>NC_045956.1:148487656-148854554 GCF_010909765.2 Amblyraja radiata
ACATCAGGATTAATGACATATTTGACCTTTTTCCAGGAATAAGTCTCCGTTGAAACAATTTAATGTTCTAAGTTTGGGAATCTGTCAGAGTGGCCAAAATGTTACTTTATATTTTATTTGTTTTGGTCACGTTCCTTGGGTGGTTCAGCAGGCCGATTCACTGGCCAATGTGGAACTGGGCCATGCCAACTAGGAAAGTCCCCTGGTTTAATCTCCAGTCTGTGCCACATTGGTTAACCTCACCTGGGATGCTGAATGATACAGCACAATTGAGCTCAGCACCACTGGGTCAGGGAGGGGATAAGCAGAGGATGCCTCACTACTTTTCAATAACTCCTTTCCAAGTGGGACAAATTAAACACGACTGCGATGCCCTCATTGCCAAATGTTAGAATTTCCACGTGAGGAACAGTTTATTTGATGAGCTACTATTGACTGGGCAAGTTCTTTGGTGTGAATTACTGATTCCAGGAGAAAAAAAATTAAGGTTGGGGTGATGCATTTTTTTATTGTTGCATGGCCATTGTATTTCTTGCTTTAGACTTTGATTAATTCTAAAATGAGTTTAATGGAGATGTCTTGAGGACAGTCCATATTACAGTTGAGGAGGTACTGGACGTCCAAAGTCATATGAAGGTGAATTAATCACACAGGCCTGATCAGCTCCATCCGAGGATACTGTAGAAGCTAGAGAGGAAATTGCAGGTCTCCTGGCTGAGATATATGAATCGTCATTAGAAAATGGTGAGGTCCTGGAAGACGGGAGGGTGGCTAATGTCGTGTCTCTATTTAAGAAAGGCTGCAAGGACAATCCTGGGAGAGTCTTCTGAGGAATAAGATATACATGTATTTAGATAGGCAGGGGATGATTAGAGATAGTCAGCATGGTTTTGTCCATGGGAGATCGTGTCTTACAAATCTGATTGAGTTTTTTGAAGAAGTAACCAAACGTTCTCCCTGTGACCTTGTGGGTTTTCTCCGGGTGCTACGGTTTCCTCCCACATTCCAAAGATGTGCAAGTTTGTAGGTCACTTGGCATCTGTAAAAATGATCCCTAGTGTGTAGGATAGAACTAGTGTATGGGTTATCGCTGGCTGGTGCAGTCTTGGTGCGCCGAATGGCCTGTTTCCAAACTAGACTAAACTACACTAAACTAAGCTAAACTAAATGAAAAATGTTGATAAGGGCAAAGCCGTAGATGTTTATATGGATTTCAGCAAAACTAGGACTTTATTCCTTGGAGCACTGGAGCATGAGGAGTGATTTTATAGAGGTGTATATAATCATGAGAGGGATAGATAGTGAAAATGCACAACCTTTACCAGAGTTGAGGTCAAGAAACAAAGGACATAGGTTTAAGGTGAGAGGGGAAAGATGTAAGAGGAAAAGAGGGGCAACTTTTTCACATTGAATGAGCTGCCAGAGGATATAGTTGAGGCAGGTACATTTGAACAAAATTTGGACAGATACATGGATAGGAATGGTTTATTGCAAAATGGGCCACATGGGCCAAAAGCAGGCAGGTTGGACTAGTGTAGATGGGGCAACTTGGTCAGCATAGGAAAGTTGAGCCAATGGGCCTGTTTCTGTGCTGTATGACTCAATGATTCTAGGAGTTAACAATTGGCACAGGGGAACAGTAAAATGAACATTAAGGTAAAGAACAGGAAAGAGTAAATAATTCCTCAAGTGTTAAAATGTTTTTAGCCCATTCATAGGGGGACGTGGCATTGGGTCTTGATCCAAAGAATGAATAAAAACAAGTAAATGCTTCTGGCAATATCAATCATAATAAAATTAGCTATGGTGTCGTTATGGAAGGTGCAGAAAAAAAATATTAATATTGAGGGAATCCAATTGGAAGTGTGTCAGCAATTTGAATTTGGAATTGCAAAGGAAGTGGATGGAAAAAACATATTGCCCAGGAAAACAGTATATGAATCATAACGAACTTTCAAGGTGTCATTTGTTTGGGTACAGCCCAATGTATTTTCATAAGGAATTAAGAGCTTTCCATAGCTAGACCTCCCTCTGGATGACAAATGAACGAGAAGTTAAAATAAACCAGAGAAAGGTGTCTGACAAATACTGTATTAAGTGGTGAGTACTGCTGAGAACCAGACATTACCCAATGGAAGTCCAATGGCTCCAGTAAAGGCTCATTAAACCATCTGTTCAAAAACCTGCTTTTGCAAAACATCGAAGCCTAATGGTCCAAGATCTTACATTATCAGGAGTGATATATGGTGACTAAGCTGAGATCAACTGAATCCTGTTCTTGGACATACACAAAGTGCTGGAGTAACTCAGCAGGTCGGGCAGCATCTCTGGAGAGAAAGGTTGGGTGATGTTCCGGGTCAGGACCCTTCTTCGGATTGTTACAAAGTAGCCTGAAGAAGGGTCCTGACCCAAACTATATCCAAACCTTTTTCTCCAGAGACACTGCCCGACCCAATGAGTTCAAACTCAAGTACAATAGATAGATAAAAGGAAAAGATACAGAATGCAGAATATAAATGTCAGCATTTTGGTGCATGGTTGTGCATCAGTTCCTTACAGAAGGACCATTCAGAAGCCTAATACCTGAGAAAGCTGTTCCTGAGTCTGGCCGTGTGCATTTTCAGCTTTTATACCTTCTGCCAGATGGGAGCAGGAAGAAGACGAAATGACAGGGGTGAGACGTCTTTGATTGACGGTGGAACAGCAATGGCAGGGATTTCTGGGCATAATCCGGAAGACGCAGGATCATTTCATTCCAAAAAGGAAGAAAGATTCTAAGGGGAGTAGGAGGCAACCGTGGCTGACAAGAGACGTTAGGGATAGAATAAAACTAAAATAAAAGATGTATAATACAGCAAAGAGTAGCCGGAAGCCAGAGGATTGGGAAACTTTCATAGGACACAGAAGGAAACAAAACGGGCATATAGGCTGAAAAGATGAAGTACAAGGGGAAGCTGGCCAGGAATATAAAGAAGGACAGTAAAAGCATCTTTAGATATGTTAAGGGAAAAAGAGTAGCAAAGTCAAATGTGGGCCCCTTGAAGGCAGACACGGGTGAAATTATTATGGGCAACAAGGAAATGGCAGAAGAGTTGAATAGGTACTTCGGATCTGTCTTCACTAAGGAAGACACAAACAATCTCCCAGATGTACTGGAGGACAGAGGATCTAAGGGGGTAGAGGAACTGAAAGAAATTTTCATTAGGCGAGAAATAGTATTGGGTAAGCTAATGGGACTGAAGGATGATAAATCCCCTGGGCCTGATGGTCTGCATCCCAGGGTCCTCAGGGAGGTGACTCTAGAAATAGTGGACGCATTGGTGATCATTTTCCAATGTTCAATAGATTCAGGATCAGTTCCTGTAGATTGGAGGATAGCTAATGTTATCCCACTTTTCAAGAAAGGAGCGAGAAAGAAAAACGGGGAATTACAGACCAGTTAGCCTGACTTCGGTGGTGGGAAAGATGCTGTCAATTATTAAAGAGGTAATAATGGGGCATTTGGATAGCAGTAAAAGGATGAGTCCAAGTCAACATGGATTTATGAAAGGGAAATCATGCTTGACTAATTTTCTGGAATTTTTTGAGGATGTGGCAAGTAAAATTGATGAAATGGGTGCCAGTGGATGTAGTGTATCTAGACTTTCAGAAAGCCTTTGATAAGGTCCCGCACGGGAGACTGATGACTAAAATTAGAGCACATGGTATTGGGGGTAGGGTGTTGACACGGATAGAAAATTAGTTGGCAGACCGGAAGCAAAGAGTAGGAGTGAACGGGTCCTTTTCAGAATGGCAGGCAGTGGCGAGTGGAGTCCCGCAAGGCTCGGTGTTGGGGCCGCAACTGTTTACCATATATATTAATGATTTGGAAGAGGGAATTAGGAGCAACTCTAGCAAGTTTGCGGATGACACAAAACTGGGTGGCAGTGTGAACTGTGAAGAGGATGGTAAGAGGTTGCAGGGTGACCTAGACAGGTTGCGTGAGTGGGCAGATGCATGGCAGATGCAGTATAATTTAGATAAATGTGAGGTTATCTACCTTGACAGCAAAAACAAGGGGGCAGATTATTATCTCAATGGGGTTAGGTTAGGTAAGGGGGAGGTGCAGTGAGACCTGGGCGTCCTTGTACACCGGTCACTGAAAGTTGGCTTACAGGTACAGCAGGCAGTGAAGAAAGCTAATGGAATGTTGGCCTTCATACAAGAGGATTTCAGTATAGGAGTAAAGAGGCTCTTCTGTAGTTGTATAGGGTTCTGGTGAGACCACATCTGGAGTATTGTGTACAGTTTTGGTCTCCTAATTTGAGGAAGGACATCCCTGTGATTGAAGCAGTGCAGCATAGATTCACGAGATTGATCCCTGGGATGGCGGGACTGTCAAATGAGGAAAGATCGAAAAGGTTAAGCTAGTATTCACTGGAGTTTAGAAGGATGAGGGGGATCTTATAGAAATATATAAAATTATAAAAGGACTGGACAAGCTAGATGCAGGAAAAATGTTCCCAATGTTGGGCGCGTCCAGAACCAGGGGCCACAGTCTTAGAATAAAGGGGAGGTCATTTAAGACTGAGGTGAAAAAAAACGTTTTCACCCAGAGAGTTGAGAATTTATGGAATTCCCTGCCACAGAGGGCAGTGGAGGCCAAGTCACTGGATGGATTTAAGAGAGAGTTAGATAGAGATCTAGGGGCTAGTGGAATCAAGGGATATGGGGAGAAGGCAGGCACAGGTTATTGATAGGGGACGATCAGCCATGATCACAATGAAGGGCCGATTAGCCTCCTCCCACACCTATTTTCTATGTTTCTATGTTTCTATTGTTAGCTGCTTTTCCGAGGCAGTGTGAAGTGTAGATGGAGTCTGCTCTGTGTGATGGACTGGGCTATATCCACAACTCTCTGCAGTCCTGGGCAGAGCTGATCGTGAACCACACTGCGATGCAACCCAACTGTATGCTTTCTACGGTGCATCTGTAGAAGTTTGCAAATTTATTATGCTACTGAGTAACATCTCAAGGAAAAAACAATTAATAGCACGTTTAGGTATTTTGGTTACAGGGTTTGGGTTATCTGGATTGATGGGCTTGAGTTATAAGGAGAGAGTATATAGACTGGGACTGTTTTCTCTCAAGCAAAGGTGGCTGAGGGGTGACCTAGTAGAGATTATAAATTCATGATGGTACATATTCCCGATGTTGGGGAAGTCCAGAACTAGAGGTCACAGTTTAAGGATAAGAGGGAAGTCTTTTAGGACCGAGATGAGAAAGTTATTTTTTACACAGAGAGTGGTGAATCTGTGGAATTCTCTGCCATAGAAGGTAGTTGAGGCTAGTTCATTGGCTATATTTATGAGGGAGTTAGATGTGGCACTTGTGGCTAAAGGGATCAGGGGGTATGGAGAGAAGGCAGGGATGGGATACTGAGTTGGATGATCAGCCATGATCATATCGAATGGCGGTGCAGGCTCGAAGGGCCGAATGGCCTACTCCTGCACCTATTTTCTATGTTTCTATGTTTCTATAGAATGGGTAGACAGTCAGAGCTTTTCTCACATGGTTGGGGATTTTGACTAGAAAGGATAGGTTTAAAGTGAGAGGGGATAGATTTAAAGGGATTTGAGGGGCATGTTTCTCATACAGAAACCAGTGCATATATGTAACACACTTGTGAGACAGGCACATCTACAATGGATAGAAGACACTTGACAGATACATGGATGGTTCAATGACTAAATGATGCTTTATTGGATAGGAAGGGGTTAAAGAGATATGGGTCAAGCACAGGCAAATGGGACGTTTAGATAGGCATCTTGGGCAGCAAGGACGATTTGGGCAGAATGGTCTGTTTCCGTGCTGCATAACTCTGACTCAATGGCACATAAACGATTCTGAATGAAAACTTGCACAATTCCGGGTATCATACTTAATGATGGATGCTTGCACCCTTGTTGGGTACAGAAGAGCTTGCCGCAATGCCACCAGATCTGAGAGACCTCACCGAGGATTTAAGACTTCTCTTCTTAACAGTAGAGAGAACTCCACTGGAAGTGATCAAAATTGGTTGAGGTTTGGACAACGTAAGTTGGGAAAAAGTATTTTATTTGGCAAATGGGTCAGTGAACTGTCATCATAAATTAAAAATAATTGGCAAACAAACTAGAGTGGAATTGTGGAAAAAATGCTTTAGTGCATTGAGCTGTAAAAATCTGGAACACAGTACTTGAAACAAATTCCACCAGAGCTTTCACAAGCCAGTGTGACTTGTACTTGAATACAAGCCTGTACAATGGCTGCCTCCAATAGAATCATTAGCCAGACTTTACCCCCACCCCACCACTCTATCAGCTGTCTCCCCTCTACTACATCTGTCTGAAGAAGGGTCCCAATCCAAAATGTCACTTATCCATGTTCTCCAGAGATGCTACCTGCTGAGTTGTGCCAGCACTTTGTGTCCTTTTTTGCATCATTAAAAAGCTCTTCTGAGAGAAAACATTTAAAAATGTTGTAGACACATAGAAACATAGAAAATAGGTGCAGGAGGAGGCCATTCGGCCCTTCGAGCCTGCACCGCCATTCATTGTGAGAATGGCTGATCGTCCCCTATCAATAACCCGTGCCTGCCTTCTCTCCATATCCCTTGACTCCACTAGCCCCTAGAGTTCTACAGGGTTACAGGGTTTCCTTTATTGTCATTCAGACCGAAGTCTGAACAAAATTTCGTGCCTGCAGTCATACATACATACAATACAATAAAAAAACAACAATAAACACATATTAACATCCACCACAGTGAGTCCACATGGCACCTTCTCACTGTGATGGAGGCAAAAGTCTTAGGGCTGCAGTCTCTTCCCTCCTCTTCTCTCTCTGCGCTGAGGCGATACCCCACCGGGCGATGTAGCAAACAGTCCCGCGGCTCAAACACCGCGGCCCCGGGGTGGTCGAAGCTGCCGTCCACCAGTCCTGCTGACACAGCCGCTGGCCCGCGGCCGAACCCCGGACTCAGGTCACTGCCGCCAGAGCGCCATCCCAGCCACCGGAGCACCGTTCCAGCCCCGAACCGGATCGCCCTCACGTGAGTGCCATTACTGTCTCAGCCTCGCGCCAGGCCGCCCCGACATGGGCGCCGCTCCTCCCTTGGGCTGGGCCGGGCAGCCCCGACATGGGTGCCGCTCCTCCCTCGGGCTGGGCCGGGCAGCCCCGACATGGGCGCTGCTCCTCCCTTGGGCCGGGCAGCCCCGACATGGGCGCCGCTCCTCCCTCGGGCCGGGCAGCCCCGACATGGGCGCCGCTCCTCCCTTGGGCTGGGCCGTCCAAACATGGGCGCCGCTCCTCCCTCGGGCTGGGAGCGCCGCACCTCCCCGAGCTCGGCCACTCCGACGGGAGCACCGTTCCTTCCTCGGACCAGGCCGCCCCCCCGGGAGCGTCACAGCCCCTCACGGAAGCCCTGTTCCAGCCCCGAGCCAGGCCGTCCTCACGAGAGCGAGCCCAGGGTGAGTCCTGGCGGGCTCTGCCTCCTGAGCCTCGAGGTCGCCAGCTCCGCCATTAGGCCTCAGTGCAGACGGAGGCAGAGAAGGGGAATACGACAAAAAAGTCGCATTCCCCCGCAGGGAGAGACAGCAAGCCCCGTTTAAACCCCCCCCCCCCCCCCCCCCCAAAACACAAACTAAAAAACCAAAAACTGGACTAGCCAAAACGAAATAAACAACACAAAAAAAGCAAAAACAAACGGACTGCAGGTGAGCCGCTGCTGCCAGGGCAGCGCCGCCACTTCTGGACTATCTAACTATCTAACTCTCTCTTAAAACAATGTGTGGGCAAATTGTTTACCCAGGGAGTGATGTGTCCCTGATTTGTGCATCATGTTTTGCACTGATATTGTGGGTTGAAGGACCTGTTCCTGTGCTGCATTGTTCTACATTCTAGGTAACCTATGTGACAGTAGCTGTGGCACTATATTTGACACTCTGCTTCTGCACTACCTGTGGTAATCACATATGGTATGATTTGCCTTGATAGCATACAAGGCAACAATTTTCACTATATCTCAGCACGCAAGACAATAATAATTCAATACCAATGTCAATATCAATACCAAGGACATTAGGTTCATCAAGTCCATACTGGCCATAGACGGAGCTATTTATTTTACTCCTACATTCCAGTTCTCGGTGTGTTGCTGCCTAATGTAATGGTGTTGTTTTTTTTTCAAGAAATCTGTCTCAAGATGTTATGCAGTTTGCTTATTTAAGGTTCAGAAAATTGATTATTGGAGCAAAGAGGGTCTAAAGGGTCTAATCTTGATCTTTTATCCTTCACCATTTTCTTAATTCTTCATGCTGATAAAAATAAGTAGCTATAAACTAAATGTACTTATACCTATCTCACAATCATTATATATGTTCTACTATGCATGAATTCCTGTCTCAATGAAAACCAGATGGTGGTACGTAACCAAATCCAAATAGAAAACTATATTTAACCTGTGGAGAGCTAAATCATAATGTTTCATTAATAGTAGGCGGCATAACATAACGATTCAGCAATAATTAGGTCAGATACCTCCAAAATATTGAGCACTAATTGCACTTAAAGTTGATGGAATAGAAAAGGAGGATTTGTATTGAAATGCAACAGAAGACCATGACAGGTGAGGGATGATCGGACTGAATCTCTCATAACATGTAAAATATTAAAAAGCTTAATAGGGTAGTCACTAATAACATGGCTCACAGATTCATACGTCATGATTGCTTGCTAAATTAATTAACCATTTCACTCACTCAGCAAAAGTTCCTGTTCTTCTGCCCATTGCCCTTCCTCCATCTTCTCTGCTAACATCACCCAGAGCGCCTAACATTGCTACCTGACTCCCTGAATACATCTATCTAGCCGATGGATTGGCCGACTCCATGCTCCAGCTCCTGGGCCCGAACCAGGAGCAACCATCCTGTGAGGAAACGTGGGAAACGAGCTGGACTTTAAGTGAGGCTGAAACCACAAGGTTTCAAGTCCTGTGTCCCCCCCCTCCCCTCCCAGTGAACTGTTGGCAAATGTACAAGCTATTGAGAACAAACTCGATGAACTAAAGCTGGCCATACCTACCTTAGAGAACTGGGGGATT
The DNA here is from genome assembly GCF_010909765.2 of Amblyraja radiata. NCBI lineage: Eukaryota > Metazoa > Chordata > Chondrichthyes > Rajiformes > Rajidae > Amblyraja > Amblyraja radiata. The sequence goes on from NC_045956.1 coordinate 148,496,778, forward strand.
GCTGTGTGCTCTGTTGTACGGTGAAATGGATCAACCCTGCTTCAATCGACTGTGCTGTACAACTAGAGGGCTTATTGCTACACTGAACGGATTGCACAGGCAAGGTAAACAATAGTGGATAGACAAAAGTGCTGGAGTAACACAGCTGGTCAGGCAGCATTTCTGGAGAAAAGGAATAGTTGACGTTTCGGGTCGAGATCCTTCATCAGACCGGGGTCTATAGAGGGGAAGGATAGAGGGGTCTGCTTCCTAATTAATTCTGCATGGTATTTGGACTTGGTGGTCCTGGCATGCTCCTGCTTTCAGAACTGGAATGTCTAATGGTGGTATAATTCCTGGGATTTCACTTTGGATATCCTGACAGTGTTCTTGAGAAACTACACACTGACACCAAGAACCTTGAAATGAAGTCCCCGAGTTATTAATAGTACCGCGGTTATTAATAGCCGAGGACTTCAATCAGACCAAACACATGAACGTGGTGCCAAAATCAATCAGCACGTCTCCTGTTCAACCAGAGGTCCAAACATCTTCAAAGATGCTACACCCCCACCAAAGCTGCCTACAGCTCAAAACCCCGACACACTAGTAAATCTGAGCAGGGAGTTTCTACTGCAGTTGTACAGGGTCTTGGTGAGACCACACCTGGAGTATCGCGTACAGTTTTGGTCTCCTAATCTGAGGAAAGACATTCTTGCCATAGAGGGAGTACAGAGAAGGTTCACCAGACTGATTCCTGGGATGGCAGGGCTTTCATATGGAGAAAGACTGGATAGACTCGGCTTGTACACGCTGGAATTCAGAAGATTGAGGGGGGATCTTATAGAAACTTACAAAATTCTTAAGGGGTTGGACAGGCTAGATGCAGGAAGATTATTCCCGATGTTGGGGAAGTCCAGAACTAGGAGTCACAGTTTAAGGATAAGAGGGAAGTCCTTTAGGACCGAGATGAGAAAATCATTTTTTACACAGAGAGTGGTGAATCTGTGGAATTCTCTGCCACAGAAGGTAGTTGAGGCCAGTTCATTGGCTATATTTAAGAGGGAGTTAGATGTGGCCCTTGTGGCTAAAGGGATCAGGGGGTATGGAGAGAAGGCAGGTACAGGATACTGAGTTGGATGATCAGCCATGATCATATCGAATGGCGGTGCAGGCTCGAAGGGCCGAATGGCCTACTCCTGCGCCTATTTTCTATGTTTCTATGTTTTCTATGACCACCAGGCTGTGCAGATTTGTGGAGCACATTGGACATTAATGAAAAAGCATTCGACCGCTCACTCATTGGATTCGATGCCACAGAAGGCTGTGGAGTCAAGTCAAGTCACTTTTATTTATATAGCACATTTAAAGAACAACTCTAGTTGTCCAAAGTGCTTTACATTGGTGGAGGTACTAACGTTATACAACAGTGGTTCATAGATTAAGTACATACATAAATACATACATATAGCCCTCTCTCAGAGGACATCAAGAAAGGCTTGAGAGTAAAGATGAGTTTTAAGCCTCAACTTAAAGGAGTCGATGGAGGGGGCAGTTCTGATGGGAAGAGGGATGCTGTTCCACAGTCTTGGAGCTGCAACCGCAAAGGCGCGGTCACCCCTGAGCTTATGCCTAGACCGCGGGATGTTTAGTAACCCGTCAGTGGGTATTTTTAAGGCAGAGATAGATATTCTTGATTAGTACAGTTGTCAGAAGTTATGGGGAGAATGGGGTTAGGAGGGAGAGATAGATCAGCCATGATTGAATGGCGGAGTAGACGATGGGCCAAATGGCCTAATTCTACTCCTCTCCCTTATGACCATCTGACCTTATGACCTTATGAACTCTATTTTGAGGACTCCACCTACTTTAAGAAAACCACTGTCATCCCAGTGCCAAATGAAGGTACGGTAGCATGGCTTACATCCACCATCATAATGTGCTTTGAGATGGCTCATATTAGAAACATAGAAACATAGAAAATAGGTGCAGGAGTAGGCCATTCAGCCCTTTGAGCCAGCACCGCCATTAAATATGATCATGGCTGATCGTCCAAAATCAGTACCCCGTTCCGGCTTTACGCCATATCACTTGATTCCCTTAGCCCTAAGAGCTAAATCTAACTCTCTCTTGAAAGCTCCACTGAAGTCAGCCTACCGTCACAACAGGTTCACAGCAGATGTCATTTCCATGGCCCTAAACTCATCTCTTGAACACCTAGATAACAAGGACACAGACATCAGATTCATATGCCCCAATCAGCATCAATGGTGCTGAAGTGGAAATGGTTGAGTGATTCAAGTCCCTAGATAATATTATCAATAACCTGGCTTGGACTAACCACATTGATGTGACAGCCAAAAAGACACACTCATGCCCCAACTTCTTGAGGAGACTGAGGACATTTGGCATATCTCCAATGGCTGTTACAGACTTCAACACATGCACCATAGAAAGTATGCTGTTGGGTTGCATCACAGCTTGGTTTGGGAACAGCATTACCAGGACCACATATAAATTGCAGAGAGTAGTAGATTTAGCCCAGTCCATCACAGAGAACAGACTTCCCACCATTGACTCCATCTACATTTCATGCTGCCTCCGATAGGCAGCGAATATAGTCAAAGCTTTGTCCCACCCTGTTCATTTCTTCCTCAACAGAGCTTTTCCCTGCACCTCGGTAGATGTGACAAACGTAAACCTAAAAATACTTTCTCAGTTCTGGTAAATAGTTCCGAACTACTTAATTCACTTTCCACAGATGTTGCCTGATCACTGAATTTACTAGCCTTTTCTGTTTTTATTTCAGACTTACAGAAACTGCAGTTTTTTTATGATTCGCATAACCACAAGCATCCAAATATTTATAGGTATGAGCTTTGAAACTATCTTTAATAAAAATAGTGAACACTGAAAATACTCAACAGACCAGGCATGGAAGACTGTGTTAAGATTTTAGCATATTAGAACTAATGGCAGTCCATTGAACAAACTGTATCACTTCAGATGCTCAGGTTTTCCAAGAATTTATTTCAGATTTTCAGCAATTATTTTGCATGTCTCAACAATCCTTTGCTCTTTATGTTGGAGATTATCATACTTTCATTTAGCTGCAAATAGGATTAGTTGCAGTTGCCTCTAATTGTACAAGGGTTGTGGGCATTTTTAGATTATATCACTTCTTGAGTTCATTAGTTCATAAGTTATAGGAGCAGAATTAGGTCATTCGGCTCATCAAGTCCACTCTGTCATTCAATCATGGCTGATCTATCTTTCCCTCTCAATCCCATTCTCCTGCCTTCTCTCCATAACCTCTGACACCCATACTAATTCAACAATCTGTTAATCTCCGCCTTAAAAATATCCACTGACTTGGCCTCCACAGCCATCTGTGGGAATGAATTCCACAGATTCACCACCCTCTGGCTAAAGAAATTCCTCCTCATCTCCTTTCTAAAGGTAATCTTTAAGTTTTAAGCTTCAAACATCTTCCTGGTGTCTGTTCTTGCTAGTGTTGGGATGCAGGGATTAGCCACTGTAGATGAAATATCAAAGTGGGAGCAGAAATCGCCTCCAGGCCTTGCCAGCTATATTAACCACTTCGTCAGAAAGCTGTGATTGGCAAATTCAGGTATGCTGGGATGCAAATATGGATACATTTTTTAAAGTTTGCTTTAAATGTGTTACACGTAGGAACATATTGATTTATGAGTTTCCAAACTGAGTGAGTCAGATATTCTGTTTACATGAATGTGACTATTTCAATTTGCATCAAGCGCATGTGAATTGGATCCATGTGCTGCAAATCAGGTAGATTTACAATCACCTAGCTAAGTCTGTCCTGTCTGGATCAGACAGCTCTCATTTCACAAGGAACATAACCTCCAACCGCATAATAACTGAAAACTAGAAGTTCACAGTTTTCCGCAGAAAGGTCATCACTCATATAAAACCTGCTGTTTTATGCATTTTCCAATAGAAAACAAATGTACGCACTGTTCGTCTTCCAGCTGTTATCACACTTCTTCAGAACTGCCCCGAGGTTAGTCTGTGATTCTTCAGAACAAGCAATATGTTAAGGTGACTAAATTGAATAGCACCTGCTACTGGGTGTATGGATTACTAGGAGCAAACAACTATTTTTTTTTAGAGATACAATGCGGAAACAGGCCCTTTGGCCCACCGGGTCCGCGCTGACTGGCGAGCCCTGCAGACTAACACTATCCTACACCCACTAGGGACAATTTAAATTTATACCAAGCCAATTCATCTACAAACCTGTACGTCCTTAGAATGTGGGAAGAAACCAAAGATCTTGGAGAAAACCCACGCAGATCACGGGGAGAATGTACAGACTCCGTACAGACAACACCTGCAGTCAGGATCGAACCCGGGTCTCCGGTGCCGCATTTGCTGTGAAGGGCCTGTCCCAGTTTCCCGAGTTACTCATGAATTCTACCGACTTTTCTCCTTGATTCAAACTCGGAGAATGACCGTAACGAGTCCGTAGGAGTCGGCAGATATATCGTAGCGGCTCGTTATGCCAGCCGTAGGTACTCAGGGCTATTTATTTACTTGTGGCCATTTTTCTTCAGGCCTAAAAAACGTCCCAACTTACCAGATGCCCCGAGTACCAACGGCTGGCATAACAAGCCGCTACGATATATCTACAGACTCATACGGCCTCCTACAGACTCGTTACGGACATTCTCTGAGTTTGAATCAAGGGGAAAATTCAGGAGAATTCGTGAATAACTTGGGACAGGCCCTTAAGGCAGCAACTCTGCTGCTGCGCCACCGTGACCGCCTGTTGATTACTGTTGATTGCATTTCTGGTATTTCTGTTGATTGCATTTCTGGTATTTCTGTTGATTGCATTTCTGGCAACACACCATCTTCATTTTGCCTGTTCATCGGAATGATTTTTTGTCTGCAACAACACTAATCTTGCTCCTGTTTGGGTGTGCATCTGTAGGAGGCTCAATATCACAATTTGTTAGCCCCTGTGATAGCTAGACTGAAATGCTTAGCATTAGCCTGACCTTTCAAAACTTTACCTATCCATGCCTTCCAGACTGCTTTACATGCTGCTTGTTTCCAGCACTTTGTGTCTTTTTTTGTAAATCAGCGTCTGCAGTTCCTGTGTCTCCTCTGTCTTAAAGAAGAGATGCACTGTCTGTAAGAAGGAACTGCAGATGCTGGTTTAAACCAAAGATGTTAACAAAAAGCTGGAGCAACTCTGCGGGACAGGCAGCATCTCTGGAGAGAAGGAATGGGCGACGTTTCGGGTTGAGACCCTTCTTCACACTGGTTAGGGATATGGGAAACGAGAGATATAGACAGTGATGTTGAGAGGTAAAAAACAAAGAAATGAAAGATATGCAAAAAAGGAATAATGATAAAGGAAACAGGCCATTATAAGCTGTTTGTAGGGTAAAAATGAGAAGCTTGTGCTTTTGGGTGGGGCAGGGATAGAAAGAGAGGGAATGCCGGGGCTACCTGAAGTTACAGAAATCAATATTCACTGGGCTGTAAGCTGCCCAAGCGAAATATGAGATGCTGTTCCTCCAATTTGTGATCAGCCTCAATCTGAAAATGGAGGAGACCCAGGACAGAAAGGTCTGTGTAGGAATGGGAAGGAGAATTAAAGTGTCCAGCAACCGGGAGATCAGGTTGGTTCAGGTGGGCTGAGCGAAGGTGTTCCGCGAAACGATCGGCCAGTCTGTATTTGGTTCTCGCCGATGTATAAGAATCTACATCTTGAACAATGGATACAGTAGATGAGGTTAGAGGAGGTGCAAGTGAACCTCTGCCTAACCTGAAAGGACTATCGGGTTCCCTGGACAGTCGAGGGAGGAGGTATGGGAACAGATGTTGCATCCTCTGCGTTTTCAGGGGAATGTACCTGGGGAGGGGGTGGTTTGGGTGGGAAGGGATGAGTTAACCAGTGAGTTACAATGGGAACGGTCTCTGCGGAAGTCAGAAAGGGGTGGAGATGGGAAAATGTGGCTAGTGGCGGGATCCCGTTGGAGGTGGCAGAAGAGATGCACTGTGACTGAAACAGATGTGCAGAGGGATATTGGGGTCCAAGTACATAGCTCCATGAAAGAGGCAACGCAGGTAGGAAGTGGCAACTCTAAGTGGTTTCCTAAGTGGGGCAGGGGCATTAGAAATACCTCTTAAAGATAACAGTCATGGGATATGGGTAGAAGTCAGGAACGGGGCACTGATTGTGGATGATCAGCCATGATCACAGTGAATGGCGGTATTGGCTCGAAGGGCAAATGGCCAACTCCTGCACATATTGTCTATTGTCCATTATAGTTGAGGTTACCACTTCCCTGTTGGTGTACTGTGTGGTACACGGCAGCTTCATTTTACCTCTTTCTCCAAGGGACATACACTTCCCAGGTTATGGAAGAGCAGTAGAAGATGATGGAGGAGCTTGATCTCACAGTCACAGATATCAGCTCAGCTGAAGATACTGAACAAAGGCAGATTCTGCAGGGGGTAAGATGCAGGGCCCAAATGACTTGGTGCTGGTACAAAAGAGCACAGTGAATACTTGTACATGGCTTCTGCTACATAGATTTAGACAGGATTGCCCCTTGCAAACCATTACAGTTTATCGCACCTCATTGAGTTTTGTGTCATTTTCCCTTTTTTTCCCCTTGCACTGCATGTCCATTACATTAATATTAATCAGTCTTATTTAAGAGTTGCCACCATGCAGTGGTGGAGAAGCTTGCTTATGTCTATGATCCTGAGAGCTTAGGTGGGAAAACAGAGGAAGACCTGGCATGGGATGCTTTGTAACTTAGTTGGTGCCCTTTAAGTGTTGGTGCCCTTTAAGTGTTTTGCCTACCCTTGGGTAGGCAAAACAAAGAATATCACTGTGACTTGCCACATTTGACAATGAAGTATCATTCATTCCTTCATTCAAGACTTCAACGGTGAAGCAGGCGGAGGATGGTGGCTGGCCAGTATGTGGATCACCACAATGACTGAGAAGGTGAGAGGAGACTGCAATAGGAAGAGAATCTCGCTTATCGTGGATCCCATGCCGTTGGACCCGGGTCTGTCTCCGTCAAGGACCATGTGGTGGCTGTCTGTGCACCAGTCTCCCGACGTTAAAATATGTTTTGAGCAGGTGTTCATTTGGAGGGGCATACCAGGTCTGTGGCACTGCATCTTCAACCATTTGAAGACTACATAGAGAGGACCCATCAGGAGGACAATCATACACAACTTCAATAATCATTGATATTAGTAACCAAGGTGAACAGAGGTCTGACTACAGACTGCTGGAGATCATCTTCAGTGTGCCAAACAACCTTATCTCTTGGATACCGTCCTCCAGTCTGTGATACAGCCACACTACCCTTTGCTTTCTGATTTTAAACTATTTCTCATTCATGTTCCGATTTAGTTCCAGAGGACTAAATATTGCTAATCAGTTTTTATGTGAGTTTATCAAATACCTTCAAAGAAACCACAGTGACAAAATCAACTATCACATTCTCCCATCATCGACCTGTCGTGTTAGCTCATTAAAACATTAATTGGTTAGTCCAACAGAATTTACCTTTAACAAATTACTGCTGACCTTTCTTTATAATCAATTTGACATTTATCCCTTGCATCTTGTTTCACTTTATTGTTTCTAACTGTTTGTTGCATCAAAATTTCTCTTCAGTTGCCTCTGTATTTTTTGTAATTATCATAAAAGTGTATCATTTGGTTATTGAACTGCCTCATAATGGAAATTTTTTCTCACTATTTACTCTATTAAAACTATTAAAAAAAAATAACGGATACCCACCAAAAACTCTTTAACATTCCCTCAGAAAACATTTCCAGCTTTGTCAGTTTCTCCACAAACCCAATTTATTCTCTAATGGGATATGTTGAAGATCTTAAACAAACCTTTCTGTCCTCGGTCTCCTCCATTGTTCGATTGAGGCTAAACGTAAATTGGAGGAACAGCATCTCATATTTTGCTTGGGCAGCTTACAGCCCAGTGGTATGAATATTAATTTCTCTAACTTCAGGTAGCCCCGGCATTCCCGCTCTCTCTATCCCTCCCCACTCAAGTAACACTAGCTTCTCGTTTTCACCAAACAAATAACTAACAACGGCCTATTTCCTTTATCATCATTACTTTTTTGCCTATCTTTCATCCATTGTTCTTTATCTCTCCACATCATTGCCTATATCTCTGGTTTCCCACATCCAGTCTGAAGAAGGGTCTAAACCCCAAATGCCCCCCATTCCTTCTCTCCAGATATGCTGCCTGTCCAACTGAGTTACTCCAGCTTTTTGTGTCTATCTGCGATTTAAACCAGCATCTGCAGTTCCTTCACATATGTGTCTTGAGTTATTTGCTACCTTCATCAGCTTAGTTTTGAGACTAACCACAACTCTGTTGCCTGTCATAATTCACGCCTTCCTATGTTCACACTCTCACATTGTTTTCCAAATTTCCAACATCTATATTTTAAGATTATCATTCTTCTTTTCAAATGTCTTCTTTAATCCAATTTTTGCCCATCATTGTGAACTCCTCAAATCTCTGAGATATTTGTGCTTCTCCAATGTTAGCATCTTGCTTCTCCCAAATTTCCTTGAATCACCTTCAGTCATCAAGGCCCTGATATCTAGAACTCACTTGCTAAATCACCTGGTTCTCTACTTTTTAGAGACACTTCTTAAAAACTTCTTCGACCAAACCTTTAGTCATTGGCATCAATTTGTTTATTTGGACATCGAATTGTGTTTGACAATACTTCTGCGAAAGGCCTTTTGATACATTACAGGAAAACAGATGAATGGATGTCTTTTTCTATTTGTGAATTTGTGAACGCTGGCTGCTCTGGGGAAGAGGTGCACAGTGAGTATCAGCAATGCACTAAAAGTGATTGAACTGCAGCAAAAATAACAGATGTGGCAACTTTAGGCGAACACTGCCATTATTAGTGTAAACGTTTTCCGGAAATGACAGCAACATGACATATTTCAATATCCTTGATGTTAACCTTTACCATCTGCTCTGTGTGATTGTACTCCCTCTGGAGTCACACTCATTTCCGAGATTGCATTAATGTTTTAATTGGTAAAATATGAACATGTAAAGTCAGTAGGCTTCATGTCATAGCATGTAAGTTGTGGGTTTCCTGGGCATACCTCAGTTAAAGACATCTGGTGGAAGGTGTTGACGGCAATGAGGTATGGGTCTTTCTTATCTCCATTATTTTTCACCTCTTGTCCCGAGGACACTGACTCTGACTGAGTTCTGTTTCCATATGTGCTGGCAACCCTTCAACATCCCACTAAAGTTAATGCTCTTTAGCATTGGCTCACAGCTAATGATTGAGATGGTGAACTGCGGCAAATTGGGTTTGATCTAAACTGCCTCGTCAAATTTATGATACTTCGGTGTTGCTGAATCATCTCTGAACAGGTAAATAACGGCACCAGATTAGGATGGGTTACATTACAGCCCAATACAGGTGAGAAGGAAAAGTTTACTCATACAGAACAACATCTGTGCTCAGTGGGAGAGTCCATGGGGTGTGCAGTAGTAATAGTGTTAATGGAATACAGAAACTATTGGGAATACTCAACAGCCCAGACAGATGTGTGGGAAGAGAAACAGAGTTAAACCTTCATGTTGAAGATTCTTTGTCTGATTTGAAATTTCAACACTGTTACACTTTCTTTTCCACAGATGCAGCCTGGCATGCTGAGTATTTTCTGAAATTTCTACTTTTATTTTAGTTTTTCAACATCTGCAGTTTTTTTTTAGGTTTAGTTTTATTCTTGTGATGTGTACAAAGGTACAATGAAAAACTTTGTTTTGCATGCTATCCAAACAGATATCTATATATTACTAAAAGTCTGATCTTGACCGCTTTTGGCCCACTGTGCTGCGATTTCCGAGAGAACGCCGCAACCTACGGCCGTCACTTTTGGCCACCTCGCTCAGAGCCACCCTCCGCCTTCCGTGACCAGAGGATTTTTCCCATCGATAAAAAATCAGAGAGATATTAATGTTTTTTTTTTAATTCGCCATTCTCTCTGCTGCCCCTGCTGGCGGCAGGGGGGAGGGACTATAAAACCCGGAAGTGTAGTTGTTACGACTCCCGAATGCAGGTACTTCAGAGCCGCATAACATAATTCAAAAACCAGGTTCAAGTTCAAAAATAGTTTTAATTATTCAATGGAACACAAAACCCAAACCTGATTCAAACAACCCAGTCAGGGATATGGATGGACTGACAAACAATTTAACAGTGCTCCAGCCAGCCACGTGATGGACCGTCGAACCGGAGACTCTAAAACCTGCCTAAAGAGATATAACCCTGAAACAAAATACACGAAAACACTAAGGTCAGCCCTTATCCGTCCCAATTCAATATTTGTTAACAAGTAATGGTGAAAGTACACAAAGTTCTATGCCATGTGGCCAGGCCTTCTGCAGCTCACACCAGCAGTCTGCTCACAAGTCAGGGTCGACGAAGAAGAGCTAGAATCCTGGGAGACTCTGGTATTTAAGCTTCAGATGAGTCACCGTCACATGACGCAGCTTGGCCAATCGGGTACAGGAGCCTTTAACCCCGTGATTCCAGACTCACAGCCACGAGGCCTGCACTCGGGAGAGAAACAGGGAAGGGGGGGGGGGGAGCGCCTAACACCCCCACCCAAAGATACTGAATAAGTCTCGGAAGAAGAGAGAAAAAACACCACCAAATCCCAGAAACTATTCAGTAGCTAAAACACTACTGGCGCGACAAGGCGTCAGCCAAGACATTATCCTTGCCACGGATATGCCTGACCTCCAGGTTGTAGTCTTGCAGCTGCAAACTCCAGCTCATTAACCGCCGGTTCTTAGTCTTCATACTCTGCAAAAATACCAAAGGATTATGATCCGTGAGTACGATAACAGGGACATTCGAGGAGCCAACATAAACCTCGAAATGATTCAGAGACATTAAAATAGCAAGGGTTTCTTTCTCAATGGTGCAGTACCACTTCTGATGATAATTAAACTTCTTAGAGAAGTACGAAACTGGATGCTCCACCCCATCTGAATCATCCTGTAGAAGAACTCCACCAACCCCACGATCACTAACATCCACAGCCAGCTTAAATGGACGCTCAAAATCAGGTGCCGCAAGCACAGGTGCGCGCACCAGAAGACTTTTAGTATGATCAAAGGCTTGTTGACACTCTGCGGACCACACAAAAGCTACCTTCGGACTCAGCAAATCCGTCAAAGGGGCAGCCACCGTAGAGATGTTTGGACAGAATCCTCTATAGTACCCAACCATAGCCAGATACCTACGGAGTTCAGTCCTCGAGGTTGGAGCAGGAAATGCGACAATATGCCTCACCTTTTCCTTGAGAGTGCGAACCTGAGTCAGGGTCGACGAAGAAGAGCTAGAACCCGTCACCTGACGCAGCTTGGCCAATCGGGTACAGGAGCCTTTAACCCTGTGATTCCAGACTCACAACCACGAGGCCTGCACTCGGGAGAGAAACAGAGAAAGGTAAGTACATAGCATTCACCAGGGGGGGGAACGCGTAACAGTAGTCACTCGCTCAGTCTCTGCCAGACCCAGGAAACGAGAGGGTCATGGCTCTCTGAGCTGCAAATAACACTGAACACACATTTACTCCATGGTGAGTCCCCTCAATGTGGCTGTAAAGTGGCTGTTGCCCAATTGTTTGCCTCGCCTTTTTTAAAAGTTTGTGTTCACAAAATGAATTTTGGTTGTCAGGTGGCTGTTGCCCAATTGTTTGCCTCGCATTTTAAAAAAGTTTGTGTTCACAAAATGAATTTTGGTTGTCGGGTGGCTGCTGCCCAATTGTTTGCCTCGCCTTTTTAAAAAGTTTGTGTTCACAAAATGAATTTTGGTTGTCGGGTGGCTGCAGCCAAATTGTTTGCCTTGGCTTGGCTTTTAAAATCGTTGCAACAGTTGGCTGCCAGCCCAAGAATCCTTTCGGCGCACAATGTCTATACTAGCCCTCTGGAAACCAATACCTTCGGCACGCAACACCCATACTAGCGCAACTGAAAGCCCCCCCCCACCCGCACTGGCGAGCAATATTGGAATTGGTGGGGAGGTGGAATATTGCGTTAGTGACCAGCCCTCCCGTGTGATGCTGGGACCCAACGGGTCCCACTTAGTCTAGTATTATATATAAATACATTCAATTCAAATCTAAATTGGTGGATTTAGAGTATTGTGTGCAGCTCTGGTCACCCCATTGCAGGAATGTGGTGGCTTTGAAGAGGGTGCAGAGGATGTTGACCAGAATGCTGCCTGGATTGGAAGGTTTCAGCTACAGAGAGGGGATGGATAAATTTGGATTGTTTTAACTGGAATATCGGAGGTTGAGGGGAGACGATAGAAGTATACTGTATAAAATTATGAGAGGCATAGATAGGGTAGACAGTCACAACATTTTTCCCAGGGTGGAAATGTCCAACACGAGAGAGCATAGCTATAAAGTGAGATGAGGAAAGTTTAATGGAGATGTGTGGGACAATTTTTTCTCTCCACAGAATGGTAGGGGTTTAGAATACACAGTCAGGGGTGGTGATGGAAGCAGATACGATAGTGGTAGAGGCAGGTGGCATTGCGACATTTATGTGACACTTGACAGGTATGTGGCTGAAAGGTTTTGGAGGGATATGGGCTAAATGCAGGAAGAGGGACTGGTTTGGCTTGGAAGCTTGGTCGCCTAAAGGGCCTATCTCACTTGCCGATTTTTTCGGTGACTGTCGGCATCATTGACTGACGTATCAACTCACTGCAAAAGTCGCGGTGTGACGCGGCGTGATGACGTATTGACACGCGGTGTTTCCTCAAGTGTCGCAACATTTTTTTTGTCGCCGCTGGATTTTGAAATGTTCAAAATATTCCGGCGACCCTGATACGTCTGTCAATTACACCGGTGGTCAGCAAAAAAATCGTCAAGTGGGACAGGCCCTTTAGACAAGTTGGGCTAAAGGGCCTGTTTCTATGCTGTATAGCTCGTTGATACCATAAATCGATGGTACAATGGTATATTTATTGTCACCTGTGCAAACGCACAGTGGAACTCTTATTGCCATACCTTAGCACATCCTCAATTAGCAAGTGTACAGAAATAGTCAACTGAGCCTGCATGCAAGAGGCGCCAAGTTATGATGCCTTTTTCGAAGTCTAGTCTGCAGTCTTGTTCTTATGAGCATTGCCCGATCCAGGCAAGCTCCTGGCTGCTGCGGGCCACTAGTCATCGTCTTCCTCGGATGTGACATCCCTCTCTTCACCCATTCCCCTGGATCATCACCAGCAATCAAGGTCCATCTTCTACCGGCCTAGCTCCTTGCCCATCGCATCCTTCATCATCGTCGACACTGGCTCCATCCTCCGGGTCTCTGGTCTTTGTGGGATGAGCTGGCACCGGTTCGGTGGCTACCCCCCTGCAGGCTGCGGTCCGCTGGGTCCCGCGTTCAGCCACGGGGGACGAGCATGGGCCGGCTCGACAGCTCTTGCCCTGCAGCACGCAATTATCAAAAAAGCTCATCAGCGCCTCTACTTCCTGAGAAGATTACGGAGAGTCGGATTGTCAAGGAAGACTCTCTCTAACTTCTACAGGTGCACAGTCGAGAGCATGCTGACCGGTTGCATCGTGGCTTGGTTCGGCAATTTGAGCGCCCTGGAGAGGAAAAGACTACAAAAAGTAGTAAACACTGCCCAGTCCATCATCGGCTCTGACCTTCCTTCCATCGAGGGGATTTATCGCAGTCGCTGCCTCAAAAAGGCTGGAAGTATCATCAAAGACCCACACCATCCTTGCCACACACTCATCTCCCTGCTACCTTCAGGTAGAAGGTACAGGAGCCTGAAGACTGCAACAACCAGGTTCAGGAATAGCTACTTCCCCTCAGCCATCAGGCTATTAAACCTGGCTCGGACAAAACACTGATTATTAGCAACCACTTTCTGTTATTTGCACTACCAGTTTATTTATTCATGTGTGTATATATTTATATCATGGTATATGGACACATTTATCTGTTTTGTAGTAAATGCCTACTATTTTCTGTGTGCTTAAGAATAGAATAGAATAGAATATAGAATAGAATAGAATAGAATAGAATAGTTTCTTTATTGTCATTGTAACATGAACCATGTACAACGAAATTGTAAAATGTCATCCAGTCAGTGCACCATTCAAACATTTCTAAAAGCTAACGATACATACAAGGTAAATATTTAAAAAAGATAAACAACTAAAATAAATATCATAAAAATAGCACGCATAAACACCCAGCCCTACATCCTTCTGTCGATTTCACAGTCTCTTAGTATGTATCGCCCCTGCGTTCCTTGGCGGCTACATTTAGTGCCTTTATAGCAGTGGGGTAAAAACTGTTTTTAAGTCTGTTTGTCCTTGTCCTTGTAGATCTGTACCGTCTGCCTGACGGTAACAGTTCAAACAGGGAGTGTCCGGGGTGGGAAATGTCCTTTATAATACTCTGGGATTTTTTGATCCAGCGGGAACTGTGTAAGTCCTCCAAGGTAAGGAGAGGGCAGCCGACAATCCTCTGGGCGTTGTCAATGGCCCTCTGGAGCGCTTTCCTCTGAGCCGCTGTGCAGCTGGTGTACCATACGCATACACAGTATGTTAGGATGCTCTCAATGGAGCACCGATAAAAGGACAGCAGCAGTCTCTGAGTGATGTTATTCTTCCTGAGCACCCTCAGGAAGTGCAGTCTCTGCTGGACCTTTTTCAGCAGCGCAGAGGTGTTCACGCTCCATGTCAGGTCCTCCTCAATATGGATTCCCAGGAAGCGGAATCTGTGTGCTTAAGCAAAGCAAGAATTTCATTGTCCTATACAGGGACACATGACAATAAACTCACTTGAACTTGAACTTGAGGCTGTGGTCTGCTAGTGTAAGAATAAAGGGTAGCAATGTTACAACATTTTGAGATTTTTAAAATCAAGTCTGCAATTTATCCCATCAGATAAAGCATAAAAAAGAAGTTTAATTTGACACCTAATTCACTTTCATATCTTCAGTATTAAAACAGTTATGGCCATTTTCATACTTGGAAATTGGCATCTTGTTCCCTATTGCTTTTTCATTGACTTTACACAAAAGCTGTGATCGAGAACATTTAAAAGCCCATAACTTTCTTAAAATTTAAGGGACCTGAAAGAAATTTTCAGTTATTATAGATTGAAGCATTCTGAAACAAATATGAAACAATCTTACTTCGATGACTTGAAATTAAAGCATATAATTAGTTAGTTACCTAATTGTAGCTAATTACAAAATTCAATTACTAGATCTAAACATCTATCCATTTCTTAAGAATAGATTAACATTTTTAAAAAGCCTAAGTGTCCAAATAACATTCACACAAGAATTCACAATATAACATAATTTTTAAATCTTATTGTCATGGGTTTATAGGCCAAATGGAAGGAATTTAATATTTAATACCTGTAAATTAATGGCCATTTAAATCAGCTTGCGAGTGTGTTTTTCTGGAACATTGAGGTTGCGATGATTTTAGTCCCCCATGTCGGCAGCAAATACACTGCCGGTTCTTCGGGGAAAAAAATCACCGTTTCGCAACTTAAAATGTGAATTAAATGCATCTTAAGAAACACTTTTATACATAAAAATAAGTTACTTTCTTTTACCTGTCCCCTATATAAAATCCGACCCCGTTGTCGGCGTTGACGGCTTCAAAAGCTGATTTTAAAATCACTCCAGCGATTAACTTGTCGGGCAAATTTAAAAAAACCCCAGAAAGAACGGCCGTCGGAACGAATCTTTAGCAAAATCTTGCACTCCAACAAAATATAATCCAGGACCAGGTCGGAAAAAACTGCGTTTTAACCCTGCCCCCCCCCCCCCCCCCCCCCTCAAACGCGCCAAAATCGCGCACACGGCCAGTGGCAGAATTGCAGTGCCGCTGAAGGTAAGTATTGTAATATACCTATAAAGGGTAGGCCATTTAGGACTGAGATGAGGAAAAACTTTTTCTCCCAGAGTGTTGTGAATCTGTGGAATTCTCTGCCACAGAAGGCAGTGGAGGCCAATTCACTGGATGTTTTCAAGAGAGAGTTAGATTTAGCTCTTAGGGCTAACAGAATCAAGGAATATGGGGAATGAGCAGAAACGATTTTGGATGATCAGCCATGGTCATATTGAATGGCGGTGCTGGCTCAAAAGGCCGAATGGCCTACTCCTGCACCTATTGTCTATGTTTTTGGTTTCTCTATACCCTGAGAGCTGGCCGGCTTCCTCCCTGCAGGCAGTGGTCCGCCTGGTCCACTGAGCAGTGGCCGGTTTGGCGGCGTGCTCTCTGCTGGCACGGGAACCACGGGCCCTCTGCTGTTTGGGAACCTCTGCGCGCGGTAAGTTGGGAAACTCATATCCCATTATGTCAGATGCGGATTTTACATTCGGAAAATAAACCTGGCTTAAGCAACAGGAACAGTGCCGATCCACTGGACCATTGCAAAATTCCTCTGGTTCAATATGCCTAGAGTCATGGGGTCATAGAGTTATACATCATATGAAACAGGCCTTTCAGCCCCACACGTCAATGCCATATAACCATATATAACAATTACAGCACGGAAACAGGCCATCTCGGCCCTACAAGTCCGTGCCGAACAACTTTTTTCCTTAGTCTCACCTGCCTGCACTCATACCATAACCCTCCATTCCCTTCTCATCCATATGCCTATCCAATTTATTTTTAAATTATACCAACGAACCTGCCGCCACCACTTCCACTGGAAGCTCATTCCACACCGCTACCACTCTCTGAGTAAAGAAGTTGCCGATCAAGATTCCTTCCTGAGCTGCTCCCATTTGCCTGCATATGAGTCATGTCCTCCTAAATTTTTCCTATCCATGTACCTATCCAAATGTCTTTTAAATGCTTTAATTTTACTTTGCCACTTCCTCTGGCAGCTCATTCCATATATCCATGTCCGTCTGTCTGAAAAACATGCCTCTTGGGTTCTTAATTATTTTTCCTTCTCAGCTTAAACCTATGCTCTGTAATTATAGATTTCCCTACCATGGGTAAAAATGACTGTGACTATCACCTTATCTATGCCCCTCATGATTTTATATACGGTAACCCCTCAGCCTCCTTTGCTCCATGGAAAACCCTAAATAACCTTGGATATTACCTCTCCATTCAACATTAAACCAGAGTAATTAGGGATCAGTAGAAAATTCTGTTTGTGTTAATGATGCTCACAGGCTGTGACTGAAGTTTTTTTTTAAAAAGAATGCTAACTATAATCACTTTTTGTCACTAATAAGCATTGTAGACTGTCAATAACATTTGCTTCCGATGACTTCATGTCATATTGTAAAAATACATTCTGAATTAACTAAATACTTTCATGCAAACATCCGGACTAAAGGAAGGACTTATATATTTTCTCAAGCAATGAGTAGATTCACAGCAGGCGAGTGTGCTATAAAACACAACTTGCAGAAGATTAACGAGTTTATGTGGAGGACTTTTCCTACTTGTTTTCACCATGAGGGGCAAATGTAGCAACATTCTGAGAATTCCATTAGCTCCTTGTTTCCTTATGAGTCATCTGCCAACATGTTTTGGGCATGTATTACCATTTTGTTTGGTGAATAAAAAGACCAAATGAAACATGAGAGGGTTCCTCAGTTAGTCGAGATAGTCAAAAAAACTCAATACCAGAACTGGACAAAATTGGTGTATTGTGAGCCTCAGTCAACTACTCAAAACAAATGAAAAATAAAGCAATACTTTTTGTGTTTTTATAACTGAGAAACATAGGAGAAAGAGACCTGTCACTCATCTTATTCCACCCGCACCACTTACTCATTCTCCCACTCACTCCGCTCACTTGTTTACCCATTCACTGCACACATTTGTTCACTCATTCACCCTGTCTTCCACACTCACTCACTCACTCACTCACTCACTCACTCACTCACTCACTCACTCACTCACTCACTCACTCACTCACTCACTCACTCACTCACTCACTCACTCACTCACTCCACACACTCACTCACTCACTCACTCACTCACTGCACTCACTGCACTCACTGCACTCACTCACTCACTCACTCACTCACTCACTCACTCACTCACTCACTCACTCACTCACTCACTCACTCACTCACTCACTCCACACACTCACTCACTCACTCACTCACTCACTCACTCACTCACTCACTCACTGCACTCACTGCACTCACTGCACTCACTCACTCACTCACTCACTCACTCACACACTCACACACTCACTCACTCACTCACTCACTCACTCACTCACTCACTCACTCACTCACTCACTCACTCACACATTCACTCACTCACTCCACTCACACAGTCCACTCATATACTCTATGAACCACTCGTTTACCCACATAATCAATCTACTCACTCCCACATTCACCCACTTCATCCTTCATTTATTGCCTTTCTTCACTCCCTCATTCATTCCCTCACTCACTCACTCACATGTTCACTCCTTTGCTCATTTACTCATTCGTTCACTCCTTTCACTCATTCGCAGATAATTCAGTATTTAAAATGAATGGCAGGGAACTTGGTCTTTGTAAAGAGCAATAAAGTGCCCAAGCCAAATAAAAATAAATGCATTCAGTTACATATATCGTAATTTAATAATGAATTCATTACACAAAAGATTTACTCCTTTCATCATGGGGCCTCATATTGCCCGCAACTAACCTACCTTTTTGTATTGAATTCTGTCTTTACTTTGTGTACTAGTCATGTCTCTACTATTTATTTCATTCCCCTTACATGTTTTTCCTCTACCTGCTAAATTTTTGTAAGGTGTCCTTGAGACTCTTGAAAGGCGCCCATAAATAAAATTTATTATTATTATTATTACCTGCATTACATTTCATCGTAAACATTAAGAGTAATTGTGGTTTATTTTTCTCCAATTCAGCCGACTGAAAAGTATGCCAAACAAACCCAGGTGGTAGAGTGAAAGGGACTTGGACGCGGTCATGTTTCACTTTCTGGCTGACATGGGATTTTAAGTGGTCTATGCTGGTCCCTAATCCTGTCCATCCATTCAATCAGATCATGGCTTAGTCCGTTTCCCTGCATCCCCTTCTGAAATTATGAATAAGACACGTCATTAGTCATGGACTATAACGGAGGGCTTAAGTTGTTGTTTATACTCTTGGTTGAAAGATCAAGGGTGGGAGAAAAACGTTGATTGTAAAAATAAATAAATGGGTCAAAGTCTACAGGCAATATGAATGGTCAATGGGACTACAGTGTGAATGTAGCTCTAGTCAACTGCTCTCTGATTTAATCTTTCTCTTCTGAGAAAGCATTGTGAAAGACTCCATGTATCCAAAGGCCTTGGTTAGGCCGCATTTGGAGTATTGTGTGCACTTCTAGTCGCCCATTACAGGAAGGAAGTGGAGAAGGGGCAGTAGAGGTTTACTAGAATGCTGCCTTGGTTAGAGGGTATTAGCTAAGTGGGGAGGTTGGACAGACTTGGATTGTATTCTCTGGAACATCGGAGATTGAGGGGATTCCTGATAGAAGTATATAAAGTTATTAGAGACATAAATTCAGTCCATATATTCAGTCCCACCCATTCAGACTCAGAATTAAAGGGCGCTCTTTTAGAAAGGAGGTGAGGAGGAACTTCTTTAGTCAGAGGGTAGTTAATCTGTGGAACTCAATGCCACAGAGGGATGTGCTGGCCAAATCAGTGGATATTTTTAAGACAGAGATAATAATAATAATAATACATTTTATTTTTGGGCGCCTTTCAGAAATCTCAAGGACACTTTACAGAGATTAACAGGGATAGAAAACATATAATCAGAATAAAATAAATAATAAAGACATCACAGAAACACAAATTAAAAACAGAATTCAGTCCAAAAACAAAAAATCAAAAACACAATGTGAAGAGAGAGCAGCGGCAGCTAAAGCACGCCAGCGTCCACTCTCCCTTCCGACAGCCATCTTGGACAAAGACTGACAGGATTACTTACAGACAAAAAAAATCATCCCCCCACAATGGTCACCACTGTGGGGGAAGGCACAATGTCCAGTCCCCAACCCCAAGTTCACCCAAAGTCAGGCCTATTGAGGCCACCGCAATTGCCTCTACGGAGGCCCGATGTTCCTGGCCGTTCTCACCGGGTGGTGTTGCCCCGGCGTCGGGAGAGTCCTCTCAGTGGCTGGGCCACCTGGAACGGCCGCTTCCTAGCTGGAGACCGCGACTTCCGAAGCCGATAGACAAATTCTTGATTAGAATGGGTGTCAAGGGTTATGGGGAGAAATGCAGGGAAATGGGATTAGGAGCAGAGATCAGCCATGATTGAATGACGGAGTGGACTTGATGGGCCGAATGGCCTAATTCTATTTCTATAACTTGTGAACATGTTAACTTGTAAATAGGCGAGGCAGTCAGAATCTTCTTTTCCAGTGTGGAGATATCAAAGTCTAGAGGGTACACATTTAAGGTGGGAAGGGCAAAGATTAATGGAGGTGTGTAGGGCAAGATTTTGGTGGTGGGTGCCTGGAACACACTGCCAATGGTGGTGCAGGCAAATACAATAGTAGTCTTTAAGAGACTTTTAGATAGGCACATGAATATGTAAGGAATGGAGTATCTCGGTACACGTGACAATAAACCTAACTGAACTGAACTGATATGGATCATGTGCTGGCAGATGGGATTACTTTATCTGAGCATCATGTTTAGCACAGACATTGTGGCCCATGGGGCCTATTACTGTGCTGTATTGTTCTATGTTTTATGTAAAAAAAAGATTTTCAATATTCATTCCACAGCAGGTTATGTGAAAATGTGAAAACCTGTGAAAACTCTGGGATATGTATGGTATCATTTTCAGTTGCTAATTTGTGCCAATCTCAAAGCAGGCAGGCCAACACACTTGGCACTTTCTTGCACCCTCTAACCCTACCATCACCCAAGACCAGTCATCAAGACTCATATGGCATGAAAATAGGCTCTTTGGCCCACTAGAGCATGTGAAATCCATAAAGCACCCACCTATACTAATCCTACTTTTTGTAATCTTGCATTCACTATTAATTCTCATACCCACCACATACATAGAGCAATTTAGAATGGCCTATTATCCCATCAGTCCCCAAGGGTGGGGCGATGCTGAATTCTTGATGGTTGCTTGTGAACAAAATTCCCTATCTGATCTGCTGGTGGGAAATATTATCCCTAGATTTGGAGTTTTGCAACAGTTACTCCTTCGAATGTCCTACTTATATACTTGAATTACAGGCTACTTTCAATGCATGAATATGTGAACAATCACACGTGTCTGCAATTATGTGCCTCCTGCTTATTGATGGCCTTCTGCTGTGGACACCAGAACGCAGGCTGTGGTGTTCAGAAGATCAACACAAAATGCTGGTATAACTCAGCGGGTCAGGCATCATCTCCGGAGAAAAAAAATAGGTCAGAACCCTTTTCAGACTGAAAGGAGAGGTGGTTAGATGGAGGGGGTGGGGGGGGGGGGGGGGGGGGGGGGGGGGGGAGGAACCTGGTACAGCTTGGGCCACACACAACCCATGGCCCACTTGGAGTTTAGAAAGGTGGCAGGACATTTTAACAGAACCAATGCTAACCTGGTGCTTTTTAATAAGCAAGCAATTTAAAAATATGATTAACACGTTTACTAATGCCTGTTATGTATCAGTGGGCTAAGAAAGGATGCTAGTGATTGCAGTCAAATTGGGAGATGCAGTTTGCAGAGTATTTCCACCCACCCCCCTCTTCGGGGAAGGCGCTGCGATGCCCCCATGATAATGTGTATGTTGTCACCGCTGTGTAAATTGAGTGGCCTTCCTTGCAGCCAGGGTAGTTAGTCAGGGTCAAGAGTAGCAGTCACCTGCCTTCATTCCAACACACATCCGCCACACATCTGTTGGCAGAACATGCCGAAAGGAAGTTTAGGTCCATTATGTCTTTCTTATCCTTTTTTTTTTAACACCACCTCTGCAGCACATTAGCAGTATTTCAAACTAAAGTGCAGTGGGTCACTTTCATGATGCAACAAACAACTCTATTACCCAGCACCTGGAAACTGACAAAGTTATTACACCAATGATTGCCTCCAGTCAACTGACAGAATTATTGTACACATGGGTGCATTCAAGTCCTGGGCTTAGAAGGAAGTAAAACTCAGAGCCAAAGAGGTGTGAGAATGAAACCGTTACAAATGTTAATCTTTACAGGTCACAAACAGGAAACAATTTGATGGGTGACCTCCACTATTTGCTTCCAGACGTGGCACTCTCCGAATGAAAAACAAAATATACTTCCTCTCTGGTGACCCATTCATTATACTGTGTGATGTGCCCAGATAGGCCCATGCAATCTGATCTATTGCCTTTATTAAAAAGATTTTATGCAAATGCTGGTTAACTCAAATCAGATGGTTAAGAATAGATTTTCTCTTTGTATCAGTTTTCATATAATTACCCATTTAGTTCACTCAGGAAATGCCTGATTATAGAGCTGCTTTAAGAAGAGTCACCTTGAAAATTTTCTTTAATGAATTACAAGTCGTATTTCAATAGCAGAGACCTTTTTATTGTTCCCCGTAAGTGATCCAGATTATGTTGCATTAAATGCTCAATTTGATATAACGCTGCTTCTGTTTTCCTCCAAGCAATATGTAATACATAATATGTTTATACTGTATTTCAGTCTGTTCTGTAGTTTAATTCCCACTCACCTGTTGTAGTAGATATTTGTATTGATTTTCTCCAATTCACCCTCCTTTGTATCCCTCTATGCCTTTGCCAAAACAGATCTGTACTGCATTTAAATTATTTGTACTGTACCATAACCAAAATGTCCTAAGGGTGTAGCTGAATTTTTTTCCCCTATATCGGAGGGCATGTTTGTGGCATTTAGAAATAGAAAGTCAAGTTATCCATGACAAATTAATGTTTAGATAACAAGGCAGCTGGCTGAGATTAAAACATTTTGAATCATTTCTCTTTCAATGTGGATTTCCTTAAAATATATTTTTCTCCATTTCGCTGTTAACATTGACACGATCGTGGACTGATGGCGATCATTGTGATGAGATTTAAAATCATTCTTATTAATCATTTACATTTCTTTCTTTTTTTCTTTTTCTTTTTTTCTTTTATTTATTAGAAGTAAGTACAATGCATTGGTACAAAATTATGTTAACATATTACATTCTCTGTACAACTTCCTTTTTTTTTTTTAAAGAGAGAAGTGAGAAAAGAGAGAGGAAAAAGAGGTTGTGAAAAGTGAAGAATAGTCTAGTGAGAGAAAAACAGATAAGGGGTAGGCCATTTAGGACTGAGATGGGGAAAAACGTTTTCACCCAGAGAGTTGTGAATCTGTGGAATTCTCTGCCACAGAAGACAGTGGATGCCAATTCACTGGATGTTTTCAAGAGAGAGTTAGATATAGCTCTTAGGGATAACAGAATCAAGGGATATGGGGAGAAAGCAGGAGCGGGGTATTGATTTTGTATGATCAGCCATGATGATATTGAATGGCGGTGCTGGCTTGAAGTATCGAATAGCCTACTCATGCACCCATTTTCTATGTTTCAAGAATGCACACAAAGGAGCTAAGTCTTAGTTCAAGTATGAGTCTTGAGGGATTGGTGGGTGCAGAGAATGGGGTGGAATTTGCTACTTCCTTTGCTCCGCCAGTGGCATTAAAGAGGAAGCTGCCTGGATCTACCGATGTTATTCTTATTAATCAAAAACTCATTGTTTCAAGAAGTTAGATATTTATTTAAACACTTCAAAGCTTTCTAAAGTTACAATATTTAGCTTACTCAGGTTGACCAATGTTACACAGAATTGTTACCGTTCTTTGAAATTTCCTTCTTTGTACAAAGTAATTGAAATAAATTTATTGCAAGTTAAAACAGACTTCTTGGGATTTATTTAAACTAATATTTCATTTTCTAAAAAATGATCAGCTATGATAAACATTCATATTTTTAAAAAATAGGGTGGCACAGCAGCACAGCGGTAAAGTTGCTGCCTTACAGTGCCAGAGACCAGCTTAAATCCTGACTAAGGGTGCTGTCTGTACAGAGTTTGTACATTCTCCCTGTGACTGCGTGGGTTTTATCAGGGTGCTCTGATTTTCTCCCACATTCCAAAGACATACAGGTTTGTAGGTTAGTTGGTTCGGTAAAATTGTAAATTGTTCCTAGTGTGTAGGACAGTGCTAGTGTACGGGGTGATCGCTGGTTGGCGCGGTCTTGGT
Organism: Amblyraja radiata; assembly: GCF_010909765.2. Lineage (NCBI taxonomy): Eukaryota > Metazoa > Chordata > Chondrichthyes > Rajiformes > Rajidae > Amblyraja > Amblyraja radiata. The sequence goes on from NC_045956.1 coordinate 148,521,094, forward strand.
GGGCCGAAGGGCCTGTTTCCACGCGGTATTTCTAAAGTCTCTCTAAAGTCTAAAGCATAAAAATAATAAAAAAACATTTTAACTTAATTGAAGATGTATTTAACATTTTGATTCTCAATCTTGAATGGCGTGAAAGGGTGAAACCTTATGCTTCATTCAACGCAATGCTTTCATGAATCCAGCATTACAGATCAGCTATATCTTGGAATGCCAGTACTTCACACCTTGTGCCATTGTTCCAGTGTTGGCATATGCCTCCTCTATGTACAACTTTATAATGAATTCTACAACCCCTCAGAACACTGCACCATTCACATGACTGATTCATAAGGTCATAAGGTCCTAAGTGATATGAGTAGAATCTGGCCATTCGGCCCATTGTCTACTCCACCATTCAATCATGGCTGATCTATCTCTCCCTCCTAACCCCAATCTCCCGCCTTCTCCCCATAACCTCTGACACATGTACTAATTAAAAACGAACTATCTCTGCCTTAAAAATATCCACTGACTTGGTCTCCACAGCCGTCTGTGGCAAATAATTCCACAGATTCACCACCCTCTGACTAAAGAAATGTCTCCTCATCTCCTTCCTAAAAGAACATCCTTTAATTCTGAAGCTATGACCTTTGGTCCTAGACTCTCCCACTAATGGAAACATCCTCTCCACATCCACTCTATCCAAGCCTTTCACTATTCTGTATGTTTCAATGAGGTCCCCCCTCATTCTTCTAAACTACAGTGAGTATAGGCCCAGTGCCAACATATGCTCATCATAGGTTAACCCAAGGCCCTGGCTACACCATTACGAACCTTGCACAGATAATGGTCTATCTTCTTTTCCGACAGCATCTGATTAAAGCCTGCTTCAAGCGGCTATAGATGTTTGGGACTACAAATGTGTTTATATTTTGAGGAAGGGCCCCACGAAGCTCAATTCTTGGCTGCTAATGTCTGTAACTCAGGAAGGTGTCCAGCTTTATGACTGGAATCACATTGGGCGAGTAGGAATGTAAATGAGCTCAAATGATCTTGGAGATTTAGCCATAACTTTTTAATGAATACCCATTTGTGCAGAATTTCACAATCTTTTTTAATTCCAGATACTTAAAATCAAATGTAAATTTTCAAATAGTCGTTGTAAGATTTGAATTCACATTCCAGGATTATTGGAAAGGTCATAAGCTTTCAGTACCATGCCCACTACAATAAAGTAAGTCAAATAACATGAAACAGTTCTCATGAAGTAAGATGTATCAACTTCATTTAGCTTGTGTAGGAAGGAACTGCAGCTGCTGGTTTACACCAAAGATGGACTCAAAATGCTGGAGTAACTCAGCAGGTCAGGCAGCAAAAGGAATAGGTGACATTTCTGGTCGACCCCATCTCAGTCTGAAAAAGGGTCTTGATCCAAAATGTCACCTATTCATTTTCTCCAGAGATGTTGCATGACCTGCTGAGTTACTCCAACATTTTGAGTTCATTGTACTATTTTTTCATGCCACATTTGCAGCTGCACTGTTCCAGAATACTAATTTCCATTCCGCACGTCACTAAGTCAGCAATTTTGTTTCTACATTTAAAAAAATTGCAAACCCCGTCGTTTTAACATAATTTTCAGTCACCTCTTCATTTCTATAATTACTCTGCTGATATTTCCAAATCCTTATCCTTATTGGAAACAGCTAAATGTTAATCAATAAAAGCTGAAGGAGTGGACTGCTTTTAATCTTTACCATATGTTGTTTGAGCTGAATGAACAACCTAGCTCTGTCTGCGTATTCTTTCCATGCATGGGCAACGTTGAGAGCCGAATGAAGGTGAAATATACTTGAAAGTTTTAGGTGATAATCATGGGTAATGCGATGACAACTTGACTTTACATAGCAACTTTGGTATAATGTACATTTCAATCAGACTCACAAGAGCACCGTTAGACAACATCTGACACCAGCCAACATGAAATAAAAGGGTGGCTGTTTGGTCAGAGTTTAAGGATCAGCAATAATCATTAGGAATAGCAGATAAGTCATAGTCATATTCTTCCAGCGTGGAAACATAGAAACATAGAAACATAGAAAATAGGTGCAGGTGTAGGCCATTCGGCCCTTCGAGCCTGCACCGCCATTCAATATGATCATGGCTGATCATCCAACTCAGTATCCTGTACCTGCCTTCTCTCCATACCCCCTGATCCCTTTAGCCACAAGGGCCACATCTAACTCCCTCTTAAATATAGCCAATGAAGTGGCCTCAACTACCTTCTGTGGCAGAGAATTCCACAGATTCACCACTCTCAGTGTGAAAAATGTTTTTCTCATCTCGGTCCTAAATGATTTCCCCCTTATCCTTAAACTGTGACCCCTTGTTCTGGACTTCCCCAACATCGGGAACAATCTTCGTGCATCTAGCCTGTCCAACCCCTTGTAAGTTTCTATAAGATCCCCCCTCAATCTTCTAAATTCTAGCGAGTACAAGCCGAGTCTATCCAGTCTTTCTTCATATGAAAGTCCTGACATCCCAGGAATCAGTCTGGTGAACCTTCTCTGTACTCCCTCTATGGCAAGAATGTATTTTCTCCGATTAGGAGACCAAAACTGTACACAATACTCCAGGTGTGGTCTCACCAAGACCCTGTACAACTGCATGGAAACAGGCCCTCTGGCCCAACTTGCCCACACCGGCCAACATGTCCCATCTACACGTGCCACCTACCTGCGTTTGGCCCATATCCCTCTTAAATCTGTCCTATCCATGTACCTGCCTAAATGTTTCTTAAATGTTGTGATAGTACCTGCCTCAACTACCTCCTCTGACAGCTCGTTCCATACTCCTACCACCCTTTGCGTGAAAAAGGTACCCCTCAGATTCTTATTCAATCTTTCCCTCCTCACCTTAAACCTATGTCCTGCGATTCTCGATTCCCCTACTCCGGGCAAGAGACTCTGTGCGTCTACCCGATCCATTCCTCTCATCATTTTGTCCACCTCTTTAAGATCACTCCTCATCCTCCTGCACTCCAAAGAATAGAGTCCTATCTTGCTCAACCTCTCCCCATAGCTCAGACCCTCGAGTCCTGGCAACATCTTCTCTGCACCCTTTCCAGCTTGACAACAACATCTTTCCTTTCGCATGGTGCCCAGAACTGAACACAATTCAGCCTCACCATGCAGTCTCATCAACATCTAATACAGCAACAAACCCAAAACTGAACACAATACTCTAAATGCGACCTCACGAATGTTTTATACAACATGACCTCCCAACTTCTATATTCACTGCTCCGACTGATGAAGGCCAATGTGCCAAAAGCCTTTTTGACCACCCTATCTACCTGTGATGCCACTTTCAATAAACTATGTACCTGGATTCTTAGATCCCTCTTGAAAGTACTTGAAAGGTTCTCATTCTAATGTGATTGTGTTTTTATCTTAAAAGAGGAAAGAGGGGCATTGTGGTGGCACAGCAGTAAAGTTGCTGCCTTACAGCACCAGAGACCTGGGTTTTATCCTGACTATAGGTGCTTGTCTGTACGGAGTTTGTACATTCTCCCCGTTTTCTCTGGGATCTCCGGTTTCCGAAGATATACAGGTTGCAGGTTAATTGGCTTGGTATAATTGTAAATTGTTCTTAGTATGTAGGATAGCATTAGTGTATGGGCATTGCTGGTCAGCATGGAATTGATGGGCCGAAGAGCCTGTTTCCGCACGGTATCGCTAAACTAAACTAAACTGACATGAGGCTCATCAGCCTATAATTTCCAGATTTATCTCTACTTCCCATCTTATCAAAGAAACAACATTGGTTGCTCGCCAGTCCTCCGGGACCTCACGTGTAAATCTTCGTCAAGGCCCCTGCAATCTCCATTCTTGTCTCTCTCAATAAATACCCTCCTTTATTCACATGAAATTCACATTAGGCAGGAAATGGTGTTGGGTAGACTGATGGGACAGAAGGCTGATAAATCCCCCGGGCCTGATGGTCTGCATCCCAGGGTACTTAAGGAAGTGACTCCAGAAATCATGGACGCATTGGTGATCATTTTCCAATGTTCTATAGATACAGGATCAGTTCCTGTGGATTGGAGGGTAGTTAATGTTATCCCACTTTTTAAGAATGGCGGGAGAGAGAAAATAGGGAATTATAGACCTGTTAGCTTGACATTGGTGGTGGGGAAGATGCTGGAGTCGATTATAAAAGTGAATTAGCGGCACATTTGAATAGCAGTAACAGGATTGGTTCGAGTCAGCATGGATTTACGAAGGGGAAATCATGCTTGACTAATCTTCTGGAATTTTTTGAGGATGTAACTAGGAAAATGGACAAGGGAGAGCCAGTGGATGTAATGTCAGAAAGCCTTTGATAAGGTCCCACATAGGAGATTAGTGGGCAAAATTAGAGCACATGGTATTGAGGGTAGGGTATGAAAATGGATAGAAAATTGGTTGGCAGACAGGAAACAAAGAGTAAGCATTAACGGGTCCCTTCAGAATGGCAGGCAGTGACTGATGGGGTACCGCAAGGCTCGGGGCCTCAGATATTTACAATATACATTCATGATTTAGATGAAGGGATTAAGAGTAACATTAGCAAATTTGCAGATTTCACAAAGCTGGGTGGCAGTGTGAACTGTGAGGGGAATGCTATGAGAATGCAGGGTGACTTGGACAGGTGGGGAGAGTGCGCAGATGCATGGCAGATGCAGTTTAATGTGTATAAATGTGAGGTTATCCACTTTGGTGGCAAGAACAGGAAGGTAGATTATTATCTGAATGGTGTCAAGTTAGGAAAAGGGGAAGTACAACGAGATCTGGGTGTCCTTGTTCATCAGTCATTGAAAGTAAGCATGCGGGTACAGCAGGCAGTGAAGAAAGCTAATGGCAAGTTGGCCTTCATAACAAGAGGAGTTGAGTATAGGAGCAAAGAGGACCTTCTACAGTTGTACAGGGCCCTAGTGAGACCACACCTGGAGTATTGTGTGCAGTTTTGGTCTCCAAATTTGAGGAAGGTCATTCTTGTTATAGAGGGAGTGCAGCGTAGGTTCACAAGGTTAACTTCCAGGATGGCGGGACTGTCATATATTGAAAGAATGGTGCGCTTGTATACACTGGAATTTAGAAGGATGAGAGGGTATCTTGTTGAAACATATAAGATTATTAAGGGATTGGATACGCTAGAGGCGGGAAACATGTTCCCGATGTTGGGGGAGTCCAGAACCAGGGGTCACAGTTTAAGAATAAGGGGTAGACCATTTAGAACGGAGATGGGGAAAAACTTTTTCATCCAGAGAGCTGTGAATCTGTGAAATTCTCTGCCTCGGAATGCAGTGGAGGTCAATTCTCTGGTTGCTTTCAAGAGAGAGTTAGATGGAGCTCAAAGATAGCGGAATCAAGGGATATGTGGGGAAGGCAGGAACATGGTACTGATTGTGGATGATCAGCCATGACAGCACCTTTAATTAGGATCAAACTCGGGTCTCTGGCACTGCAAGTGCTGTAAAACCTCTGTCCCACGGTACGAGTTAATTCCAAGTGTTCTCCCGAGTTTGCTCTGATTCAAACTCGTAATGGCCACTCATCGGTACACAGGGCTCTCGTGGACATTTTTTCATCAAGTTGAAAAATCTTCACGAGTCTTCCCGTGTTTACCTACCGTTAGCGAGTCTTCCGGAGTACCTGCCGTTAGCGTTACGAGCCACTAAAAGACATCCCCGAGCTCCGACGTATCTGCTACGTTCATTCTCCGTGCTTACCACGAGTTTGATTTTTTTTTAACTCGGGAGAGCTCTCGGAATGAACTCGTACTGTGGGAGAGGGCTTTAAGGCAGCACCACCAGTAATAAATGTATAAGATGCATTTGTGTGGGCAAGTTGGGCTGAAGGGCCTGTTTTCACACTGTATGTATCTATGGCTCTATGCTCGAGTAACTCACAAAGAACATTAATTAGTCACTTCTGCTATTTAGCGCAATGAGCATACTGCTGATTGCTATGTTTCTCTGGGTAGCAGTTAGCAGTGACAAAATCCATTAATTACCATCACTTATTAAGGCAAATCTGTAAAACCTACAACCTGCACATTAAAGGTCCTTGCTTTTAAATTTGGGTTTCACTCATTTCCATTTCATCTTGAATGCAAAGAAAAAGTTATTTTTAAATTTAACTTAGAAACAAAGAACTGTAGATGCTGGTTTACAAAAGAAGACACAGTGTCAGCGTATCTCAAAGGGTCAGGCAGAATCGCAGGAGAACATGGAAAGGTGCTGTTTTGGGATGCGACCCTTCTTCAAACTGATTGTCGGGGAGGGTGAGAAATAAAGCTGGAAGAGAAGAGGAACAGGACAAAGCCTGGCAGATCATCAACCTTTTACTTTTCAGGCTTTGGCCTGCCCTTCAGCTTTTCCAGCCTTCTTTCTCTCTTCCCCTCCACCCCTCCCCCTCCCCCTCCCCCTCCCCCCTCCCTTTCCAATCAGTCTGAAGAAGGGTCCAGATCCGAAACATCACCTATTCATGTTCTCCTGAGATGCTGCCTGACCACCTGAGCTACTCCAGCACTCTGTCCTCTTTAAATGTAACTTACTCTTTGCAAAAGACCTTGACATTAAACCTGATTTTCTTTTCTTTTTAAGCATATTTCTTTTTTTTCATTTTCTCAGAATTAGCTTTTAATGGGGCTTCAACAATTCCTGAAATGTTCTTTATGAGCCTGGCTCCATCCTATTGTTGGATTGAGTTACAGAGAGGTGTTGAATTACCACATCATTTTAAGTGTTCTTTGGCCGCTATGTACTGCTCATTCTCTTCCAGGGTCAAGAACTTTAAATCCAGTTGGTCTATGGGGAAATAGTTGGATACATTTTTCTAATTGCCAAGATCCATGTGCAATTGCCGAACACATTCAACAAGTGGACGAAAGATCATTTTAATCATTCCTTTCAAACTCAAATACCTTTCGAGAAAGCTTTACTGTCATTTATTTATTTAGAAAGAGGATTCATTTTGCAATGTAGGAAGGTTTCACAAAGAAAAACAATGAGAATGTACATGGCATTGTTAGCAAGTTAGCAGATGACGCAAAAGTGGGTGGTATTGACGATAGTGAAGATGGTTGTCAATTTTTGCAGCAGGATCTTGATCAGGGGCTGAAGAATGGCTGATGGAACTTAATGCAGAGAAATATGAGGTGTTGCATTTTGGAAGTCTAACATGGGTAGGACCTACACAGTGAATGGTTGGGCTCTGGGAGTGTTGTGGAGTAGAGGGATCTAGGTGTACAGGTACATAGTTCGTTAAAAGTGGCATCAAAGATAGATAGGATGGCCGAAGTGCTTTTGGCATATTGGCCTTCATCAGTCAAAGCATTAAGTATAGAAGTTGGGAAGTCATGTTTCTGTTGTATTTGATATTGGTGAGGCCGCAATTAGAGTACTGTGTTCCGTTTTGGGCATCATGTTATAGGAAAGATGTTGTCAAGCTTGAGTGGGTGCAGAGAAGATTTGCGAGAATGTTGCCACAACTCGAAGGCCTGAGCTATAGGGAGAGGTTGCACAGGCTAGGACTCTATTCCTTGGAGCGCAGGGGCATGAGGAGTGACCTTATAGAGGTGTACCTTGTGTGACCTTATAGAGGTGTCTCTTGCCTCTACATAGCATAGAGACCTAGCTTGCTCAACTTCTTCCTATAACTCACACCCTCGGGTCCTGGCAATATCATCGTAAATGTTCCCTGCACCCTGATATAAATTGCAGAGAAGGTGAATGGGTTGAGAGTATAAAGGGAATGTTGTGTGGAGTTGGAGGGAATCAGGCAATGGATTACAATGGTGTTGGAGACTGAGTGAAGAAAGAAATGGATAAAGTACAACTCATGCTGTTTCATTATACTTAATTTACTGGCAGCTTAATTAACATACATTTGGATAAAGGGCCTGTCCCACTTGGCTGTCTTTCGCGCGCCATTTACGCGACCTGCTAGCGCGTGGGTAGCGTGTGGGTAGCGTGTGGGTAGCGTGTGGGTAACGTGTGGGTAGCGTGTGGGTAACGTGTGGGTAGCGTGTGGGTAACAAGGGGACGGGTGCATGGAGTGGCATGGAGGAGAGTGGACTTCGTCCTGAACAAAATCTTCGTGCACTACCGGCCTGTTGCGTAACTGACGGCCAAAGTGGGACAGGTCCAAGACCCTGGCGCGACGCAATGTCTCACCTCCAGCAGCAGCAGAAGCAGGCAAACGATCGCCTAGCTCGGTCTGGGGCTCATGGCCATTGCGGATCCTGATCTGCCCCCACTCCTACTCCCAGAGCGGGGCCAAGACAATTGGAGTTAGACACAAAATGCTGGAGTAAATCAGCGGGACCGGCAGCATTTCTGAAGAGAAGTAATGAGTGACGTTTTGGGTCGAAACCCTTCTTCAGACCCTTCTCTCCAGAGATGCTGCTGGTCCTGCTGAGTTACTCCTGCATTTTGTGTCTATCTTCAAATGACGTCATGCTCTCCAGACGGCTGTGCGGGCGCATGATGACGTGCGCGACTCTCGCGGGACCGTCACGCGACCGTCATTACCAGCCTCTCACGTAAGTGACGGCTCAAGTGGGATAGGCCCTTAAGAAAAAAGGCGTTAAGTGCAGTTTGTTTAATTGATGGCCTCCATATAAAATGATACAGGACTTTGCCTGCTGCCCAGTTGATAGTTGATGACAAAAATATTTCTTACTAAATAAATAGTAAACGAAACATAGAAACATAGAAAATAGGTGCAGGAGTAGGCCATTCGGCCCTTTGAGCCTGCACCGCCATTCAATATGATCATGGCTGATCATCCAACTCAGTATCCTGTACCTGCCTTCTCTCGATAACCCCTGATACCTTTAGCCACAAGGGCCACATCTAACTCTCTCTTAAATATAGCCAATGAACTGGCCTCAACCACCTTCTGTGGCAGAGAGTTCCAGAGATTCACCACTCTCTGTGTGAAAAATGTTTTTCTCATCCTGGTGAAGGATCCTACTCATCAGAAAGCTGAATCCCAGTGTAGAACACTCATTTTGTTGTTAATGTTTTGCTCGAATTGCCACTGTTATATAATGGAATGAACCAGGAAGGTGTATGTGGCTTTTTATGCTTGATGTGTGTTTGGCTGAATGATCCAACAATTCCATTTTGCAAATGAGTAGTCAGTGACAAACATGTGCAAAAATATTATCAGAAAGCATAAATGAACCAGTACAATCTCTGTTTTCTTGGATAATGAGAAGATATTTCCAACTGTAAGCATCTTTATACTTTAGAGATACAGCGTGGAAACAGATACTTTGGCCCACCAACTCTGTGCCGACCAGCGATCACCCCGAACACTAGCACACCCCGACACACTAGGGACAATTTACAACATACGGAAGTCAATTGCCTACAAACCTGTACTTCTTTGGAGTGTGGGAGGAAACCAGAGCACCCAGTGAAACCTCACATAGTCACAGCGAGAACGTACAAACACCGTACAGACATCACCCGTGGTCAGGATTGAACCCGGTCTGTGATGCTGTAAGGCAGCAACTCTACCGCTGCACCCCTGTGCCATGCAAAGTCATGGGCAATGTGGAGCATACAATAAATCCCAGCATTGTCACTGACATCCAAATCACATGGATGAGTAAATAACCCTTACCCCACAATCCAAACACACCCATTGTAAATTAATTCCTGGGCTTAGGTGCCACTCTTAAATTTATGTTGACGCAACATTTTCCCCAATCATATTTGCTTGCATTTTATATTTTCTTATACTTTTATGCTTTCCCTTCATTTTCATTTATGAATTTCCGCTGTGTGAATGTTGCGAAGAGGCACATACAAAGCAGCTCTGTGAATGATCACAAGGAGGTGTACAAATATAGCTTGAAGCAACTCCACCATGTGTTTTTCATTGCTCCCTATGGAGAAGAGCAGAATGTGCCTGGCAGCTCCCAGGGATGACTTGGCTAAAATGTACTTATATAAAGAGTAGGGAAATAACCATGTCTTTCTCTACTTCAGACCACAAAATGCCACACATCAGTAGTGATATCATTACCGTACGTATAATCAGAGATTATAGGTGCTTTACTCAATCACTTATTACAACAGATTGTTTGATTTCTCCAGGTCAGCTAAGTGCAGATTCGATCCGTTAAATGAATAGGCAATGTTTAGTTTGAGTTTTGTTTAGAGATACAGCACAGAAACAGACCCTTCGGCCCACAAAGTTCGCACCGACCAGTAATCCCCACACATTCGCACTATCCTACATTATGGACAATTTTGCATTTATACCAAGCTAATTCATCTTTTGCATTTATACCCCCCCCCCAGCCTCTCCTCCAACCTCAGCAACAGCATCCGCTGTTCCAGGTGCCAACTTCTCTACATCGGCGACACCAAGCGCAAGCTCGGCGATCACTTCGCCCAACACCTCCGCTCGGTTCGTATTAACCAACCTGATCTCCTGGTTGCTCTGCACTTCAACTCCCCCTCCTGTTCCCAATCTGACCTTTCTGTCCTGGGCCTCCTCCATTGCCAGAGTGAGTCCCAGCGCAAATTGGAGGAACAGCACCTCATATTTCACTTAGGTAGTTTACACCCCAGCAGTATGAACATTGACTTCTCTAATTTTAGATAGCCCTTGCTTTCTCCCTCCTTTCCCTCCCCATTGCCAGATCTCCCACAAAGCCTACTGTCACCGCCTCTTCATTTCTTTTTCCTGCCCCCACCCCCCCCCGACCCGACATCAGTCTGAAGAAGGGTTGTGACCCGAAACGTCACCTATTCCTTCTCTACATAGATGCTGCCTCACCCGCTGAGTTTCTCCAGAATTGTTTGTCTACCTTCGATTTTTCCAGCATCTGCAGTTCTTTCTTAAACCTATAAACCTGTACATCTTTGGAGTGTGGGAATAAACTGAACATCTCGGAGAAAACCCACGCTGGTCACGGAGAGAACATACAAACTCCATACAGACAACATCCGTGGTCAGGATTGAACCCAGATCTCTGGCACTGTAAGGCAGCGACTACCAATGTGCCACCGTGCCGCCGTGCCAATCGTTACGTTTTTTTTCATAATTTATTCCTTTAGCCCAGGAAACCATCACTCACTGGGTATAACAGACAGCTCTTTAATGAGATGACATGCGTAGGTGGTCGTTCATAATCTGTAAGTCTACATATTGAGCGATACTGGGCAATTTGACTAAGGATGTCCTGACAGTTAGATGTATCTTGACCTAATCCAACTTCCATGCAAACCTATATGCAAGTTAATGAATCACAGTGGGATAACATAGAACTAATGTCTGAGCGACTAAACTAAACAGGAACAAACATGAACTTGCAGTCTAAAGCCGCTGCCATTCCTTCCCAAGCCTAAGTGAAACTGAAATCAGTCAGCGACTGGCATACAGGCTCGTGTTTTAATAAGCTCATATAGGAGCAGAATTAGGCAATTCGGCCCATAAAGTCAACTGCCATTCAATCATGCCTGGTCTATCTTTCCTCCTCAACCCCATTCTCCTGTCTTCACCCCATTATCCCTGACACCATTACTAATCAAGAATTTGTCAAACTTGGCCTTAAATCCTCTTGTGATGCTTTACAGTCTCTTTACAGTCAATGTCACACTTAGATGACCGGCCACTCACGTAGGGAATACCATTGATGAAACACCACTTGCATGAGGAATAATGTATCAATGAAATATAAATTGAATTACATAATTTTAAAGTTGGTACCAAGAAATGGGCAAGAAGATGCTGTGGCATCTTTTTAAATTAAATGGGAATTTTGGCTTTGTTAATAGGGAAATTTTATATGGAAGAATTTAAATGGCTTGGTATAATGTATAATTGTCTCTAGTGTGTATAGGGTAGTGTTAATGTGCGGCGGTCGGCACGGACTTGGCGGGCCGAAGGACCTGGTCCACTCTGTATCTCTAAACTAAACTAAAAATGGTCCTCTTCTTTGCCAGCCCCGTAATGCCCAACTGGTTGAGGACTATGCAGAGTGAGCGTCCTGCAAAGCCTCTACAGACCACCTCCATGGGCTCATAGTATGTCTTCCAGTCGCTGTCCTGGCACATCTCCACCAGTTCCTGGTACTTTGCGCGTTTCCTCTCATTAGCCTCTTCAATACGCTCTTCCCAGGGCACTGTCAGCTCCAGAATGATCAGCTGTTTTGTCACTTCGGATGTGATGATCATGTCTGGCCGGTGTGATGTTGCTGTGATGTGATGTGGAAATTTCAGCTGATATGCAAAAGGACTAAAGCATGGGAGCATACTTGAGAAGGATAATAGGGGAAAGAGTTAGTTACAGAGATACATTCTGTCAATGAGTTGGCCCAGGCACAATTGAATAATCAAACTCGCTGTATATCATTTTATAATTGTGTGTCAAACAAGAGCACAATACTGTCTCTTGAACCTCTACGGGTGTAGAGAGCATACTAAGTGTTTTTTTATGTTTACTACGGTGTCCATTAAGTACCATGTTTACATATCTGAAGTGCTGCTGCAAATAAGAATTTCATTGTTTTATTATCATATGCCTGAAATGGAACAATCTCGACTCTTGACTCTTACCATTCACATCAACAAAACAGACTTTATAAGCAGAATTTAAGAATTGAGAAGTCTGATGAAGGGTCCCAACCTGAAACATTCCCTCCACAGATGCTTCCTGACCTACTGAGTTCCTCCAGTACTTTGTATTTTGTTCAGGATTCCTGCATCCGCAGTTTCAACTATTTAACATAGTTGGTAGCACAACAAGTGAAGTATAGCAGCTTCAGCATGCTTATGAAATTCATTCTACTTACTGCCGTGGAACTGAACTTTAGAGACAGAATATACTAATCAGGGGTGTTTGGCTTTAAGAGCTGATACTCTTCTCAGATAGATATGCAGTAAACTATCCCAAACTGTGTTCAAGGAGCCTGGTCATCATAGGAACCATACATGTGCTTTGCAGCCACGTGCTTCTGCGTGTAAACCACCCAAATTGCTGTTTATAATACATCTTAAACTTCATGATTTTCATTTTCTTTCTGGGTGATCCAGTTGGACGTACGGACAACACAAGCTTCGTGCGCCAGGAACAGAGTGAGGATCCTGTGTAACTCTTGTATCATGGGGAAGATAAATATCGACTTAAAGTGCTGTCACTGATGCCAGGGGTAGAATTGGCCAATTATCCTCTCAAATCACCACAAAAAGAACAAACCGATCCCTCATTAATCACTGAACTTAATTTGCAACATGTATTTTGTGAAATGAACTTTAAGACTTTAATTAAAGTCTTTCAATTACCATGTTTAATGCACTTGTGTATTGCGAATAATGGATTATCATTTTATACAATGATATCCTTTTGGTGACTTATTTGGATTAAATTGGAAGCAAGCAGAAGTTGATTATCAGTAGTTGTGTGTTACTATGAATGTGATAGATACCCATACTCCACACACCATGGAACAGGTTTTAAATATAATAGGTTATTAGGGGGTGGGGGGGGGGGGGGAAGGTCTGGTAACATTGAACATCAAGCCACCCGTATCCTGAAAATGTGGTACAGAGATCATGCTGGACTTTGTACCCTGATTCTTCCACATGCCACCCCCCTGATTGTGGCTCCCCACAAGATTGCAGGATTACTTTGTAACTCGCAGAGCACCCTGCAGACAACATACGGATGATGTACACATGGAATGTCTGATCATCTCTGGAGTCAATTACTTTTCATAACGTGCCAAAGTGGAGCGCTGCTACAGGTTGTCAGATGCAGGAGAGTGGCGCATCCTGAGGCAGAAACAGAGCAGGGCAGTGATCCCAATGGTGGAGGGTGAGTGAGGACAGTGGGTGGCAAGAGAATTTTTGCAAAGCATTTATGCTCCATCTGGCCCCAAATGACATTTCTGGTCCTCTTGTGGAATCAATGTATGTTACAGATGTATTATAGATACGTTATAAATAAGCTTGGACTACATAAACTTGGGGGTACTGGTTTTGTCTTTTTGCACTGTAATTGTTTGTTTGTTTGAGGTGTGTGTATGCATGTTTGTGCATGTGTATGTATATGTACACACGTATATGTACTTAACTTTTTTCATTTACTATATTGTTTACAGAGTACTATGTTTACATATCTGTTGTGCTGCTGCAAATAAGAATTACATTGTTCGGTTTGGGACATATGATAATTAAACACAAGGTAGACACAAAATGCTGGAGTAACTCAGCGGGACAGGCAGCATCTGTGGAGAGTAGGAATGGGTGCTGTTTCGGGTCGAGACCCTTCTTCAGAGTGATAATAAAACACTCTTGACTCATGAGAATTTAACCACATTGGCCGACATTTGAAGTGTACTCGTCCCTACATGCCTTCCTCTAGTCAGTACTCAGATGACTAGCTAGTATTTGTCTGTCTGAAGAAGGGTCTCGACACAAAACGTCACTCATTCCTTCTCTCTGGAGATGCTGCCTGACCCGCTGAGTTACTCCAGCTTTTTGTGGCTGTCTTAGCTATACTAAGCTTATTGATCCATAAACTCTGGGAAGTATAATGATGCAGGGCAGTCAGCACAACACTTAATAACCCATGGGATTGCATCCTGAGAAATGTTATGAGAAGGGTTGCTAATTCCTACTGCACCCACCCAAATGGACCCCTGACTTTACAAAAAGCGAACAGTATCACCTTCCATAGATAGGCACTTGAATTCTAGCTCTTTACATTGAATTTGAATCTGAACAGAGATTTGGCACACAAAGACCAAATCTTGATGGGTTTTGTGTTTTTGGTCTGCAGTGTCACTCACTCCTGATGAAGAAATTAGCTGTTAGATTGAGACATGGAGTACACCTTCTCCCAGCATGGAACAGTGTGACCAGCAAGTGAAGGAAAGCAAATAGAGCAATAACATTAGGGGGAGGGTAAGAGGGAAATTGCTGTAAAATCCAGACATGTAACGGACTATATAAGACTTAAACTAAACCAAATCAAAATAGTTTGATGCAAATCTGTGGTGCAGATGCTATCGGAGCCATGCAGTTTTACAGGTTTTAAAAATACACTACCTTGCAGGCATGTATAAATTGTTTTATAGTTCTACTTTGGCCTTGTGCGGGTTTAGCTTCGCTTTTACCTACCAGATAGAATAGTCATTGTAGAGAAGCGGTTACATGTGGCTGAGACACACATATTTCACCTTATAGCCTAAATACATATTTAGTTAATCAGATTACCATCCCAGCCACTGCAACATTATACTGATTTGCTTGTACCTTATTCCTTAAACTACATTTTGAGAACTGCGGAAAGTAGAGCAAGATTACAGAACAAATCTGTAATCACTTTCTAACCCTGAGGGGGCTGGATAATGTAGGTCACAAAACCTGTGATAACAACACATGGTTTTAATTGTGCATGCTTTGTTTGAAGTGTTAAATTCTTTTACTTTTCAGGAACGATAAATTGGAAAATTGACAAAATATTTTGGGAGATTTGAACCTAGTTTGGCCATTTAGATCCAAGATGAACAAAAAAAAACCCAGGACCAGTAGATATTAAATAAACAAAAGCATTAATGTTATAGTGTGCAGCATTAGAAGCACTTGTGACAAAAGAGAAAGGAGCAGAGAAGGTTTCATTCTAACTTTGGTATCAAAGTGATGTGAAGTAATGGAAAGATTTAATTTTCTGGCAAACAATGTGGAGATGTTTTGCCTCAACCTCAGAAAAAACCCTATGTGTCAAAAAATGCTTTTTCCATTCTAAATCATTCCAAGCCTCAGAGGTGAAGCTGCCAACATGAGGTCGGCCTTGTGATATAGATCTACCTGCTAAATTGCTGCCAGAGAAGGCTGCCTTTAAACGTGCTGGCTTAAAGTGAATAGTTTCGGTTGAAAAATAAAGTGAACTGTTCAGAAGAATAAGCTGCAAGAAGCATAGACGCATAGTCCATAAAGATAAACCAACATATGCAGGGAGACAGATTAAACTTGCTTGGTTATTTATTTTCATTCATATACCATGTCAGTACTGAATTTCTTTTTACTTGAATGACTGCCAACTGGTATGGGAAAAGAGCAATCTGAAATTAGGACCATTACTGGTATTTAGTAACTGAAGCTGAACTGGTTTAATGCCTACATTACCTTGCTGCAAATATGGTGAAAATGTTTGCATGGTGTGCCAACAACATCATTATGGATGAACCTTGTTGACTGGAGCCAATGGTTCCAATCAGAGTTCACGGTTCCAATATGAATAGCTGTTGTTTCTCCATTCATTGGTGAATTGTCAATAGATCTAAGACTTGCGTGCGTGCACTTTAAAATGCAAAAGTCCAAGGCTTGAAGAATGATAGATGGCCCTGTATCTTTTATGATAATCAAATAATTGAGTCCATGTGAAGCCCCATACCACGGAATTGCCATATAGATCCAACAACAGATCAAACCTCACGTCAGACCCAAGGAACCCTTGATTCATCTGAGAATTCCGTGCCTGCAGTTTAGGAAATACACCGGAGACTAATTTTACAAATTTATTTAGCTCAAGGTTAGGCTCAAGGTTTCTAAATATTTCAAATTATTTGATGCAATATTACTTTCCTTTACTCTTTATTTTAAAACAGACTTTTAATAATGTTTATTATTTTAATCATTTTTCAGAGTAATGTTTTTTTGGATGTCTCTCAATGTTAGTGATGTTCAAAAACTACTGGAACCATGACAGGAGATAGAACATAGAATAGTGCAGCATGGGAACATGCCCTTTGGACCACAATGTCCATGTTGCCAACTAATCCCCTCTGCCAGCTCATGATCCATATCCCGCCATTCCCGCATATCTATGTGCCTGTTCAAAAACTTCTTAAACAACTTCACTTAAAAAACTTTGATCACGTCTGCCTCCACCACCGCCTGGCAGCATGTTCCAAGCTCTTACCTCTTGTGTAAAAATATTTCCCCCCACATTTCCTATACACTTTGCTACACCTTTAAAGCTATGCCCTCTGGCTTTGACAATTTCACCCAAGGAACATTTTTTTGACTTTGTTCTTGACCCTATCCATGCCTTTCACAATTTTATAAACTTCTATCGCAGGTAGCTTGATCAAAAGATAAATCTCCACTCGTAGATGTCAAGGGGTTTCCCAGGATCAGGATTTCAGCATCGTGCTACTTAACCTATTTGCTGCTGAGACTTTTGCTGCCTGACTCCAGCATGCAGAGTGACATTGGTTCTTGAAACAGCCTCAGATGACTATAGGCATGAGGGGAGCATAAACCTCATTGGTGACCCTCGGACTATCTTTGATCGGACCTTACTGGATTTACCTTGCACTAAACGTTATTTCCTTATCATGTATCTATACACTTTAAATGGCTCGATTGTAAGCATGCATTGATTGTATTTCCACTGACAGGATAGCCCGCAACAAAGCTTTTCACAGTACCTCGGTACATGTGACAATAAACTAAACAAAACAGAGATCAAGAGATAGGGACAGAACAGCCTGGTTCATTAAATATTAGTTTGTTGCTGCAATAAATTGTGCCAGATTTACCAGGTGAGGGAATTTCCATCTTGTTAAGATTATTCTTCATAATTTCTGTGTCATTGTTATGTCAGAGTGTTTGTGGATCAATATAAGAAAGCAAAAAATAAGACAAAGTGCTGGAGTAACTCAATGGGTCTGGCAACATCTCTGGAGAGCATGGATAGGTGATGTGTTGGGTCTGGACCCTTCTTCAGATCAAATAAAATGCATCTTGACAAACATCTTCAGGCTGCTGACATTGATGGGCTGTGTCTGTGCTGTCTGATTCTGTGACAGTATAGTCATATAGTCATACAGCACAGAAACAGGCCCTCTGGCCCAACTCATCCATTATGACTGTGATGCCCCATCTAAGCTAGTCCAATTTGCTTGTGTTTGGCCCTTTTGATGGCGGGACTGTCATATGAGGAAAGATTGAAAATACTAGACTTGTATTCACTGGAGTTTAGAAGGATGAGGGGGAATCTTATAGAAACATATACAATTATAAAAGGACTGGACAAGCTAGATGCAGGAAAAATGTTCCCAATGTTGGGCGAGTCCAGAACCAGGGGCCACAGTCTTAGAATAAAGTGGAGGTCAATTAAAACTGAGGTGAGAAAAAACTTTTTCACCCAGAGAGTTGTGAATTTATGGAATTCCCTGCCACAGAGGACAGTGGAGGCCAAATCACTGGATGGATTTAAGAGTTAGATAGAGCACTAGGGGCTAGTGGAGTCAAGGGATATGGGGACAAGGCCGGCACGGGTTATTGATAGGGGACGATCAGCCATGATCACAATGAATGGCGGTGCTGACTTGAAGGCGGAATGGACTCCTCCCGCACCTATTTTCTATGTTTCTATGTTTCTATGTATTTTCTATGTTTCTCTCGAAACCTTTCCTATCCATGTACCTGCCCACGTGTCTCTGCTTTAGTATCTGCCTCAATTACCTCCTCTGGTGCTTTGTTCCATATACCCACCACTCTCCGAGTGAAAATATTGCCTCTCAGATTTGCATTAAATCTTGCCCCTCTCACCATAAACATATGTCCTCTTGTTTTTTTATTCTCCGACCATGGGTAAAAGACTGTGTATTCACCCTATCTTCTTATGATTCTATACACCTCTATAAGATCACCCCTCAGTACTGCCTGAGTGTTTTTTTATAACTTTGTGAATAGTACTTTTATATTTTAATAAGTCTCGCAAAATAATGCAGAAGTTTGCTGAATTTTGGAAAAGGGGCCAGTGGAGGGGATTGAAGGTCAGACTCAAAAGTTACGGTTCAAGGTAAATGTTTTTGAGATCTATAGAGGAATCAATTAGACAAGTTTTAAGTGATATGGTTGAAAACACTAAAAGTTTCTGCACTACTGATTCGATAGAAGTGCAAATACATAGCTAGGGTTGAGAGGGAAAGCTAGATCAGCCATGATTGAATGGCAGAGTAGACTTGATAGGCCAAATGGCCTAATTCTGCACTTAGAACTTATGAACTTATGAAATACAGTATGTGCTGATTTGTTGGTTAATTGGCCATGGTCAATTGGCCCTGGTGAGCAAGTGAGAGTTGGATCTCCAGCGATTCAGAAATGTGCGAGACTAAAATTGGACGAGGGTACAATTGGACAACACCCTCCATGACTTTGGTCCACGCAACTCTCCCCATCAAAGTCTCCCTGACCCGCGATACTTTCCCTGCAACCTCAGGAAGACTGCCAAATGGGGAGCGAGAATTGGAAGAGCAAATATGTAAGGAGATAGCAGATATTAGTAGTAAGCACAAGGTAGTGATTATGGGAGATTTCAATTTTCCACACATAGACTGGGAAACACATTCTGTAAATGGGTTGGATGGTTTGGAGTTTGTAAAATGTGTGCAGGATAGTTTTTTTGCAGCAATACATAGAGGTAACTACTAGAGAAGGGGCAGTGCTGGACCTCCTGTTAGGAAATGAGGCAGGTCAGGTGGCGGAGGTATGCGTTGGGGAACACTTCGGGTCCAGTGATCACAATACCATTAGTTTCAATATAATTATGGAGAGGGTCAGAACTGGACCTAGGGTTGAGATTTTTGATTGGAGAAAGGCTAACTTTGATGAGATGCGAAAGGAATTGGGACATTTTGTTTTATGGGAAGGATGTAGAAGAGAAATGGACGACATTTAAAGGGGAAATTTTAAGAGTGCAGAATCTTTATGTCCCTGTTCGGTTGAAAGGAAATAGTAAAAATTGGAAAGAGCCATGGTCTTCAAGGGAAGTTGGACACTTGGTTTGGAAAAAGAGAGAGATCTACAATAATTATAGGCAGCATGGAGTGAATGAGGTGCTTGAGGAGTATAAAAAATGTAAAAAGAATCTTAAGAAAGAAATTAGAAAAGCTAAAAGAAGATATGAGGTACACAAAATTGCTGGAGAAACTCAGCGGGTGCAGCAGCATCTATGGAGCGAAGGAAATAGGCGACGTTTCGGGCCGCAACCCTTCTTCAGACGATATGAGGTTGCTTTGGCAAGTAAGATGAAAGTAAATCCAAAGGGTTTCTACAGCTATATTAATAGCAAAAGGATAACGAGGGATACAATTGGTCCATTAGAGAGACAGAGTGGACAGCTATCTGCAGAGCCAAAAGAGATGGGGGAGATATTGAACAATTTCTTTTCTTTGATATTCACCAAGGAGAAGGATATTGAATTATGTGAGTTAAGGGAAACAAGTAGAGTAGCTATGGATACTATGAGATTCAAAGAAAAAGAAGTACTGACACTTTTGAAAAATATAAAAGTGGATAAGTCTCCAGGTCCTGACAGGATATTCCCTAGGACATTGAGGGAAGTTAGTGTAGAAATAGCAGGGGCTATGACAGAAATATTTCAAATATCATTAGAAACGGGAATAGTGCCCGAGGATTGGCGTACTGCGCATGTTGTTCCATTGTTTAAAAAGGGTTCTAAGAGTAAACCTAGCAATTATAGACCTGTTAGTTTGACGTCAGTGGTGGGCAAATTAATGGAAAAGATACTCAGAGATAATATATATAAGCATCTGGATAAACAGGGTCGGATTAGGAACAGTCAACATGGATTTGTGCCTGGAAGGTCATGTTTGACTAATCTTCTTGAATTTTTTGAAGAGGTTACTAGGGAAATTGATGAGGGTAAAGCAGTGGATGTTGTCTATATGGACATTAGTAAGGCCTTTGACAAAGTTCCTCATGGAAGGTTGGTTAAGAAGGTTCAATTGTTGGGTATAAATGCAGGAGTAGCAAGATGGATTCAACAGTGGCTGAATGGGAGATGCCAGAGAGTAATGGTGGATGGCTGTTTGTCAGGTTGGAGGCAGGTGACTAGTGGGGTGCCTCAGGGATCTGTGTTGGGTCCACTGTTGTTTGTCATGTACATCAATGATCTGGATGAAGGTGTGGTAAATTGGATTAGTAAGTATGCAGATGATACTAAGATAGGTGGTGTTGTGGATAATGAAGTAGATTTCCAAAGCCTACAGAGTGATTTAGGCCATTTGGAAGAGTGGACTGAAAGATGGCAGATGGAGTTTAATGCTGATAATTGTGAGGTGCTACATCTTGGCAGGACAAATCAAAATAGGGCGTACATGGTAAATGGTAGCGAATTGAGGAATGCAGTTGAACAGAGGGATCTAGGAATAACTATGCATAGTTCCCTGAAGGTGGAATCTCATGTAGATAGGGTGGTAAAGAAAGCTTTTGGTATGCTAGCCTTTATAAATCAGAGCATTGAGTATAGAAGTTGGGATGTAATGTTAAAATTGTACAAGGCATTGGTGAGACCAATTCTGGAGTATGGTGTACAATTTTGGTCGCCCAATTATAGGAAGGATGTCAACAAAATAGAGAGAGTGCAGAGGAGATTTACTAGAATGTTGCCTGGGTTTCAGCAACTAAGTTACAGAGAAAGGTTGAATAAGTTAGGTCTTTATTCTCTGGAGCGCAGAAGGTTAAGGGGGGACTTGATAGAGGTCTTTAACATGATGAGAGGGATAGACAGAGTTGACGTGGACAAGCTTTTCCCATTGAGAGTAGGGAAGATTCAAACAAGAGGACATGACTTCAGAATAATGGGACAGACGTTTAGGGGTAACATGAGGGGGAACTTCTTTACTCAGAGAGTGGTAGCTGTGTGGAATGAGCTTCCAGTGGAAGTGGTGGAGGCAGGTTCGATTTTATCATTTAAAAATAAATTGGATAGGTATATGGATGGGAAAGGAATGGAGGGTTATGGTCTGAGTGCAGGTAGATGGGACTAGGGGAAAATAATTGTTCGGCACGGACTTGTAGGGCCGAGATGGCCTGTTTCCGTGCTGTAATTGTTATATGGTTATATAAGAGCAACACTTGTTCTTGCACCTCTTCCATCATCATTATCCAAAGATCTACACAGCCCTTTCAGATGAGGCAATGTGAAGTGCATTTCCTCCAAATTTGTCTACAGCATTTGATGATTCAAATGTAGCCTTCTCTACATCTGCGAGACGAATCAGAGACCAACTGAGTGATTTGTAGACCATCTACATTCGGTCTGCAATGGCTATCCCAAACTCTCTGTTGTCAACCATTTTAATACTCATTCCCATCCATACATTGGTCTGCCTTTCTTTGGCCTTCTCCACTGCCAGGGCAACTATATTTGGCTCAGTAATCCAGAGTCATGGGATCATACATCATGGAAACAGGCCCTTCGGCTCAACTTGCCCATGCTGACCAAGATCTCAGCCTGCCTGTATTTGGCAATTGTCTCTCTATTAATGATCTGGATGAGGGAATTGAAGGCAATATCTCCAAGTTTGCGGATGACACTAAGCTGGGGGGCAGTGTTAGCTGTGAGGAGGATGCTAGGAGACTGCAAGGTGACTTGGATAGGCTGGGTGAGTGGGCAAATGTTTGGCAGATGCAGTATAATGTGGATAAATGTGCGGTTATCCATTTTGGTGGCAAAAACAGGAAAGCAGACTATTATCCAAATGGTGGCCGACTAGGAAAAGGGGAGATGCAGCGAGACCTGGGTGTCATGGTACACCAGTCATTGAAAGTAGGCATGCAGGTGCAGCAGGCAGTGAAGAAAGCGAATGGTATGTTAGCTTTCATAGCAAGAGGATTTGAGTATAGGAGCAGGGAGGTTCTACTGCAGTTGTACAGGGTCTTGGTGAGACCACACCTGGAGTATTGCGTACAGTTTTGGTCTCCAAATCTGAGGAAGGACATTATTGCCATAGAGGGAGTGCAGAGAAGGTTCACCAGACTGATTCCTGAGATGTCAAGACTGTCTTATGAAGAAAGACTGGATAGACTTGGTTTATACTCTCTAGAATTTAGGAGATTGAGAGGGGATCTTATAGAAACTTATAAAATTCTTAAAGGTTTGGACAGGCTAGATGCAGGAAGTTTGTTCCCGATGTTGGGGAAGTCCAGGACAAGAGGTCACAGCTTAAGGATAAGGGGGAAATCCTTTAAAACCGAGATGAGAAGAACTTTTTTCACACAGAGAGTGGTGAATCTCTGGAACTCTCTGCCACAGAGGGTAGTCGAGGCCAGTTCATTGGCTATATTTAAGAGGGAGTTAGATGTGGCCCTTGTGGCTAAGGGGATCAGAGGGTATGGAGAGAAGGCAGGTACGGGATACTGAGTTGGATGATCAGCCATGATCATATTGAATGGCGGTGCAGGCTCGAAGGGCCGAATGGCCTACTCCTGCACCTATTTTCTATGTTTCTATGTTTCTAAACGGTTCCTATCAACGGACTTCTGGTCCATCTCTTTTTAACCCATTTTCTCTCCAGTCCTGCACCACTTATTTTCAACCCCTCTCCCCCCTATTTCCATCCAACTACTATCCACACATTTCATCCTTTGGATCCCTTTCACCATTTGGTTCCTTCTTCCCTTCAACCTCATCCCTAATGGTTCCCATTATCAGCTTCTGTAGCTAACAGGTACCATCATTGTGTTTTCACTTATCAGCCACCTGGCTGTCTCCACCTTCCCTCAATCCTCCCCCACCTGGCTCCATCTGCCTTTATCATCTGCTTCCACCTAGCATCTGTAGAAAGGAATTGCAGATGCTGGATTATGCCAAAGGTAGACACAAACTGCTGGAGTAACTCAGCGGGTCAGGCAGCATCTCTGGAGAAAAAGGATTGGTGACATTTTGGGTCAGAACCCCTAAGCCTGACCCGCTGATTTACTCCAGCACTTTGTGCCCATCTATCATCTACCTGATTCCACCTCTCAACTCCATGCCTCACCTTCTCCTACTGGGTTCCATCTGTACATCATACATCACCCCACCTTGACCCACCAATAACCTACTAGGCATGAACACACCACTTCCCTTCTTTATACTGGCTATCTTAAAAATATATGTATTACAGTATAAAGTACAGCACAAGAATGAGTCCTTAAGGCCCACCATGTCAGAGCCGAACATGAGTTCAGGACCAACACTTATCTGCCTGGATGCAATCTATATCCCTCCATTCCCTGCATATCCATATGCTGATCCAAAAGTCTCCTAAATGGCGCTATTGCATGTGTCTCAACCACCACCCCCGGCAGCAGGCTCCAGGCACTCGTGACCCTCTGTGTAAAAGACTTACCCTGCATATTTCATTTAAACTTTGCCCCTCTCATCTTAAAATTATGCCAAATAATATTTGATTTTGCCATCCTTCGAAAAAGGTTCGGACTGTCTAACCTAACTATGCCTCTCATAAGTTTATGCACTTTTTTTAAAATCAGGTCTCCCACATTCCAGGGAAACCAATGAAAGTTTGTCCAACATTTCCCTGTAACTAATACCCACTAATGCAGGTACCATTCTGGTAAACCTCTTCTGCATCCTCTCCAAAACTCTCACATCCTTCCTGTAATGGGGTGACCAGAACCACACACAATACTCCAAATGTAGTCTAATCAAGTCCTATAAAGCTGCACCAAGACTTCCTGATTCAATATCCCTGACCTAAGAAAGCAAGCATAACTTATATATTTTTAACACTATCTACTTATGTTGCCACTTACAGGGAGTTATGGACTTGGATCTTGGATCTTGGAAACTTTATTGTCATTCAGACCTTTCAGTCTGAACAAAATGTTGTTGCCTTGCAGTCAAACATATAATAAAATAACAAAACACACAATAAACACAAATTTAACATCCACCACAGTGAGTTCACCAGACACCTCCTCACTGTGATGGAAGGCAAAATTCTTAAGCCTTTGTCTCTTCCCTCCTTGTTCTCCCTCTGCCCTGAGGCGATCCAAGCCTCCGATGTTGTGACCCCCACCGGGTGATGGTAAGTAAGTCCCGCGGCTCAACCGTGCTCCGCGATCGGGCCGGTTCAATCTCTGCGGCCCGGGGTGGTCGAAGATGCCGAAGCTGCCGCCCTCCAGTCGAGCTGACGAAGCTGGTGCCGCGGGAACTCCAGAAAAACAGGTCACCAACCTGTGACCAGCGAGCTCCCGACGATGTCGTCTGCTGGGCCCGCGGCCGAACCTCCAAAGTCGGGTCGCTGCCGCTGGAACGCCGCCACAACCCCAAGTCGGGCAACCGGAACGCCGCCTCAGCCCCCAGTCGGCCTGCCTCACGCTGGTAAGTCCTGGCTGGCTCTGCCTCCGGAGCCTTGAGGTCGGTCGCAGTTGGAGGCCGCCAGCTCCGCCATTAGGCCTCAGCGCAGACGGAGACGGAGACGGGGGATACGACAAGAAAGTCACATTGGATCATAAGATTCCTCTGTACATCAATGCTGTTAAGGGTCATGCCATTAATTGTACATTTGACCTCCCAAAGAGCAAGACCTCAGATGCTGGCCTTTATAAATCAGAGCATTGAGTATAGAAGTTGGGATGTAATGTTAAAATTGTACAAGGCATTGGTGAGGCCAATTCTGGAGTATGGTGTACAATTTTGGTCGCTTAATTAAGTGACCAAGTTAGGTCTTTATTCTTTGGAGCGCAGAAGGTTAAGGGGGGATTTGATAGAGGTATTTAAAATGATGAGAGAGATAGACAGAGTTGACGTGGATAAGCTTTTCCCTTTGAGAATAGGGTAGATTCAAACAAGAGGACATGACTTGAGAATTAAGGGACAGAAGTTTAGGGGTAACATGAGGGGGAACTTCTTTACTCAGAGAGTGGTAGCTGTGTGGAATGAGCTTCCAGTGGAAGTGGTGGAGGCAGGTTCGATTTTATCATTTAAAAATAAATTGGATAGTTTTATGGACGGGAAAGGAATGGAGGGTTATGGTCTGAGTACAGGTAGATGGGACTAGGGGAGAATAAGTGTTCGGCACGGACTAGAAGGGCCGAGATGGCCTGTTTCCGTGCTGTAATTGTTATACGGTTATATGGTTATTTGCATGGATCCTTGCATAACTCAACTTTCCTCTACACTTTTACACTTGCAGGATTTTGATGCAAAACATCAACAATTCCATTCCCCCATCTGATGCAGCTTGATCCACTGAAGTCGACCAAGACCAGCTGGATCTTCTGGTTGCTAACTCACTTCCCATTCCTGTACTAATCTTTCTGTCCTGGGCATCCACCATTGTCAGAATGAAGCCACACGCAAGCTGCACCTCATATTCCACTTAGGTATCTTCCAGCATTTGCACTCTCTTGCATCTTCTTCTCAGGGTAAAATTGATTTAAATAGGTGCTTCATGGTCAGCACAGCCTCCGCGGGTCGAATGGCCCGTAGTGCTGTTGGAATCTATAACTCCATCTATGAGAATGCATACCAGTGCAAGGCTGTGAATGTAGGGAATGCAAGACTATAATTAACCATTAAAGTGAGGACAAGAATTTAAAGCAAAAGCAAAGCAAAATATGGCAGGTTAGAAATCTGAAATACCTGTATAAATAAAGCAAATCAGAAAACAATATGCAGATAGAAAGAGAGTTAATGCTTCTAATGATGAATTTTCATCTGCATGGGAAAAACATTAGAAATAAAAACAAGGCTTAGATTGTAGAGAAAGGGTACCGGGGGTGTTTATTAATCGGCAATACGGGTGTAAAATCAGCCTTTTGGAATATTCATCTGTGCTAGAACTTCCTGAATTTTTATTTACAATCATTTAGTTGGTTTCTACAATATTCAACCCCTCTATGACCGAATGTTGACACTGAAAAGACGGCTGAAAACATACACAGAATCCAGAAACATCCAAAAGCTGCAAAGAACAAAAAATAATTAGAAAAATAGCAAATGCAACTCCCCAAAGTTAGCGGCTTGATAAACAATTTATAACTGAACTAAGACCTGTGACAAAGTCACTTCTTCGAGGCATTTGAATAAATCAAGCAGCTCTTTACCTCAGTGGATTTTGAATAACAATTTGGGAACACATGCCACAATTCAGTTTGCACACTTTGAAAACGAAGACCTAATGACCTCACCTATGGCAAAATAGAAAAGTGGCTGCAATGGGAGGGAAGTAGTGTCTGAGGTTGTCATGAGGCACTCTGCAGCTGCACCCAATATTACACCAGCTGTATTAAATCTTAAAAAAAACTAAATGTTTCAGAAAAGGATTATTTTCTCTGATGAATATAAATGTTTTTGTTGGTATGAGCATGAATGAATATTAAATATAGAAATATTAAATATATAGAGCGGGTGGATGAACAGGGACTGTTTCCCAGAGTATGTGAATCTAGGACCAGAGGACATAGGTTTAAGGTGAAGGGAAAAGGATTGAGTAGGAATCTGAAGGGTAACGTTTTCACACAAAGGATGGTGGGTGTCTGGAACGAGCTGCCAGAGGGGATAGTTGAGGCAGAGACTATCAAAATGTTTAAGAAACAATTAGACAGGTGCATAGATAGGACAAGTTTAGCGGGATATGGGTCAAACGCAGGCAGATGGGACTAGTGTAGCTGCGGGCAAGTTGGGCCGATGGACCTATTTCCACACTGTATGACTCTATGAGTCTCTATGACTCTAAAGAAATATTAAATAACTAGAATATAAAAACAGGGATTCAATGCAGAGGCTTGATAAGGCACTTGTCAGACCACATTTGGAGCATTGACATCAGTTTTAGATTAGATTAGATTTTATTTGTTGTCATTTGAACCCAGAAGTTCAAACAAAATTTAGTTTCTGCAGTCACACAAACAAGAAGAAGAACCAAGACACAACACAATTTACACGAACATCCATCACAGCGAATCTCCTCCTCACTGTGATGGAAGGCAAAGTCTTATCTCTCCCCTGCACTCCCCATTCTTCTCCCGATGTCAAAGTCAAAGCCCCCGGCGGGCGATGGTAAGTAAGTCTCGCGGCCATTAAAGCAATGCAAGGCCATGCTCCGGGTCTTGATGTTGGAGCCCCCGGCGGGTGCTAGCAAGTCCTGCGGCCATTAAAGCCGCGCCGGGCGATGTAAGGCCCCGCCCCAGGTCATCCTAAAAAACTCCGCCTCGGGCGGGAGAAGTCGCCGTTGCTGAAGCTCCGAAAAGCTGTCTCCCAGCAGGGACCCGCGGGCTCCCGGTGCCACCGTCCACCGGGCCTGCGGCTGGAGCCTCCGAATCTCCGGGGTCGGGCTGCAGCAGCGCGCCACCACCGCTCCTCCCGCTCCGAACTCGGCCAGTCCGCGATGGTAGTAGGTCTGCAGGCTCCGTGACTGGAGCCCCAGGTCGTTCCGGTTGGAGGCCGCTCCACGGTGCTAGGCCCCAACGACAACGGAGACCCGACAGACAAAAGGTCGCGTCCACCGTACATGGAAAATATTTTAAAAGTTTCACATACCCAGTTAAAAAAAAACACAGTAAACTACACTCAAACCAGACAAGAAAATAAAAAAAGACAGACGGACTGCAGAGGCCGCTGCGACATGGCTCGCGCCGCCCAGACCCTTTGAGCCCCTTAAATGAGGAAGGATGTGCTGCCATTGGAGAGGGTCCAGAGGAGGTTTACGGGAATGATCCTGGAATGATTGAGTTAACATATGATGAGCATTTGAAAGCATCGGGCCTGTACTTGCTGGAGTTTACAAGGATGAGGGGGCACCTAATTGAAACTTACCGAATAGTGAAACTTACCTGGATAGAGTGGATGTGGAGAGGATGGTTCCATTAGTGGGAGAGTCTAGGACTAGAGCTCATAGCCTCAGAATAAAATGATGTGCCATTAGAAAGGAGATGAGGAGGAATTTCTTTAGTTAGAGGGTGGTGAATCAGTGGAATTCATTGCCACAGGCAGTGGAGGACAAATCAATGGATATTTTTAAGGTTGACAAATTCTTGATTAGTATGGGTTATTGGGAGAAGGCAAAATAATGGGGTTGAGAGGGGAAGATAGATCAGCCATGATTGAATGGCAGAATGGACATGATGAGCCGAATGGCCTAATTCTGCTCCTATAACTTATGAACCTATATATATTAGTGGCCTAATATTTATATCCTTTGTGGTCTGGTGAACATGCACTCTGGAGCAATATTTTTAATATTTGTGACATTATTTGGTGCGCTTTCCAGCATGCTGCTCCTGAACCCTGAAATGAGGGTGAGCAAACTGCATCAGGTCCCCCCGTAAGCCTATCGTCACAGCAATATCACTTGTAATGAAGAACACATTTCAGAAAAGCTCAGGTAATAAAATGCTTTTGGAACCATCCAATAAGCTGACTGACAGTTCACTATCTCATTCTACTCTTCAGAATGCGAGTATCATTCAGCTGGATACTGAAATAAATGTGATACTGAGATAGGTAAAATTCAAGTCCTTGGGTTTCACGACCAACTTATCTAGGATGCAGTGGGCAATAGATCAAAGATATAAGCTTTGTAAGTGGATTTTCCATTGGCCTTGCAATGCTCTGTAATTGCATATAAGGCCACAAGTTGATTAATACGTTTCTCCTGAGAGCAAAATGCAATCTATTCCTTCCTGATTGCTCCCATGGGCTTTTAAAACTTTAGCAATGTGTACACATCAATCCAAAGAAATTCTTTAAGAGCTATCAATACCAGCAGAACTCAGAGGCCTTTGCACATATTTAAATACAAATTTGAGCTTAACTGCAAACTAAAACATGCTAATTTATGATGTATTTCCCCATTGTTGTAACAGATCTTTGGGTTTGCTCATATTGCGAATGTTAGTGAAAGAGTGGCCGTACAAAACGGGCCCTTCGGCCCAACATGACCATGCTGACCGTGAGGCGCCTACAATGCATTTTACCTGTTCCTACATTAATCCCAAATGTGTAAACAAGTGCACTTCCTGCAATTGCAGGGATAAGTGGCAGGAATTAGGGAATGAGTCTGAAAAAGGGTCTTAACCCGAAACGTCACCCATTCCTTCTCTCCAGAGATGCTGCCTATTCCGCTTTATATCTAGGAATTAGGGAAGGGTGGATGGGGAAGGATTTGTGGAACAGGGAGTCACAGAGGGAGTGGTCTAATTCTACCTTACTCCAATTTTATTCTCCCACATTCCCACAGATTTTACCACCTCCCTATACACAAAGAACAATATACTGAAGCCAAGAAGTGGGCAGAACAGTGGCACATAGGTAGCGTTACTGCCTTACAGCGCCAGAAACCTGAGTTTGATCTCGACTACAGATGCTGCCTGTACGGAGTTTGTACTTTCTACCCGTGCCGCGTGGGTTTTCTCCGAGATCTTCGGTTTCCTCCCACACTCCAAAGACGTACTGGTTTGTAGAATAATTGGCTTGGCTTAAATTTAAATTGTCCCTACTGTATGTAGGATAGTGTTAGTCTGTGGGGATCACTGGTCAGTGTGGACTCGGTGAACTGAAGGGCCTTTTTCCGTGCAGTATCTCTAAACTAAACAAAAAAATTAAACTATCAACCCATTCAAAGTAACATTAGCAAATTTGCAGGTGGCACAAAGCTGAGTGGCAGTGTGAATTGTGAGAGGATGCTACGAGAATGCAGGGTGACTTGGACAGGTTGGGGGAGTGGGCAGATACATGGCAGATGAAGTTTAATGCGGATAAATGTTATCCACTTTGGTAGCAAAAACAGGAAGGTAGATTACTATCTAAATGTCGTCAAGTTGGGAAAAGGGGAAGTACAACGGGATCTGGAGGTCCTTGTTCATCAGCCTATGAAAGTAAGCATGCAGGTACAGCAGGCAATGAAGAAAGCGAATTGCATGTTGGACTTTATAACACGAGGAATCGAATATAGGAGCAAAGAGGTCCTTCTGCAGTTGTACAGAGCCCTATTGGAATATTGTGTGCAGTTTTGGTCCCCTAATTTGAGGAAGGACATTCTTGCTATTGAGGGAGTGCAGCGTAGGTTTACAAGGTTAATTCCCTTATGAAAATATTAGGCTTGTCTCGGCGGAAAAAGCAGATCAATTTCTTAAGACATGGTTCCCAATTACTGAATGGTTAAGATCCAGGGGAAGGGGGGGGGGGGGGGGGGGGGAGAAAGGTATATCTCCATCTTTTTTTTCTTATTTCTTTTCTCTTTTATTTATTTTACTTTGTTCACTTCTTTTGTCCCTTTTTTTTCTTTTTTTTTTTCTATTTTCTTTTTTTTAAATTTAGGTTCTAACGTTAAAAATGAAGCTGTACAATAATTGTATAATTGTTATATCGATCGCCTTATCCTTGTACAATCGCTTCTAATAAAATATATTTAAAAAAAAATAATAATTCCCGGGATGGCGGGACTGTCATATGCTGAGAGGATGGAGCAGCTGGGCTTGTACACTCTGGAGTTTAGAAGGATGAGAGGGCATCTCATTGAAACATATAAGATTGTTAAGGGTTTGGACATGCTGGAGGCAGGAAACATGTTCCCGATGTTGGGGGAATCCAGAACCACAGTTTAAGAATAAGGAGTAAGCCATTTAGAACAGAGACGAGGAAACACTTTTTCTCACAGAGAGTGGTGAGTCTGTGGAATTCTCTGGAGGCAGGTTGACTGGATGCTTTCAAGAGAGAGCTAGATAGAGCTCATAAAAATAGCGTAGTTAGGGGATATGGGGTGAAGGCAGGAACGGGGTACTGATTGGGGATGATCAGCCATGATCACATGGAATGGCGGTGC
This sequence comes from Amblyraja radiata, assembly GCF_010909765.2. Taxonomy (NCBI): domain Eukaryota; kingdom Metazoa; phylum Chordata; class Chondrichthyes; order Rajiformes; family Rajidae; genus Amblyraja; species Amblyraja radiata. The sequence goes on from NC_045956.1 coordinate 148,552,735, forward strand.
TGGCTCGAAGGGCCGAATGGCCTACTCCTGCACCAATTGTCTATTGTCTATCGTCTATTGTCAGTCACAAAATCCTAGAGTAATTCAATGGGTCAAACAGCATCTCTGGAGAAAAGGAATAGGTGATGTTTCGGGTTAGGACCCTTCTTCAGACTAAGAGTCAGGGGAAGGGAAAGTAGATGTATGAAAAGATACAAAGAACAGAAGAATGGAAGATATGAAAAGATCAAATCAAGGAGAGCAAGGATGATCGAGGAAAGGTGGAGCCCACAATGGTTCATCGTTGGCTGATGAAATGGTGATTACGAAGGTGTACGACCAGTGAAATTAAGCAGGATGACAGTGAAACTAGTAGGTCGACCAGGGTGGGGGGAGAGGCGGAGAGAGAGGGAATGCAAGTGTTACATAAATTAGAATTTTAACCCAGGCATCTTTGGGATGTGGGAAGAAACTGGAGCATCTGGCAGAAAAAATATATAGTCAAAGGGAGGATGTACAAAACCACTCAGACGGTGCCGGCAGTCAGGATCAAAGCCAGGTTGCAGGAGTTGTGAGGCAGCTGTTTTACTCACTGCACCACTATGCCACCCAAATGTTGCACCTTTGTATTGAAAGTTCAATATTAATTCATTTTATGTTGCCTTCAGTTACCTCAGATTTAAGTAGCCACAAAACTGAGAACCAAAAACTGATAGGATTTGATGATCTGAGCACTGACTACATTTCCTACCATTTCCTCCAAAATAAAAATGAAAGGTGATGACAAGTGTAGGATTTATGTAATACAATGAGTTTAATTTTCAGTTTGGATTATTGGTAACAGTTCTCTTTTTTTGTCAGAAAGTTGCTAGTTCAAGCCCTACTCTGACCTTACACACATTATTTAGTTTGACATTTCTGTGCAACGTTGATGAGGTGCTGCAATGATGGACATACTGTCTCTTCTAATAGACGATAACAAGGTTGGTTTGCCTTTACGGGTGAATGAACAAGGTTCTAACATGCTATTCATAAAGGAGCAGATCATTGAAATAAAATATAGAAAACACTGAAAATACATAGCAGGTCAGGTAGTATCTGTGGGGAGAATAACAGAGTTTGTATTAAAGGTTGATCAGAATTATTTGAAGCATTGCATGCATCTCTGGTTTTCCCGTGACAGAAAGGATGTGGAGGCTTTGGCAAGGGAAGTATGAGCAACCGGGAGAGGTTGGACAGCATGGATTGTTTTCTCTGGAATGCCGGAGGTTGCGGGGAGAACTAATAGAAGTACATAAAATTATGAGAGGCCCAGACAGGGTAGACAGTCGGAACCTTTTTCCCAGGATGGAAAAATCAAATACAAGAGGGCATAGCTATAAGATGAGAGGGGCAACGTTTAAAGGAGATGTGCAGGGCAAGAGGATGGTGAGAGGGTTGTGAGAGGGTTTAAGACATTGTCAGCAGTAGTGGTTGAGGCATATATAATAGTGGCATTTATAATTGACGAGACAATTTGGAAAAGCATATGGATATGCAGGGAATGGAGGGAAATGGATTATGTTCGGACAGATAAGAGTTGGTCTGGGCATTATGTGTGTCAGGTTTGGCATTCATTCATTCATCCATTCATTGTGGACCGAAGGGCCTGTTCTTATGCTGTGCTGTTCTATTTTCTAAGGAAGACTTAAAAGATAAGATGCAGAGAAAGCAGGAAGGGAAGGAGGGAAACAAAAGATAGAAATGTAGAAGGCAGAAGAAATGTAATGATAAATATGGTGAATTATTAATGAATAATAGATAATTGGTTATAAAGATGGAAACAGAATTACCTGAAAACAAAGATGAACTGCAAAGGTTGATTATTTTTAATTACTAGATTCATTGTTGAGTATTGAAGACTACTGAGCCCAATAAGCCAGTTCCCAGTTCCTCTGGCATACACTGAGCTCTGATGTAATACTACCAGGAAGTCAAGGACAGAAATGTCAAAGGGAAGGAGGATGGATTTTTGATTAAAGATCGATAACATTCATTCTTCACAGATGCTGCCTGACATGCTAAGCATTTCAGACTCATCAGAAGGGTCTCGACCCTAAACGTCACCCATTCCTTCTCACCAGTGACGCTGCCTGTCCCGCTGAGTTACTCCAGCATTTTGTGTCTATCTTCTATATAAACCAGGATCTGCAGTTCCTTCCTAAGCATTTTTATTTTAGATTTCCTATATATTTAACAATCTTTAATTATAGTGGCAAACATTCATCCATTAACTAACATATGAAAAGTTATTTTTCCAACTGTTATTTGTGTGTCATTCTTCTCTGTTCTCAATTGACAGCAGTGACTAACATTCACAATCATAATCACAATCACAATCACAATAATACTTTATTAGCCAAGTATGTTTTGAGGAACATAAGAGGAATTTCATTTGCCAAGTCAGTCATACAAATAAAAAGCAATGGAACACACAAAATACATTTTAACATAAACACCCACCACAGTGACTCCTCCACATTCCTCACTGTGATGGCAGGCAAAAACAAACATTGAAGTGAATATGAAGGTTAAGGTCATAAGTGATAGGAGTAGAATTAGGCCATTCAGCCCATCAAGTCTACTCCGCCATTCAATCATGGCTGATCTATCTCTCCCTCCTAACCCCATTCGTCTACCTTCTCCCCATAACCTCTGACACCTGTTAAGTTCATGTCGATTTTTTAATATGATACTGGATATGAGCTTTGCTCTCAATCAGATATCAAGGTTGCTTATATGAAAATAATTCCATGTAAGTAGATCATTATACTTACTCCCAAACAAATGGTTGGTGCGAGGTTGGTGCAACGTATAGTGCTCATCACATAACATGGCATAGACTCTTTAATGAATTATTGTGTTGGGGCATTAAGTGGAAATCAGTTGTTTACCAAACTTCTGGCCATCTATTTATAGCTGTGGCTTCAGCTCCTTTACCTTTATGTTATTTGTTGTGGATAATAGTTAAACTGTCATTAAACTTTGAGCCCACTTCTTAGCTCCATTTTACTGCTTAAAGTATTCAGTAAAAATTGCCTCCCACACATTTCTTCTCCTTCCTTCCAAACACTTTCTGCTCAGACTGTATTAAGTTTCACCTGTCAACTACCAGCTATTAAATTATTTATATTGTCTTGAAGCTGTGTATTGTTCTCCATTGGTCATGTTTCTTATGTATTTACCATCTGAAATGTTTTATATTGTAGCCAAAATATTGTTGTATTTTAACAAGAGCAACTCACTAATATATTTTGAGAAGCTTCAACTAAAGACCTCACAGGGGACTCAGTGTTTGCAATTATCCAGTCGAAGAAACATTAATTAACCTCCAGTCTCAATTTCTGTTCTTTAACTATGCTCATTTTTTTAATCAATAATATTTCATTTCAAACGACATAACAATATAAAATCAACTGTGTGATAATAAAACCACCAATTAGTTAAAATGTATTAATAACGTCAGAATAAAGAATAAAAACTTCAACTCTTAGTAGTTGGAAATGGAGATGAGAAAGGAAATCAAGGTGACCATTTGGCACATTTGAAACAGACGCCACAGAAAAAGGTCAAGGTAGCAAGCAAATGAAAGATTCATTGAGCTGGCAAACAGCCAGATGACCAGGCTGGAAACAATTTAGAAAGGCAAGGGACTCGTAAAAAGAATAAAAAATTATGTCTGCTACAGTATGGAAAAGGCCTATAGACACGAAAGGTTGTAAACCACTGACATTAAGTACAGACTGTGGGAAAAATCCTCAAATTATGATGTTTTGGGGTAATCTGGGGAAATAACGCATTGTAATAGTGAGCTGTCCTACCAGGATTGACTGTTTTTTTTACAAGGAATATAGAAATACAATATCACAAGAGAAAACTTGTTGAATCTGTAATTTAAAAGAAAGAATTTTACACAGAATATAGAACCACAACACCGGGTGGCGTCAACGATGGCTGCCTCGCCAACAGTCTCTCGTTGCTTCCTCCTTTGTTGTTTTTTATAGTATGTGTCAAATTTATGTTTTAGTGTTCTTTAGATTGTCTTATGTGGGGGGGGTAGGGGGGGGGGGGCTTGGGGAAACTTTTTACAATCTCTTACCTCGACGGAAATGCAATTTCTTTCCGTATCGTATCTCTGTCCGCATTGCTGCCTAACATCGAGGAGCTGGCGGGCCTCTACTGGAGACCGACTTCGGGAGCTCCAACCGTGGGAGCCAGAAGACTTACCATCATGGAGCTCACGGTCCCAGTCGGGGATCAACTTTGGAGCTCCAACCGTGGGAGCCTGCGGACTTTAACATCATGGAGCTCGCGGTCCCTGGTTAGAGGCCGACTACAGGAGCTCCAAACTGCAGGAGCTTCGACTGCCCCGACGAGATAGCTATGACTGCCCTGACGAGATAGCAACGATCGCCCCGACACAGGAGCTTCGATCGCTGGTTGACAGAGTATGATCGCCCCAATTGTGGATGGTTCGACCGACCCGACCGCGGGAGAATAAAATGGAAGAAGGCTAAACTTTATTGCCTTCCATCACAGTGAGGAATGTGGGAAATCCACTGTGGTGGATGTTTATGTTAACTTTTATGTAATTGTGTGTCTTGTTGCTTTTCTTAGTATGGCTGTATGGTAATTTGAGTTTTGCTGCACCTTAATTGGTATACGTGACAATAAGCTGACCTTTGAACCTTTGAAGAGTACAGCACGGGAACAGGCCCTTCGATCCACTATGTCTGTGCTGAATATGATGCCAAGACGAATTATTTTCTGCCCGCACATAATCCATATCCTTCCAGTGTCTGAATATCCATATATCTATCCAAAAGTCTCTTAGATACAATGATTGTATTTGCCTCAACCACCACCAGTGGAAGTACGTTCCAAGCAATCACCACCCTATGTAAAAAATTGCCCCACTCATTTCCCTTAAACTTTGCCCCTCTAATATTTGATATTTCCATCCTGGTAAAAGGATTCAGGAAGTCTGCCCTATCTCTGCCTCTCATAATTTTGTGCGCTCCCATCAGGTTTTACCACAATATCTGGCATTCCAGAGAAAACAATCCGAGTCCATCCAGTCTCTCCATTTCGCTCTTACCCCCTAATCTAGGCGTCACTCTGGTGAACATCCTCTGCACCCTTTCCAAAGCCTCCACATCCCGCCTGTAACAAGGCAACCTGAATCGCTCGCAATTCTCCAAATGCGGCCTAATCAAATTCCTATAAACTTGCATCATGAGTTTTCATTTAAATAGAATCTATTCTTTTGAGCAAAGTGCAAGAAATATTCTGCTGTAAGGTCATAATACTGAATTAATAGGCTCAAGGTTATGAATTTGTATTTCACCATAGCAAAATGCACAACTTAATTCAATCAATACATTTAAAAAAGTATTTGAAGCACGATGCATTAGCTTTTCAAACACTAAGCATTAAGCTTGACAACAAGTAATATGTTTAAAGTAACCAGAGAAATGCATCAGACAAATTGTGCACAGTAACCTTCGACAAACAGCAATGAAATAACAATTGTTAAGCTGAGTATGCTGGAAATCTGAATTAAAAACAAACAAATCAATCACAAATTGCAACACCCAGATTCCACCATGTAATAACAAAATTGAGGCAATTTAACAGTGTCAATTAACCTGCAAGTCCTTGGGGTGTGGGAGGAAGCCAAGAGCATTCAGGCAAAATCCACGTGGTCACAGGGAGAACCTGCAAACTGGAGAGCAACAGATTGAACCCAGAGCACTGGAGCTGCGAGGCTGCAATTCTAACAGATGTGCCATGGTGCCATTCCTGAAGTGTAAACCTGCCTCCAATGCTTGAGCTCCACTCCTAGTTAGAAATCTATGCAACCAATGGTTGGATAATATATCTAAGAAACCAATGGTTGGATAATATATACTGACATAACCCACTAGTCCACACTTCTAAAACTCTCAAGGAGTCCACCAGAGACTCCAGGTGCTGGAATCTTGAGCATAAAATAAACTGCTAAAGGAACTCAGTAGGTCAGGGAACCATGTGCTGAAAGATAAGCGATCTCACCCTGTCCATTTGAAGACTACCCTTCAAAATGTGGTGCAGGATTAGAATGTAAACAAAGTGGTAAATCCCAACATCACTTGAATCAACTAAGGCTTTAAAGAGATGTAGAATGTTAGTAACAATGGGGAAAGTAATCCCTAATACTGATCTTTTAATTTATCTTCTGAGAATAGAAACAAAAAATAGTAAGATTAAACGAGAACTTACCAGTTTGAAGTTTGATCTGTATTTTACGAGGAGTTACGATGAGGGATTACGTGAAGGACCCGCTCAGCACGCATGCACGGCATACTTCAAAGCAGCGGTGTGGAATCACAGATAGACACAGTTATTGAAGTAAACATAGTAAAGACAAGGAGACATCAGTTTATCAGTTTGATCCATATTATTGAGGGTGGGAGCGGAGGGCATGTAATCCCTCATCGTAACTCCTCATAAAATACAGATCAAACTTCAAACTGGTAAATTCTCGTTTAATCTTACTATTTTACTTCGGAGTCACGTGAGTGATTCCGTGAAGACTTCAAAGCTCTGTGATTTTAAACCATGTAACAGTTATTATTTCACGCACTGCCGAAGTCCTTGAGGGACGAGGTGTGTTATCGTAATCAACCAATTAATCTGTTTGTAGAAAAACACAATGGTATTTTTTAACAATAACAACAAAGAAATTAAATTGCTCCCCTGGGCTTAAATTAAATATTTGCAGTCTGTAAAATCTTTCCTGCAAATAAAACAGGTTTTGCCAACGGTTTATTATAAAATTTCTGAAAGGACTTTCCCCCGACCATCCTGCTGTAGCACGGATGTGGTCTATAGGCACGTCTATTCTTTGATGCCGTCGACGTAGATGCTGCCCTGGTGGAATAAAATTTGTACATGTTAGTGTTTATCCCAGCAGTTTTTAGCACCTTCTTGAGCCATCTCGCAATGGTTTGGCTCGTCATCCGACCATAAGGTTTTTTTATGAGACCCACAAGGCTTTTTCATCTCCCTCGAATATTTTGGTTGTGTCTATGTAGGATAGTAAGTGGGTCATGGCACATAACCGTGGTTCTGGCGGGTAAGCCCGGAATTCCACGACTGGATTAGGTGTTCCTGGTCTGCTCTGTTTGATCAGTCCCTGGATAACGACAGAGATCTGGTCTGTAGCTGTGAGCATGCTGTCCAGTCGCAATAAGTGTAGCGACTGGACCCTCTGTGCAGATACAAGTGCCATCAACATGAGTGTTTTGAGCATAGATTGTTCCAGGTTGAGGGATCTGGCTGGTGGCCATCCCCTGAGGTATGTCAGGACCACACTGACATCCCATGTATGGGTGTACCTTGGTCTAGGGGGTTAGAGTTGTAAATACCTTTTATTAGTTTGACCACCAGCGGGTGGGACCCCATGGCCTGTTGTCCTGGAGCTGGTTTTAAATAGACAGGCAGGGCACTTCTAGCTGTGTTGATGTCTCTGTAGCTGTCCTTCATCGTGGTGAAGGTTCGCCAGGAATTCCAGTACGTTGGTAACTGTAGCGGTTGAGTAGGTGGTCCCTGTATCCAAGCAGTACTTCTCCCATTTTTTGATGCTGGACAAGTGCTGTTTTTTAGTGGATGTTCGGAGGGATGCTGACATGGTGTCGACGGTTTGTTCTGATAATCCCAGTCCCAAAGTGGTTTGTGCAGAATCTGCAACCCAGGAGTTTGATTTTTTCATGGCACGGGTGGCTTGTGCCCGACACTGGGTGTTAATAACTCTGGGTCTCTGGGGAATACCATCGGAGTTTCAACAACCATGTCATGGAATATTGGGAAACATGGTAGGCCAGTCGGGTACTATCAAAATACCTGAAGCAGAGTCCATTTGTATTGTGCGTAGTCCCCGACTGATGAGGCAGAAGGGAGGAAATGCATAGAAGAAGAATTTCTCCAATCTAGCGCGAACGCATCTACCGCTGCTGGCTCAGGGTCTGGTTCCCAAGCGACATACATAGGTACCTGGTGATTTAGCCTTGATGCAAATAAATCGATATCTGGCATGCCATATTGCTTGATGACTTTTGCGAATTTTTTTGGGGGGTTTTAACATCCATTCGATGTTGTCATTAAATTTACGTGGCCTGGTGTCTGCCACTGTATTTAGCTTACCTGGCAGGTAAGTTGCTGATAGCCAAATATGTCTTTCGACACACCATTGCCAAATTGTGTTGACCAACTTGTCGCATGATACGGATTATATGCCGTCCATATGGTTAATGTAGGCCACCACCGTAGTATTTATCTATTTGTAACCGAACATGCAAGTGATGCATATTTGTGCATATGCTTTAAACCATAAAAGTCACCCATCTCTAGATAATTAATGCCCAGTGTAAGTGGTAATGATGACTCCGGGTTAGTCCATCTATTACCTGTGCTAGATATAGAGTTAGTTGCTCTCCAGTCTTGAGCACTGGCATCTGTTTGGATAACTGACGTAGGGTTAGTGATAATAGGGCTGTAAACTATGCCAAACGTTTTTTTGCCCACCACTGTAGTTCTGATATTGCTTCAGTGGGTAACTTCATGACACGATCATAATGACCTGTATGTCGTTTTTGGTGCAAAGGTCCGAATTATGTAGCCGGAAAATGCTGCTACCATTTTCCCAATTACTCTGTTACTTGTCGAGTAGTTGGTAGTTTGTTGCATGATTGTGCCAATTCAACTATTTTGTCTCTTGGCAATGTTACAGTCACGTAGACTGAATTAATTGTGAAGCCCAAGTAGTCCATGATTGTGGATGGCTTCAACTTAGATTTATCTGGATGTAAGACAATCCCAGGGTTTCGGATAACTGTTTTGTAGCTGATACAGCTAACATAGTCAATTCCATGGTTTTGCCTACCATTTAAGATATCATCAAGATATGCCATGACAATATGTTTTTGTCTTCTGAATATTGCCAGAGCTGGTTTTAGTGTCTTGGTGAACAATCTTGGGCTGATGTGAACCCATTGGGTAACGCTTTAAACTGCTATAGCTGCCCCATCCAGGTAAATTTCAGGTAACTGCGATGATCCTTGTGAATGGTACTAAATAGTAAACATCTTTAAGATCAATGCTTGCCATGAAGTATCCTTTGAAATTTAGTTGTTTGGCAGTAACAACTGTTTCCATTTTGAAATGTATATACTTAACAAACATATTTAGTGAAGTTAAGTCAGTGATGATGCGACATCCACCATTTTTGGGTTTAGTGAATATATTTGATACGAATAGCAAGGGCTCAGGTTTTCCCATGATACCCTTTGTAATTAGTCTCACCAGTTCTTCATGGAATCACTCACGTGACTCCGAAGTAAAACCTTAAATTTACATCCTCTACACCAGCAAGCTTAGAACTGTTTTCTATTGGTGAGAGTAAGTGTAGTTTCAACTCGGTCAACCAGGACCTGCTGGATCTCCTGGTCGCTAACCATTTTAATTCCGCTCCCCATTCCCATACTGACCTTTCTGTCCTGGGCCTCTTCTATTGCCAGAGTGAGGCTACACGTAAACTGGAGGAACAGCACTCCATAATTCCACTTGACTAGCTCACAATGTAACAAAATGCAGTATGAACATTGAATACTACAATTTTAGTTTCAGTTTAGTTTATTGTCCCATGTACCAAGGTACAGTGAAAAGCTTTTGTTGCGTGCTTCTTCAACACCCTTCTTCAGGCTGAGGGGAGGCTGCATCTAGCTTCACAATTCACAACTCTTCCACCCTACTGGGCCTGTCCCACAGGCGATTTTTCAGCGGACTGCCGGCGACTGTTATGTTGCCGCCAATCGCCTGAAAAACCGGCAATTGGAACGGCGACTGTCAGAGTGGAACACACACACATCGCTTCCTTCACCAGCCCGTTATGCAGGCGGGGGACACGGCAAGCACGGGACAACTTTTAAGAAGCCAGAAATACACGGCTGTGAAGCTCGGCGAACATTTAACATTACCGGTCGGTTATCCTTGGTTCTGAAAACTTACTTTTTTTTTCGCAATGAGCCAATGAAATTCACCGGTCAGCACCGGCTGCAACCTATGAGAACCTCAGAGAACCATCGACCTCCTGGCAACCCATTAGGACCTCCTGCCAACCCACCTACGGCTCAGGAATCCTCGCTACTCTCTATGGCGGCTTCATTCTAGTCGCCGCTAATTTTGCAACCTGTTGAAAAATTCTTTTTTTTAAATTTTTTTATATTTTTATTAGAAGCAAACATATTATAAAGTATAGTTACATATTATAGTAAAAAAAACTTTTCATATACATCAATCATACATTATTAAAATCTTCAATTGTCGATTAATTCTGCTTCTAGTGTTTTTTTTATATAGAAAGAGAGAAAGAGAGAAAAAAGAATTACAAATATCAAAAAAGAGAAAAGGTGGAATTAATTACTTATAATACGTCATTGGAGATAGGTTCGTAGATTATAAAGTATAACTTTTCATCTAATCCTGAGTTCAAGCTTCAGTTGGGTTTCACGGCGACCATAATGAGGCCGCAACTAGTTCCCAGTATGCGGGAACTCCTCACGACCATGAAGGTGACTCCCCGGCAACCGCCCGCGAACATGTGACGACTGCATCGTCTCCTGCAGTGGCCTAAAAAGTCGTCTAAGTGGGATAGGCCCATTATCTTTCCATCTCTGGCCTTTGTCCAACCATCTGCTTATCAACCTCCCCGCCCCGCCCCCCTCACTTGCCTGGCTTTGAGCTTCCTCCCCCCAACCTAATCAGTCCGATGACAGGTCCCAACCTGAAACCTCACCTATTCCTTTTCTCCAGAGATACTGCCTGAGATTAAAGTTTAAAGCTGGCATATTGAGGTAGTGATAAGCTTTGCCATCAGACTTTCTGTTGCCACTTAAGAAGAGGCGGATACATTCCCAAGTCTGAGTTGATTGTAAACAGGATCGTAATTGCCATTTTGCAATTGGCCTCAGCATGTCTGAAAAGGGGAATAATCAGCTGGTGTTCCACCTTCTAATTGCTATCCTGTGACTGCATCTGAATAGTGCATATCATGCGAGGACAGGATCAGGTTTAGCTGTGAATCTGCAGGATTACCCTGTTAATAACAACTGTTTTTGTTCACTGCTTGTCAGAGATCTGGACAAACCACACTTTAACCACTGTCAAGGCCTCAGGAGAAGGGATAGATAACCAATTGTATGTGATATTTAATTAATAAACTATAAATGCAAACTGAAAAAATGAAAATGTAGAATAACAATAATAACACTATTGCAACATTTAAGAAGCATTTTGATAGATACATGGATAGGAAAGGCTGATAGGGATATGGACCAAATGCAGGCAGATGGGACTAATGTAGATGGGGCATGTTGGTTGGCATATGCAAGTTGGGCTGAAGGGCCTGTTTCTGCGCAGTATGACTATGACTAATAACTGGTTTAAAGATATTCAAATATTGGCATAAGGGCAGCACAGTGGCGCTTCGATAGTTGCTGCCTTGCAGCGTCAGAGACCCGGGTTCAATCCTGAGTATGGGTGCTGTTGATATGGAGTTTGTACGTTCTCCCTGTGACCGCGTGGGTTTTATCCGGGTGCTCCGGTTTCCTCGCACCCTCCAAAGACATACAGATTGTACGTTAATTGGCTTTGGTAAAAATTGTAAATTGTTCCTAATGTGTAGGAAAGTGCTAGTGTACGGGATCACTGGTCAGCGTGGACTTGATGGGCCAAAGGGCTGCTTCTGCGCTCTCATCTCTAAAGTCTAGAAGTCTAGAAATCTAAAATCTTGCACAATGTTCAGCCATGAGGGGAACGAACAACTAATTGTGCCTTATGTTAGGTTCAGGCATGGAATTTGAATCAACCAGCTCTGGCAAGCATCAGAAGCATGCAAGGTCTTATGAAACAGTCTATGGAAAAATAAATAAAATAGCATTGTCATTATTGAACAAGGTGGTGTGTAAAGTGTTTCAGTAAATGTTGAATAATGAATAATTTAGGGCGGTATGGTGGTGCAGCGGCAGAGTTGCTGCCTTAGAGCGCCAGAGACCCGGGTTCGATCCTGACTGCGGGTCCTGCCTGTACGGAGTTTGCACATTCTCTCCATGGGTTTTCACCAGGAAGCTTAAGTTTCCTCCCACATTCCAAAGACATAGAGGTTTGTAGGCTAATTGGCCTGGTAAAAATGTACTGTTCCTAGTGTGTTAGCGTTAGTGCAAGGAAAGTGATAGTGTGCGGGGATTGTTGGTTGGCACTGGAGAGAGTTCAAACCACCCTCCACCTCAATATCTAGTAGCATCAACCCCACCTGTAGCTTTGTCTGGAGATTTAAAACTTTAAAACACATTCACAGTACTTAAGGGAAGCAATTCATCTTTGTGCTCAAAGCACTACCAAAGAAGAAGTTGAGGTGAACATTTTCAATAGAAGTAGTCAATAAGAAGAATGAAACAGTGAATACTTAAAGGAAACCATAAAGTTATGAGGCAGTGATAGATTGGGGATTATTACTCAAGGAGCTTTCAGTGGAGAGGCAACGGAAAGCATTTAAAGACTACATTGATGAATTACAACAATTATTTAATGCTGTCTGGTGCAAAAAAAAAAATCAAACAGAAGAGGCTGAATTTCAAATAGTAATTATTGATAATGCAAGAACCAAGGAGAATATATAAAAAGGCCAGTAAAAGTAGCAAATCAGAAAATGGGAGCAGTATAGAAGTGAACCAACAAGGACAATGGGGTTGCTTAAGAAGGAGAAAAGTAGACTATGAGAGTAGGCTTATAATGAGAGATCATAAAAGCTTATAGAGATGTGTGAAGAGAAAATAATTATTCTAGACAATTGTGGGTCCCTAAAAGTCTCAAAAGGGGCAATTTACAAGGGGAAATAATGAAATGGCAATCCAATTAAATTCACACTTCAGATCGTCCTTCATAGAGAAGGATAAAAATATTCTTTGTGAAACTTCGTGTGTAGGTGACATGGAAATTAGTGGCGCCATGAATAATTTCGGGAGGCACGGTGGCGCAGCGGCAGAGTTGCTGCCTTAGAGCGCCAGAGACCCGGGTTCGATCATGACTGCGGGTCCTGTCTGTACGGAGTTTGCGCATTCTCTCCGTGGGTTTTCACCAGGAAGCTGAAATTTCCCCCCACATTCCAAAGACATACAGGTTAGTAGGCTTTGTAGTGAAAGAGTTTGTTGAATGGACGTAGTTACGCTGGAATATTGGGCAGAGTGGTGGCAGATAGACATTTAATCCAGATCAGTGGGAAGTAATGCACTTTGAGAAGTCAAATTTCATAGAGTAAATGGCAGAGACCGTAGGGGCATTGATATATGTACAGGGGGACCTTAGGATGCATGTCCATAGCTCGCTGAAAGTAGCAACACAGGTGGACAGGGTGGTGAAGAAGTAATTTGGTAAGCTTGCTTTATAGGCTGAGGCATTGAAGATGAGAGTTAGGAGGACATCATGTTGAGGTTAGACAAAGCATGACATTAGACCGCACTGGGAATGTTGTGAATGGTTCTGGTTGCCACACTGCAGGAGGGATGTGGTAGAATAGAGCGAGTACAGAAGAGGTTCAACAAGACGTTGCCTGGAATGAAGGGTTATAGTTGTGAGAGATTGAAAAGGCTGGGTTTATAGAATGATAGAGTCATAGAGTAATACAACATGGAAATATGGCCCTTCGGCCCAACTTGTCCATGCTGACCAAGATGCCCCATCTATGTGTAGGAAGGAACTGCAGATGCTGGTTTAAACTGAAGATAGACAAAAAAAGCTGGAGTAACAGGCAGCTTCTCTGGAGAGAAGGAATGGGTGATGTTTCGGGTTGAAACCCTTCTCCAGACCATCTATGCTAGTCCCATTTGCCTACATTTGGCAAATATCCCTCCAAACATATTCTGTGCATTTACCTGTCAAATGTCTTTTAAATACTGTTATAGTACCCGCCTCAATTACCTCCTCTGGCTGCTCAAACCATAAACCCACCAGTGTCTATGAGAGAAAGTTGTCCCTCAAGATCCATTGAAATCTTTCTCAACTCACCTTAAACCTATATTCTCTGGATCTTGATTCCCCTACTCTGGGTAAAAGACTTTGGACATTCCCCTATCTGTTCCCCTCATGGTTTTATTCCCCTTAGAATAATTAATCATAGATCGCCTTGCTCCAATTTAGCATCATCCTTCAAGGTCCATCCTTCTCCCTATTCAAAACTATCTTGAAACTTCTGGAGTTGTGATCATTATCCCCAAAATACTCTCCCTTTGTAACACCAGTCACCTGACCAGGCTCATTTCCCAACATAAGGTCCAGTAGGTTCCCTTCTCAGTTTGGAGTATCTACATAATGTTTCAAGAAACCCTCTTGGATACATTTTTGGCACTGAGCAAGTCCCACTCCAAAGTAGAGATGTTTAGGTCACTCACGAAGACAACCCTGTTGTTTAGGCATTTTTTGATAATCTGTCTATATATCTGTTTCTCCATCTTCCACTTGATATTGGGAGCCTATACTACAATTACAATAGAGTGCTTGCACCTTTCTTACTATTAGGTTCAACCCATACCTTCTCAGTGGATGAACCCTCCAGTGTGTCCTCTCTGAGTGCCACCATAACATCCTCCCTGATTAGTAGCCAAACTCCTCCACCTCTTTTTGCCTCCCTCTTGATCACACCTGAAACATCAAAAGCCCCTTTGGGGTGTGAGATTGCAACCTTCACGTGGTCCACCCTGTTTCAACAAATGCAATCAACCTGGTGTGCACAAACAGAAGATAAAACAGAACAAGTTGTCTTACAACTTTAGGCTGTGCAGGCCATATGCAAGAAGAAGAAGAAGAAAAGCCTCTAACATTGAGCTGCCAGTCATGTTTCTCTCGCAACCACATTTCCGCCATGGCCGCAACATCATACTCCCAAGCACTGATCCAGGCTCTAATTCATCTGCTTCTTCCACTATACATTGAAAGACCCACACTTCAGCCAATCAACATCGCTATATTCCTTCACCTCTCCCTGACTGAGAAATATTTATATCCATTCTTCCTATCATTCCTCTCAATTTCTGACCTACTACTCTGGTTCCCACCACTTTGCCTCTCCAGTTCAAACCCTCCCAAGTAGCACTAGCGAACCTTCCTGCCACGATATTGGTGCCCCTCCAGTTCAGGTGCAACCCATCCCTCTTGTGCAGGTTACCTCTGCCCCGGAAGAGATTCCAATGGTCTAAAAATCTGAATCCCTGCTCCCTGCACTGACTCCTTCACCATGCATTCATCTGCCCTATCTTCATTTTTCAAACCTCATGCGTGCCTGGCACTAGGATTAATCTGGAGAATGCTACCCTTGGGTACTGTTTATAATCTCATGCCTAACTCCCTATATTTGCTCTGCAGGAGCACATCTCTTTTTGTCTGAAGAAGGGTCTCGACCCAAAACGTTACCCATTCCTTCTCTCCAGAGATGCAACCTGACCCGCTGAGTTACTCCAGCTTTTTGTGCGCCTTTTGCTACTTAGTTCATTTGTGTCAATGTGCACAACTTCTGGTTGCTCGCCCTCCCTCTTGACAGGGTTAGCATAAATAAACATTACATTTGGCATGAATCAGGAAGCCTGAAAGTTTCCTAACTGTACGATGTTATGGTTGGCATCATATGTGGCACAGACATTGTGGGCTGAAGGGCCTGCTCCTGTGCTGTACTGTTCTGTGTTCTATGTTTTAACAATGGGAACTACTGGATTTCCACAGTATCTGTGAAAAGGGAAATAGAGTTACAATTTCAGTTCAATAACTTTTCTTATGATCTGATGACATGAAACATTTACTCTTCTTCCTCCAGCATTTTATGTTCATTCCGATTCATGGCCTGCCTAGCTTTTCTTTAGCATTTTCCTCACTTGATTTACCCCTTGACCGAGCTGAAAATATTTTATGATTTGACCTTTGATCAAATCATGACCAAAAATCAAAGTGCTGGAGGAACTCAGCAGGTCCAGCAGCATCCATGGAGGGAATGGACAGACAACAAGCCATCAGTTTAAAGAAGGACCCCAACCCGAAACGTCAACTGTCCAATATCTCCAGAGATGCTGCTTGATCCACAGTTCCTCCAGCACTTTGTTGTTGTATAATACATTTTAATTTATGTTTTCATAGTTTTTACACAGCGTGAAAATATGTATATTAATTGAACATGTGCATATTATTGAAACAAATGTAACACATACACTTTAGTTTTTTTAGTTTTAGAGATACAGCGCGGAAACAGGCCCTTCATCCCACCGATTCTGCACCGACCAGTAATCCACTTTCCTTGCGAGGAAAGTAGGGGACCAAAACTGCACACAATACTCCAGGTGTGGTCTCACTAGGGCCATATACAACTGCAGAAGGACCTCCTTGCTCCTATACTCAACTCCTCTTGTTATGAAGGCCAACATGCCATTTGCTTTCTTCACTGCCTGCTGTACCTGCATGCTTACTTTCATTGACTAATGAATATGGACCCCCTGATCCCATTGTATTTCCCCATTTCCCAATTTGACACCATTTAGATAATAATCTGCCTTCCTGTTTTTGCTACGAAAGTGGATAACCTCACATTTATCCTCATTAACCTGCATCTGCCAAGCATTTGCCCACTCACCCAACCTGTCCAAGTCACCCTGCATTCTCATGGCATCCTCCTCCCAGTTCACACTGCCACCCAGCTTTGTGTCATCTGCAAATTTCCAAATGTTGCTTTGAATCCCTTCATCTAAATCATTAATGTATATTGTAAATATCTGCGGTCCCAGCACCGAGCCTTGCGGTACCCCACTAGTCATTGCCTGCCATTCTGAAAGGGACCCATTAATCCTTACTCTTTGTTTCCTGTCTGCCAACCAATTTTCTATCCATGTCAGCACTCTACCCCAATGCCATGTGCCCTAATTTTGCTCACTAATCTCCTATGTGGGATCTTATCAAATGCTTTCTGAAAGTCCAGGTACACTACATCCATTGGCTCCCCCTTGTCCATTTTCCTAGTTACATCCTCAAAAAATTCCAGAAGATTAGTCAAGCATGATTTCCTCTTCGTAAATCCATGCTGACTCGGACCGATCCTGTTACTGCTATCCCTCCTTTCTTAAAAAAGTGGGATAACATTAACTACCCTCCAATCCACAGGAACTAATCCTGAATCTATAGAACATTGGAAAATGTTCACCAATGTGGCTATTATTTCTAGAGTCCAACTTTGGTCTTAACTAATTTTTTCCTCTTCACATACCTAAAGAAGCTTTTACTATCCTGCTTTATATTCTTGGCTAGCTTACCTTCGTACGTCATCTTTTCTCCCCGTATTGTCTTTTTAGTTAGTGCTAAGCATTTTCATGAATACTTCTCCATCGGTTTTAGTCCTTGGCCGGGAACTGCTGCAAGTTAATGATGATGTTGCACTTTTACAAGAATGTTTGAGAACATACTTGGAGCATTTCCCCTGTTTCTCCTGGAGATTGTTTGTTGTGGCTGCGTTGTAAATTGAGGGATTGTTTTTGAGGGGCTGGTGTCAGATGTGTGACTGTTGTAGCTCAAAAGGTGATGTGGATTGAATGTGACCTGTGCCTCATTGTTGAGAATATTAGCCTGAGAGAAGCCACTGACATTGACATCTTCTCTTCCAATGTTTATTTGAAGACACTTCCTGCAAGGCCCAGTATTTTAGTTTAGTTTAGTTTAGAGAAGCAGCTTTGAAACAGGCCCTTCAGCCCACGGAGTCCATACTGGCCATCGATCACCCATTCACACTAGTTCTATGTTATCTTACTTTCTTATCCACTCCCTGCACACTAGTGGCAATTTACAGAGGCCAATTAACCTAAAAACCCTGATTGGGTCTTTGAGATGTGGGAGGAAACCAGAGCACCCAGAAGAAACCCGTGCGGCCACAAGGGGAACTCCTTGGTTTCTGATTAGTGCTTGGAGCACATTCATGTTATGATAATTACCAATTAATCCCAAAATCATGCATTAAATCCAAATTTCAAACAAACCGTTCTCATTAACATGCCGTTCACTTGTGCCTGATTGTATCTTGGGCCCACGTTTTTTATAAGGTAAAAATAATTTATCCCAGGAGGGTTTTATTATAGTTTTCTGAAGAGGCAGAATTTGTTTTTTCCAAAGCAGAATCTCCATAACTTATACTTTAGCCTTGTTAGTTTTGGGGGACCTTGGACAAAGGGGTTCTCTATCTAAGGTTGGCATCAGCCATTGTACTGGGGGTGGGGGGGATCCCTAGGAACTATGCTGTTTGCCCATTCTGTTCTATTACATCTTAATGTGGAATGTCTGCATGTGCCTTTGCAGCATCTCTCTCAATACCCTGCATCTGCCTGAAAAGCATTGCATTGTGCACTGTCAATGGTCATAGATACACAACATGTTGGGAACACGGAATGCTTTGTGGAGGTGAGTCTAGGTGGTGTGACTGAAACAATCCCATGAACATACATACGCCACCACAGTTATTCAGTGGGTTTTCTTTCTGGTTTTGAAAAAGGTCAGTGTCATAACACTCTTGCAGCTGGCTAGACTCGAGAATGCCACAATTTTGGCCCTATGACCTCTGATTTATAAATCTTCGAGCTGAGTAATAGAAGTTTGTGAAGGCAGGGAAAAAAGATGTTAAGAATTTAGCTAATATATAACAATGCAGTCAAAATGAAATACAATAGAATTTAAATTGAGATTAAATTGAATTAAATTGGACTGATTTATTACAGTCTTACATAGGATCACAGAACAAATTAGAGAGTAATTATTGCTACAATAATGCAACAATGTTTTACTCATGATTAAATCATTTAACTAGCTGTATCTAATAATAGCAATTGCAATATATATAGAGATGTGGATTAGGAAGCAGAACCCTTCATCCCTCACCTTGCCCAAGGGCACAGTGAATTGAAATCTCCTCGGGTGTAAGTAAGGAAGGGATTTGAAATAGAACATTTTGCGTGACTGGATGGTTGCGTCCATGTGTATGTTCTTTAATACTCATGCTTGCAAGAAAGCAAGAAATGCAAATTTGACCTTACACATTAAATTTGCAAAAGTGCAAGAGAAAACAGGTTCAAACTTGTGAAGTATAATCTCATAATTAATGTTCAGTAAATTCGTCTCACTAAAGCTGATTTATCAAATAGAATTTAGTTTAGTTTATTATTGTCTCACGTACCGAGGTATAGTGAAAATATTTTGTTGTTGTGTGCTATCCACTCAGCATCAAGGCTATACATGAATACAATCAAGCCTCCCGCCTACATTTTGTGACAATCATTTTGTGTCAGTTTAAGGTGCTAGAATTTGACCGCAAATTTATTAGGAAGGTATCGTTTACGAGCCTGCCCCTCCCAGTTTGGCTATTACTGTGATTATTTGTATAGTTGCTGCCTGATGTTCTTAATATTTCTAGCACTTTCTGTTTCCATTATATAATGACATAAATGAAATGATTACAATAGCAGGAAGCACAAGAGATTCTGCAAGTAAGAATAAGGAGTAAGCCATTTAGAACGGAGACGAGGAAACACTTTTTCTCACAGAGAGTGGTGAGTCTGTGGAATTCTCTGCCTCAGAGGGCGGTGGAGGGAGGTTCTCTGGATGCTTTCAAGAGAGCGCTAGATAGGGCTCTTAAAAATAGCGGAGCCAGGGGATATGGGGAGAAGGCAGGAACGGGGCACTGATTGGGGATGATCAGCCATGATCACATTGAATGGCGGTGCTGGCTCGAAGGGCCAAATGGCCTATTCCTGTACCTATTGTCTATTGTCTATTGTCTATTGTCTACTGTGCCCTCATATTAACTTGGGCCACTTCTCACACTTCTCTCCCTTTTCTGGATCTCTCTGTCCCCACTTCAGGAACCAAACTATCCACTGATATCTACCATAAACACACTGACTCATGCAGCTCCCATCTGATGACCCTGCCTCTGGTGAGGATGGCATCCCTTTCTCCCAAGATATGGCTTTTCACTCCAGGACATCTGGAATATCCAGGGGAACATATTTTCACGTCGACTGTAATAGATGGAAATCGCATTCACATTTCCTCCATTTCCCGATATCTGCCCCCACCCATCTCCCAGTTTGCCCCCACATCTGCCCCCACCCAGATGAATAAAGAAAATAGTTCATTGATCCTCACCTTTCACCCCACTAGCATGTGCATCTAGCAGATCCTTCTTTCCCATTTCTGCCAGCTACAATGGGATTCCATCACCAGTCCCTCCTTCCCCTCTCCTTCCCTTTTGGTTTTCCACAGTGATCCATGGTCCACTCATCCCTCTGTTGTTTTTTGTTGTTGTCGGCACTGGGCCTGTACTCGCTTAGGGGAATGTGGTTAGGAGGGAGAGATAGATCAGCCATGATTGAATGGCAGAGTAGACTTGATGGGTCAAATGGCCTAGTTCTACTATCTCTTATGAACATGATCTAATGACCCGCTGAGTTCTTCCTGCAGTTTGTTTTTGTTGAAGCTTCTTGGTATGCTATTTAGGCAGCATTTTCTACATTTTACAATATTTGTGAGGAGCAAATTAGGATTGTGGTTGAATTCTATCCACTTAATTGGATGTTTGCAAGCTATTATTATGGTTGTTAGTATCCGGCACAATGCAGCTTGTCTAGTTGACAACATCGTCAGGTGCATAAAGGCTGTAATAAATGTCAAAGTACAAGTGGTACTGCAGAATCTTACCTAAGCTTCAAACTTCCCAGTTGCAGACAATCTTGACTTAGAAATATTCCGCCTATCCTTCATCTTCACAAAGTCGAAATCCCAGAACTCTATTCTAATAACACTGGGGGAGTATGTTCGCAATACAAATGGTAGCAGTTCAGGAAGTGGTTTTTAATACGTCTTTAAATATATTTGGACATATATATGGATAGGAAGAGGTTTTAGGGGGCAATTGGCCAAATGCAGGTAAATGGAACTAGCCCAGTGTGCCCCAACTTAGTCGGCATGGATAAGGCGGGCTGAAGGGTATGTTTAGTTTAGTTTAGTTTTAGTTTAGTTTAGTTGAGAGATGCAGCGTGGAAACAAGCCCTTCTGCCCACCAGTCTGTGCTGACCAGCGATCATTTGTTCACACTATTTCTATATTATCCCAGTTTTACATCCCACACACTAGAGGCAATTTACCAGAAGCCAATTAACCTACAAACCTGCACGTTCCTGGGATGTGGGAGAAAATTGTAGCATCCAGTGGAAAGCCATGTGGTTACAGGGGGAACGTACAGACTCCGCACAGACAGTGCCCGTAGTCAGGATTGAAACTGGGCCTCTGGTGCTGTGAGGCAGCAACTTTACTGCTGTGCTGTATAGCTCCATGCCTCTGTGAGTCTCACCTTGATCTTCTCTAAGACAATTATAGAGACTTAGTAATAGAGACAGTAGATCAGTGATGCCCACATCCTAAGAACAAATAGTCAACAATCTAAGGTACTGGTTTCAATGACATCTTGGGGAAGTGGAGGAATGGATAATTCAAAAGGCCTGGTTTCACAACGTTGCTGACCACAACACAATCTATTATTGACAGTCTGATTTTCTCTTTTCATTATGAAGTCTAATATCCTGGAAAGGCATAGGATTCATCACTGCTGTCACCGATATAATGTTCACTGATTAATACTGCTTTGGAACCATAAATCTCCTAATTCCAAACTAGCTAGTCTATTTTTGTTTCGAGAGTATCCCAGGAGTTTTGCATTTGAAAATGTCCTCAACTTCCTTTGTTTCCTTTTCTAGTTTTCCTGTCACTTATTTATCCTATTCTTTCTATAATTTTCTTTAAGTTTGACTTATCTCCATTACAGTTCTTATGCAAAAAGTGTTATATTTCTCTACTGCAGCAGGTGAGTCTTGAGATCAAATGCTGGGATTTTGTGTCCCGTTGATACATTTATATTGTGATTTGAAGTTACTTCGTAGATGGTAAGAAGCAACAAAACACAAAGTACTTTCAGCTCTTATCAATACACCCCAACTTTATTCATCACTGTTTCAACCTGGCTCCAAAGTGACGGAACCCTTGGTGGTTTTAGACTTTTTTTGACTAGTTTGCGCGTGGGAGTTGATTAAATAAATATGTCAGATTAAAGAGCCTGCGTTTATTGTGCAAGTTCAACAGAACAGGTTTGGGACAAGTCTTTATTTGATTAATCATTCAACATTGTTATAAATGTGACAGCAACCAGACAGAAAGGACTATTGAGTAATTAAGCCTTTTTTTAAAACAGGTTTTGCAATCGCTCATGTTATAATTGATTTATTCCAAACAAACCATGTGAACTAACATTGATTTGGCTCAGACACTGTCAACTCAACTGAAAGAAACTCTGAGCCCAAAAATTCATTTACGCGGATAACAGAGCAAGCAAACAATGAGCCAGTGACATGCTGGCCTGAAACTGTGCAAGAGAGATGGTGACTCACCACCCAATTGAATCAGCAGCAATCTCGGAAACTGCGTTAAGAATTCGCCAGAAACAAGCATAGGATCCCCATCCGACTGCTGAATACTTTAAAAAGTATGACCACTGTGGTGATGAAATCTTTAATTTGATTATATCTATTGTGAGATTTTGTTCCAACACTGTGGTCATTGTTGGCCTTTAAGTTATAACCGCATTCCAATCCAATCCAACTTTATTTGTTAAGCACTTTAAAACAACCAATGTTGACCAAAGTGCTGTACAGAAGAATAAACAAGACATCATAAACAGACAACATAACAGCAACGTGCTTTACATAAATTAAATAATAAGTTCCATTACAAACCATAGAAAAAGGTTAAAAAAAAAAAAGAATAAAATGGACACAACACATTATAGAGTTCAACACAAACGTCCCCCCCACAGCAGAATCAAAACTTTCCACTGTGGGGAAAGGCACCAGAAAGTTAAGTCCTCTTCCTCTGTGAAACACCCGAGGTCGGGGCCCATTTGTGGCCTTGCAGCCAGTCCGATGATTTTCAGAGCCCTCTTGCCGTGAAGATGGAACTTCGGCGTCGGGTGAAACATTCCTCAGCGGCTTGGAAAGTCTGGAGCGGCTGCCTCCTCCCTGGGGACCGGGGCACTCGTAGTCCTCAGGCCGCTCCGGTTGTAGCTCCGACCCCGGCGAACTCGATCCCTGGCTCTGCGGCGTTCCAAATCCGGACGCCCGCAGCCCCAGCTCCGCGATGTTGGGATCGACGGCCACAGCGTTCCGGAGCTTACCGCACGGCGACCCGGTAAGGCATCGCCCGCTCCCTGTTGGTATCCCAGCGCTGCGCCACCGCCACCGAAGCTGTAGTCCCGGCCGGTCCCGACAGGAAACGCCGCTCCATTCTCGATGGTAGGACAGGGTGAAGAAGCAGCTTGGAGGAATGCTGCCTCTCCGACCAGGTAGGGGACTAAGAAATAAAGTTTCCCCCTTCCCCACCCCCACCACCCAACATAGAAGACCTCCACTAACATTTTTTAACAGGACTTAAAATAAAATAAAATAAAAAAGGAGTAGAGACGGACTGTGGGCAGGCTGCCATACACAGACGGCGCCCACTCCCGCACCTCCTCTGACGCACCAAATCCGCCAGAATCCGCACATTGACCTTTCATGTGTGATGTTGGTGTAATTGTCAGTAGTTTAACAAAACAAAGAGATAAATTATGAATTTTGCCGCCCATTAAGTGGGCCAGATTACAGCACTGCTGTCCAGTTATTTTGTAATTGGACTTTATTTTGATGCGTTCAATGAAATCCAGCAGCCTAATGTGAAACTGAGCTCAGCTGGAATGCAAACTGCTCGCACCTGTGTGCCATTTAACCATCAACAGCATGTAGTACCAGCAGTACTTCCATTAGCCAGATAAAAACCAGTGAGAATGAGGTTTCTGCACCCTATTTTCAAAGCATCTGAATAACCCTTTATGAACTACTGGTTTTGTAATTTTACAATTGGTAACATTTAGGGTAGCACAGCAGTAGATTTGCTGCCTTACAGCACCGTAGACCCGGGTTTGATCCTGACCGCAGGTGCTGCCTGAACGGAATCTGTGAATTCTTCCCGTGACCTGCGTGGGTTTCTCTGTGTGCTCCGGTTTCCTCCCACACTCCTCCACAGATTTGTGATTACAAGTTTGTGGGTAATTGGCTTCAGTAAAATTGTAAATTGCCCCTAGAGTGTGTAGGATAGTGCTAGTGCACAGGGATCGCTGGTAGGCGTGGACTTGTTGGGCCGATGGGCTGGCTTCCGTGCTGTATCTCTAAGGTAAATTTAACAAAGACTAAACATTGAATATTGAATTAAGAATTTATGAACACAATATATAATGGGTGTTACAAACCTGAAATGGAAATAGAAAATATTGGAAGCACTAAGCGGACTGGGTACAGGACCAGAGTTAACAATACTAGTTGATGACCTTTCAGCAATAGGGGAAATGTTTGCAGGATTCACAATTGTTCGTGTGATATTTGATTATTCTAAACAAACCATGTGAACCAACATTGATTTGGCTCAGGCACTGTCAACAATATTGAAAGATACATTGAGCCCAAAAATTCACTTACACAGGGATGAGTTTGGATTGTGGGGTAAGGTTTATTTACTCATCCATGTGATGTGGACATCACTGAAAATGCTGAGATTTCGTGTATGCTCTCCAATGCCCATGACTTTAATACAAGAGGGCCTAGGTTTAAGATGAGAGGGACAAAGTTTAAAGAAGATTTGTGAATCATGTTTTTTGACCGGACCGTGGTGGTGCGTGTAACATGCTGCCAGGGAAGGTGGGAAAAACATATTGTTTAAGAGGCATTTAGACAGATGCATGAAAACACAAGAGAATACGCAGCACAAGAGAATAGAGCAAGGGGTTCCCAACCTTTTTCATCCCGTTTACCCCTGGCAACTTTAATAGCACATAACAATGTGATTTCACTTATTTGTGAACAACTAATGATGAACAGATACCAGTATACCGGAACCAAACACAGTCAGTCAATGAGAAAAAATGGGTACAAATACAGAATCAACAAATTTACCCTCTGGGTAGTTAAAATTTACCACCTGGGGGTAAATTTACCCCAGGTTGGGAACCCTTGGAATAGAGGGATACAGACCATGTGCAAGCAAATAGGACACACAGTTCAAGCAATTGGATTCCATTCTAACTTCCTGTGCTGTGTGCGTGGAGTTTGCACACTGTGGAGTTCCCCATTCCCAGGGTCTGCTGCACGCTCCACTGTGATGGTAGGAATGGAAGGAGAAGGGGGAAATCAGCAGCCGTGAACAGTCTGCAAATTCACCTCCTGCACCCTCGGAAAGTGCCCTAAGGTTCCACAATTAGCTCAGGAAATGGGACATGGTGACCTTAGCGCATGGAAGCAAAGGGGTACTGGAGGCCGGTGGTCTCAAGTCACAGTGTTGGCTGAGGTAGCTGATGGAGTCATAGAGTGATACAGTGTGGAAACAGGCCCTTCAGCCCAACCCTGCCAACGCCGACCAACATATCTCATCTATACTAGTCCCACCTGCCTGCGTTTGGCTCATATATCCCTCTAAACCTGTCCTATCAATTTTCATGTCAAATATTTTCTTAAACGTCACGATAGTACCTGCCTCAACTATCTCATTTGTCAGCTTGTTCCATACACCCACCCTTTGTGTGAAAATGGTTGCCCATCAGGTTCCTATTAAATCTATTCTCCCTCACCTTAAACCGTTGTCCTCTGGTTCTTGATTCCCCTAGGCTGGACAAGAGACTCTGTGCATCTACCCGATCTATTCCCTTCATGATTTTGTACACCTCTATAAGATTACCCCTCATCCGCCTGTGCTCCAAGGAATAGAGACTTAGCCTGCTCAATCTCTCCCCATAGCTCAGACCCTGGAGTCCTGGCACAGCAGTCAGTTAAGCTAGTATATCGAACACAACCTACAACTGTACAAAGCGGTGGCAGATGGGGCCTACACATCATACTGAGCCAGAGCGATCTAATGCCCACTGCATTGACCCAGTGGCCCCAGGACATCGGGTCTTAATTTGACAAATAAAATAATTTGTATATCTCCTTAGCTCCAGATCAGACTTGGAATTTGCAAGGAAGTGCCAGAACCTGGCGACTCTCTACATGTTGCTCCAAGACGATCTATTGTATTCCTGTATGGTATGATGTGACGCATACTATGCGGAACAAGCACTTCACTGTATATCTGTACAGGTGACAACAAAGAAACCATTAAGCAATTGAGGTGGGATCGGATTAGATTGGCATCATGATCAGCGCAAACATGGTGGGTCAAAAGGCTCACACCCTGTGCTATATTGTTTTATGGTCTATGTTCTAAGATTATTATATTCATTGAACAATGAAGTTTTACTTCATTAAAGATTCATCAATCTTGAATACAGTTATGGTGCTGGAATCATCAGTTTCTATGACCAATAACTTTAGTCAGTTTAATGAATGGGCTAAAAACTGTTTCCAGAATTAAATAATATTTCATGAGTTCAGATAATTGCTTCAGTGATATTACGGGGTTTTATCTGCAAGATTAATCACAATATGGCAGAACGTCATTGAGAATTTATTTGACCTCTCACAATTTAACTAATGCAGGAGTGTCAGATGAAATCAAATGAAAGCTCAAAGCACTTCAGGCAACTTATAAAATACTGTGTCAGAGGAAAGGTAATATTTCTTTCCTAAAAAGGCAGTAGCAGAAGTTAAAATTGGTTTATAATTTTAAGTTTATTGGCAAAAGCATTTGAATAAAAATCCCTGCATATGCCATAATTCTGAAATAAAATTGAAAACTGTTGCTGGAAGGCAGTTGACCTGAGATGCATTTTCTTTTACCAGAGGTGCTGCCCGACCTGCTTTTTTTCTAGAATTTTATTTTTCTCTATTCAATTATTTTCTCTGTAAGTCGGAAAACCATGTGAAATAACTACTGATTTTGAACTGTGTTATTATTATATAATGGGCATAATCACCAGAAGTTAGCATGAAGTCATTGAAAATTCAGGCAGCTAACGCAAGCGTAACAAGGTGTATGGATGAGGTTAGTACTGTTTATATACTCTACGTGGATTTCGATATGGCTTACAAGCAAGAGACACAAAGTGCTGGGATAACTCAGCGGCTCAGCCAGCGTCCTTGGACAAAATGACGTTTCGAGTCGGATCCCTTCTTTAGTCTGATTGTGGTGGTAGGCGGCGCTGGGAGGAAAGCCGAAAGAGAGGTGAGTGCAGGACCAAGTCTGGCAAGTGATAGGTGGATGCAGGTGAGGAGGGAGGGGAAGGGGAAGGGGAGTATGGTAGGTAGATGTTTGGACAAATGACCAGAAGGCCAGAGATGAAAAGGACTGAAGAGTTGCAAATTGTGAAGCCAAAGGAAGGAGTGTAGGTGGAAGTGGAAGAGGAGGAAATACATATTTGCGAGTCCAGGTGGGACACAGGGGAAAGGATGGGGGCTGGGGGGGAGAGGAAGGGAGCCAGGTAGAGAAGGAGAGAGGGGGGGGGTGTGGGGGGGGGGGGGCGGGGTGTGGTTGGTTAGTTACCTAAAGTTGGAGAATTCAATGTTTTG
The DNA here is from genome assembly GCF_010909765.2 of Amblyraja radiata. NCBI lineage: Eukaryota > Metazoa > Chordata > Chondrichthyes > Rajiformes > Rajidae > Amblyraja > Amblyraja radiata. The sequence continues at coordinate 148,580,439 of NC_045956.1, forward strand.
TGCCATTGTGTTGTAAGCTAACCAAGCGGAATGGGAGGTGCTGTTTCTCCAGTTTATGTGCCGCCTCACTCTGGCAATGGAAGAGGCCCAGGACAGAAGGGTCAGCACAGAAATGGGAAAATGAATCTTTCCATTCCCACAGTGACCCTTCTATACTGGGGCCTCCTCCATTGCCAAAGTGAGGCCATACACATATTGGAGGAACAGCACCTCGTATTCCACTTGGGCTGCCGACAACCCAATCGTATCAACACTGAATTCATAGTTTATAGATAACTAACCCTCCCCCACCCCTACACACACACTTTCCTTTCCCCCCCTCTTTTGTTTGTGTCCCATCAGGACTCTCACCTATTTCTGCACCATCTGTTTATCAACCCCCCCCCCCCTCACTTGTATCCACCTATCACTTGCATTCCCTTGTCCTGACTCCCCCTCGCCTCCAGATTCCTCAATTAGCCTGAAGAAGGGTCAAAACCCAAAATATTGCCTATCCAATATTTATTTCCTCCTCTTCCACTTCCACCTACACTCCTTCCTTTGGCTTCACAATTTGCAACTCTTCAGTCCTTTTCAACTCTGGCCTTCTGGTCATTTGTCCAACCATCTACCTAGCAACCCCCCTTCCCCTCCCTCCTCACCTGCATCCACCTATCACTTGCCAGTTCTCCAGAGATGCTGCCTGACCGCTGAGTCACTCCAGCACTTTGTGTATTTTTTTTGGTTTATGACTCATTCTTGTTTAAGAGTGACATAGCAATTCTCTCAATGCTGGTTTACGTTAATATAATGAGGTCGCAATCGTTAATATATCTCTATTCACAAAGTATTTTTCCAATCTCTCTTTAGATTCATGTGGGAAGAACTAATGTCGACAGTACTATCTACTTTATGCTATGAGCTAACACTTTGTCCACTTTCTCAGCCTGATCTTGTGCACTGGAGCCGATTACCCAGACCGTGTGGACAGTTTAGCATTGAAAAGAGGAAGCTGATTATGTTGAATTAGTCTGTAAGGACTACAGTATTTACAGCCTTGTAATTCCCATTCCATGAAGAATTTATGGAGCCATATTCTGCAAGTACTTGCATAGCAGGAACCCTACAGCAGGGATCCTGACATCGAAGTGCTACGTTACAAAAACGTTTTAGATTCTAAACTTCAAACACAGGCACCCTATAGCTAGCACCAAACCTGACAATTTAAAAATTATTCTCTCAAGCTTCATAAAAATATCCCACATTCCGACCCCTAAAATTCCCATAAGGGTTTTGGGGAGGATCTGTACAAAGATAAAAGGCCTGCCTGGTCAATGGATGTTATTCGCGTGGAGTTCCAGAAGGCGTTTGATAAAAGAACTGTTAGTTAAAGTTGAAGCTTGAAGGCTTGCTGGTAATTTAAAGCTTGGGAGGAATTAAATTTAAAATAGAGTCTGGTTTGGTGCAAACATTAGGGGGGCCTGTATTGAAGTTCAAAACGTTAAGAGCTTTTTCTTTCAGACTGGCACTTGCAACTCCCAGCCATGTGGTTTTTGTAGCGTTTAACTGGCTCAGTGGTGAGTTAAGGTGAGGAGGTTGGTTGAATAACAGGCAGCAGAGAGTAAAGGGCTTGTCCCACTTACATGCGATTGCGTGCGTGTGGCACGACAAACCGGAAGCGGAGGTCGCGCAAAGTTCGAGCGAAGTTCGCGCGTGATGTCATTTACTCATATAAACGGGGGTTGCTGGCTGCTATTCCATGATCATCATGGAAGCGATGCAGACTGCATTGCTGCAACAGCAAGAGAGACTTCTGTTTGCAGCAGCCCTCATGCTCATAGATCAGCTGGGCAGGAGTTCAACAAGGAAGGCTATCAAGAAACCCAAGAAGAGGTCTGTGTGGACGAGGTCTTTGTTCCGGATGGGACCCACTTTGGGCCAGTATGAGATCATGGTGACGGATCTGCAGCGGAAAGATGAGGCTGCCTTTATAAATTTCACCAGGATCCCGCCTGACCAGTTTCAGGAGCTAAAGACACGAGTCGGTCCTCTTCTGCACAAAATGGACACCTTCATGAGGAAGTCACTGGAACCAGGCCTGCGCCTAGCCATCACCCTCCACTACCTTGCATCAGGGGATTCCTACACGAGCCTCTCGTACAACTTCCGTGTGGCTCACAACACCATTAGCAAGGTTGTCCGAGTGACCTGTGACGCCATCAACAATGCATATGAAGAAATGATTGACTGCCCTAGTACACCTGACGAGTGGAGGAGAATGGCGCAAGGCTTTCAAACCAGATGGAACTTCCTGCACACATGTGGGGCAGTTGACAGGAAGCATGTAGCCATCCGGTGTCCGCCCAGGGGAGGTTCTACGTACTTTAACTACACGAAGTTCCATTCCATCGTGCTGTTAGCTGTGGTCCATGGAAATTACAACTTCCTGTTTGTGGGTGTGGGCACACCTGGCAGTGCCGCAGATGGAGGGATCTGGAGAGAGACATCCCTTGGGCAAGCACTGGAAGAAGGGAGAGCAGGCCTTCCTGATCCAGTACCTCTGCCAGGAGAAGACAATCCTGACATCCCCTACACACTGGTTGATGATGATGCCTTCGCACTCAGGCCATGGATGATGAAGCCATACCCTCACAGGCAGATGTCAAGGGAGCGAAGGATCTTTAATTACAGGCTGTCCAGGGCTAGGAGGGTCGTGGAAAATGCTTTTGGTATCCTTGCTAGCAGATTCAGATTCCTGCTGACTACAATGGAGCAGGAGCCCGAGAATGTGCAGACCATTGTCTACGCGGCATGTGTCCACCACAACCTGATCCGCAGCAGAGGTGCAGCAGCAGCCATGGTGGAGGGTGACACGATGGACAAACAGACAGGAGACGTCACACCAGGTTCATGGAGAGCTGCAAGACAGGCTGCACCGATGGTGGCACTAGGCACATTGCAAGGAAACACCAACAACAAAAGAGCAAAGGAGCAGAGGGACCATCTCTGTGCTTACTACAACACTGAGCGTGGCAGTGTACCCTGGCAGAACAATATGTGGTGAGGATCAGCAGCAAACATCCCACACCACAAACAGAGGACCACCACTGCAGGAACTGATCTAATAAAAGGAGGATCTATGTATGTTAATGGAGGATTTTTGTATGTGAAATTAGTAATACTGTGATAATAATAATACCTCACACATCGCACTTTCTTTGAAATGCCATAATTTTAAAAGCGGTTAAATGCCTTTGTCTGCTTTATATGACGTCCCATGACACATTTTGCAATTCAATACAGTTCAATGCCTGTGTGTGTTTTATTTATCTAATAAATAGAAGCTTTTATATGTGAGATGCATTCCATGATTAGACGTGGTTTCCATATGAGAGATCAATGCCATGATTAACAAACTGCTTTTTCCACTACACGAAAAGGTTACACTGAAGTTTAATAATCAAGTTGTGGGTGAGGTTATTTGCGATAAATACAAAGACCCATGACTTTATAAGAATTAATTTGTTTATTTAGTGCAAGCAAACAAATGATGTAGTGAAAAACAACAGGGAATAAAACTTTAATGTGCAACACAAGTAAACAGAATAGTGAATGTTGAAGAGAGCATCATTCTTTACGGCCCATTTGCACTGGGCAATCCTCCATCAAATAGTCGGAGAGATTCAGGCTGAAGTTGGCGCTTGTGTCGGGTCCCTCCAATCGCTCCAGGAAATCTGTTGCTCCAAGCCTATCCATGCCGGATGCCGCATGATGTGGTGTTGAGCTGGCTGCCCTGACGTTGGGCGGGCCTGCCATCCATGGGTAGGCCTTAGGCCGGGATCCCAACATTGCCTGAGGGCAAAACACATAAGCATATCACTATGTATGGGAGCCAAACAAATCATATAAAACAAATCACAACCTTTCACAAGCTGTGTGTGAGACACAATCTTGAGTCAGACTGAAGACTCAGAAAGGTTTCACAGTGTACCTGGGGAGCATGTTGTGGTGCCAATATCCCCATTTGTTGGTGCGGCATGAATGGCACGTGCCTCATCGGACTCTGCAACACCAAGGAATTCGTAGTGAGTAATTCATAAAAAGCATTAAAGTCAAACGTTTATAAATTCAATAAACTTTGATTAAAAGATTTTACTGGCTGAAGAAATCTGTGCGCCCTTGCCAAGACTAAGCCCTCCAAGGAGTAGCTGTGCCATTGCAACTCAGGGATCTGCAACATCTCCTCCCTCAGTAGCGTTGAGTAGGCGTAGACGATTCTTTCGTGTGGCGTCCATGGCTGCGACAAGACGTTTATTGACTCGGCAGTGGTCTTAGCCTGTTGCATGATCTGCAACAAAGAGAGTGCAATCCTGGTAAGTATTTTTCGGGAGGTGATGGAGAAACGTGGACGTAGGGCGGAGTAAATGAGAAATTTGCTGATGGTTCACCCGAAAGCACTTACATCAGCGAACATCTCCCGCTGAAGTTGTTGATCAGGCACGTCACCTTCTGCCGCAGTTGTGCAGGCCTGCTTCCGCATGGCGTGCAGCTGTTTGTCCGCAGTGCCGGACCCAGAGGGTCCCACTGGGGGATCCGTCTCGCCCTCACTCGAGGTAGCGCACGATAATTTCCCCATGGTAAGCTGGAAGAAAGTAAATGTGTATCAGAAATGTGCAAGGCCATCAGGACGTAGCAAGCAAGGTGACCACCAAGTTATCATTGTCAAATATCATTTGACTATCTCGCTTTCCAACAAATTATAATTGTTACATCATTTTCTTAACTATTAACCTACTTGCCGCTCTCCTTCCTCTGCACTCGGACTATGTGGTTCCGCACGAACCCCTATTTCTCCACTATCCACTGCTCTCTGTCAGTCAGTGGCTTACTGGCGGAGGCAGACTTGCCAAGACTGTGAGACAGCCTCCCGAACCGTGCCCTCTGACTCTTGAGCCATTGACACAGTTTGTCATCTGTGAAAACATAGAATAAATGAAGATCAGTGTTGAGCAAATTGTAATCTTAATTGGAACTGCAATTACAACCACAGAAATATAGACAAACTACAAAGTATGTACTTACAAGAGCAGCCAGGGAACTCCTTCGCCTTGCCTTCAAGCATTGCGTTGTGGAGATCCGTGCTCCTGAAATTACGATGCCCCTTATCGTGGAGTTCTCGGTGGGCCTGATACCATTCCACCAGGTCTCCCTCTTGTTCCCTGGTAAGGCCTTGTGACCACCCACTTCTTCTTCCTCTTCTTTGCCGGCGCAGCTGAGGCATCAGTCTCCTGAGCCAAATCCGACCCATTCTGCAGCAGCAGCTGGGGCAGGAGCTGAAGCAGGAGATGGGGCAGGAGATGGGGCAGCAGATGGAGCAGGAACTGGGGCAGGAGCTGAGGTGGAAACTTGGGTAGAAACTGGTGAGTGTGTTGAGGCAGAAGATAGGGCAGGAGATGGGACAGGAAGTGAAGCAGGAGCAGGGTCAGGAACAGCAACATGGCCAGAAGCAGTGACTGGACCCTCCAGGATCTGTATGTTCTTTTTAATAACCTGCTTTACCTTGTCCTGCATGGATTGCTTCTTGATGTTACTGGGGTTCCTTGTTCTCTTCAGAGCCCTGTCCTCTGTGGATCGTTGCAGCTGGGAAGAAAACGGACTCCGTGGCAAGAAACACGGTAAGTGTGGTGATTATTTTCAAATCGCACGCGGTATTTAAGCTGAAGCGGTAAAGGCGGGCCAACAGATTTTGGACGTCGCACGACGTTGGGCGGTGACATCATCGCGCAATGCCACACGCTAGGCATGCGCCGTCAAGACGCTGCGTACGCCTGCAATGCGCCTGCGTGCGTATGCAGGCCGACAGGCCGTTGGCACGCAAAGTTTTTGGAAATGTAGGAATTTTGGAGCCCCGCGCGATGTCGGGACCAGCCCCGCACAACTCCATACGCCTCCGCGCTTCTAAGTGTGACCAGCCCTGCGAAGCCCATACGCGTCAAGCGACTATGCGTAATTTGCAAGCCTAGGTCGCGTAAGTGGGACAGGCCCTTAAGGGAAAGTGATAAGGTCCTCAAACTGGTAAGATGTGTCCGAAGGAGTCTGAGGAAGGTCACCTATTCAGAGATGCTGCCTGACCTTGATAGGGCTTGATAGGGTTTGATAGGGCTCTTAAAGGTATGGGAAGAAGGCAGGAATGGAGTATTAAATGTGGATGATGAGGCATTATCACATTGAATGGCGGTACTGGCTCGAAGGTCTGAATGGCCTACTCCTGCACCTATTCTCTAATGACCCACTGAGTTAAAGCCCTGTCCCACTATGAGTTCATTCAAGAGCTCTCCCGAGTTAAAAAAAAAATCAAACTCGTGGAAGCATGTAGAATGTACGTAGCGGGTATGTCGGAGCTCGGGGACGTCTCTTAGGGGCTCATAACGCTAACGGCAGGTACTTGGGAAACACGGTAAGCTCGGGAAGACTCGTGAAGATTTTTCAATATGTTGAAAAATGTCCACGAGAGCCCCGAGTACCGATGAGCCGCCATTACCATAAATCTCCGAGTTCGAATCAGGGCAAACTCTTGAATGAACTCGTACAGTGGGACAGGGCTTTTACTCCAGCATTTTGTGTCTATCGAAGACGTGTCCAAAGTGTGCCTCAAGTAAAAAAACCTTACCTACACACAGCATCTTTCTTTGCTCAGACGGTCCAAAAGCACCTTGCAGAAAATGTGGTACTTTCAGTGTAGGAACTGTAGATGCTGGTTTATACCAGAGATAGACACGAAGTGCTGGAGCAACTCAGCGCGTCAGGTCAGTAAAGGGGGTGGTGTGGGGGGCAGGAGGGAGGGCGTGGTTTAGGGGGCGGTGTGGGGGGGAGGAGGGAATGTGTGGGGGTGTGGTGTGGCAGGGGGGGAGGGGATGGTGTGGGGGGAAGGGGTGGTGCGAGGGAGAGGGGTTTGTGTGGGGGGCTGGGGTGGTGTGGGGGGTGGGGTGATGTGGAGGGGTGGAGTGGTGTGGGGTGGTGTGGGGGGAAGGGGGAGGGGTAAAGCGGAGGTGTGGGTGTGTAGGGGAGGGCGGGGTGTGTGGGCAGGAGGGAGAGGGGGAGGGGGAAGAGAGAAGGTGGGTGTGTGGGGAGGAGGGGGAGGGGAAAGGGGGAAAGGGTGTGTGTGTGGGGGGGAGGGGGTGTGTGGGGGGGAGGGACTGCACTCACCGGCCGCGGCATCACACAGCACCTCCCGACTCCACACAGCGGCTTGTTTACTCAGCCCCGCCTCCGGGGTTTTATGCTCCAGCGGGTGCCGGAAGGGGCGTTACCTTCATGGTGAATGACAGGCGAGAAGACCAATCTGCTGATCTCACGATTTATTAACCTTCATAACTTTTCTCATATTTCACCGATCGGAACAAAACTTGGTGTCTTGGAGCAGAGTAGAGCGGTGAGTAAGGTGGCAAAAAATCCTAGCGATATAGGGTAGCAGTTTTGCGCAAATCTAATTACAACGCAGACCGGAAGTGGTCACGATGAGAGTTTTAGTAATAGTATAGATGCCATAAGATCTTTAGCATCAGCCTCAGTTTAATTCTTTGTCTGAATCTTCTGCCAGGGAAGCACTCCCTCAGCACTGCATAGTAGCATCAGCAAGCCTTCGGTATAGGCTCAAGTATTCACCTTGTTTAATAAATATTTTGGTTGAAATTATAGATCCTGATATGACAAGGATCTCAACTCCACTTCACCCTCTGCCTGACCCATGCATTCAACCAGTGCTTCTGCATCTACCTGACATCCACCAAGGATCTTAAGCTCCCCCCCCCCCCATCAGATGTTGCCTGACCCCATTGAATTCCTCCAACACTTTAGGTTTTGATCATGATTCCAGCATCTGCAGTTTCTTGCCCCTCTATTTCAAATTCCTTGCATTTTCTTTGATTCTATACAACAGCACATTCAGCTGATGACTTAAGGACCTGTCCCACTTTCACGACCTAATTCACGACCTTTTTTACTCATGGACATTTTTCTTCAGGCTAAAATAACACCCCGACCTACTTGATGCCATGAGTATTTACGACTAGCATCATGATCTCCTACGACCTCGTGACGACCATGCTGCGAGTATGAGTCAAGGGCAAACTCGGCAGAGGTCGTGAATTAGGTCGTGAAAGTGGGACAGGCCCTTTCATCCCCTGTCCTACTTAGGCAATTTTTTAGGCGACTACAGGTGACTACGCTGTCACCACATGGTCGCCCAGGTGTCACCTGTATGACCTTGAGTAGTCTCCTCAGTTGCCCAAAGAGACACAGCGTTTTTATGGTCGCCGATGGATTTTGAAATGTTCAAAACTTTTTGGCGACAGTCGGCAACCGTGGGCTTGTCGTAGCTTGACGTAGGTTGTCGCCAAGATGACATAGGTTGTCGCCGGTGCTGACTTTGGCGAATTCCATTGGCGACTACCTACGTCAACCGGCGACAGGTACCGGCGACTGAATTGTCTTACCTTGTCATAGCTTGTCACGGGCGGACATAGGTATTGTCGTAGGTGGACGTCATAATGGGTTGCCGGTTGGCGGTAGCTTGCCGTAGCTTGATGTCGACTAGGTGGTAGGTTGTTGTTAACATTTTCGTAGACATTGTCGTAGGGGGGACCAGTCGCCAGTTTTTCGGCGACCTGCTACGACTATGACAGGCGCCGGCAGTCGCCGAAATATTCGCCTAAGTGGGACAGGCCCATTATATAGTTATTCCTTACATGCTGCCTTTAATAATCTTGTTATCCCTAAGTTCTTTATAATAAATTTGTTATAATTGGTTACTTCTATCTGAGTTACATACAACTGGGAGGCTTGGTTTGGTTGGATTTACCCAAATATGTTTCACTCTCTGCAGCTGAACCCTCCACCTATTTTGACTGTCTAGATGATAAGGATACAAGGGCCTTCGACAATCCCTCTTCTGAATAATAACCTGCTTGCTTTGATCCCTTATAATCTGTTCCTCAAATCTCTTTCCCCATCTTATTGTCCTCACGTGTGTTCCCTCAATGCAGTTGAGTTTTAATAAGACATCGTAAATGGCAGAGCATCTAAACATGATGCCTGTATTTAGCAGGCATCACTGTTGATCTTCAATCACACACATCGTTTCAGGTTCAGTTAATTCACTACAGTTACATCACATGACATTCTGTCCCTAACCATCGCAACTGGTCTTTATTTCTATTAACAATATCTATAGAACTGAGAAACAAAGCTTGCAAAGAAAATTCAATAAGCATATTGTTATTTTTAATATGTTCACATTTTTCATTTGAGTTTTATGCAGAACTATGTAGGAGATGAATCCTAAACTTGCAATACTGACAACCCTCAGGTGATGTTGGTATTGACACATTCACCTCATTCAATTCGACTCTCTTGAAGCTTTTCCAATAGTCTCGAGTTTTTTCTCCATAATTTGTATAAAATTCCATTGTGTACATATTTCCTGCTCCTTTTATCATCACTGCCAAGGCCAACATCTGTTCAATTCCTGCATGCCAACAAATTCACAATCTTCGTAGTTATTCAAAGTTAGTGAAAGTTAGTCCACGTGTTCACCTCCAGATTTTGTTGTGTGGAGCTGAAAGTCTCCATTCTCCACTTACATGCCCAATGCTCTGAATTTACATTATCTGGATCCCCATTAGTTGAGTTTAGTTTAGAGAAACAACACATAAACAGGCTTTTCAGCCCACCAAGTGTGCACCTACCAGCAATTCCCTGCACATTAACACTATCCTGCACTCACTGGGGACAATTTACACATACACCAAGCCAATTAATCTACAAACCTGTACGTCTTTGGAGTGTGGGAGGAAACTGAGAGAACATACAAACTCCGTACAGACTGCCACCGTAGCCGGGATTGAACCGGGGTCTCTGGCGCTGCAAGTGCTGTAAGGCAGCTACTCTGCTGCTGCAGTAATAATACGTTAATAAGCGTATAATAACTGTGTCCCGGGGAGCCGTGCAAGTGGCGGGAGTGGCCTGAGTAGCTGCGAGGGCCCGTTCCACCCGTCGAACAACCATGGCAATGACGATTGATGACCGTCCAATGTTGAGTGACAACTGACGACCGGAGCGTACCCTGGTAGGCCCGGCTCGCCCCACAGGCCTCCCAGGGGACTGCGGAGAAGCCGGGCGGCGAGGCCTGCCTGGGTCGAAGGAGCCTCTGCGTGGTGGCGATGGTAGCCTTGGCGATGGCAGTGGGAGACTCGACGGCAGCTTGAGCCTCGGCGGCGACGGGAGCCTCGGCAATGATGGGGCATCGGCGGCGGCATGAACCTCGGTGGTAGTGGTGGCCTCAACAGCGTAGGGAGCCTCGGTGGTGATGGAACGTGAGGTAGGCGGGAGGGTGGGGGGTGGGGCGGGGAGGACAATGGGAACCTGGCGTGGGGGGACCGCCATGATGAACAAAGGGGGACCTGGTGTGGGAGAGGGTGGGGGGGGTGGTCACTCTAGTTTTAGAATCCTCTGCCCAGGGGATTAGCGTGTGTTCATTTGTTTGTTGTTCGTTCCGGTTTGTTCCGGTGAAAGCGCTGTACATATGGCAGCCCGACAACAGTCGTTTGCCCTTTTCTTTTTTTTATGCACGTTTAAGCACGTTTAAGTTTTTGTGTACCTTGTGTGTTGTGACTGTTGACAGACCAATTTCCCTCCAGGGATGAATAAAATTTTATTGTATCATATCGTATAAGATGTGTCTTTGGCGTGAGGGAGGAAACCGAAGATCTCAGAGAAAACCCATGCCGTTCATGGGGAGAATGTACAAATTTCATACAGATGACACTCATAGTCAGGATTGAACCCGGGTCTCTGGCAATGTTAACTCCACCACTTTGCCTTTTGCTGCCACCGTTGCTAATCTTGGAGATGGATGGCTCAGAGCGATGTCGCTTATGGATCTCAGACAATATAACAGAGAACCTTCGGTGGCCATGAACATCGGCCATGAAACTCCACTGCAAATCTTCAGAAGGTGGCAAAGATCTGTTTCCAATGTTAAAGCTGTCAAGATGTTTTAATACATTTGAAAATCCCAGGTATTTGGAAAAATATGCAAAACTATTATAATAAATGCACAATTAAAATCAATAACAATTTTTTAAAAAAAAGGAAAATCCTCAAATAACATTTGAACATTTAAAAAATAATTAAGCACTGTAGAGTGAGCACAGCACCAGCTATAACTAATCAAAGCCTTCTGTGACACCCTCCCCTGCGGAAGAGCTGGGGATATTCAGGAAGCTCCTGTCCCACTGTTGAACTCCAGACCTGCGGTGGAGGGCAATTGCTGGTGAAATTCAGGAATTAAGATTGGGATTTCCACATTTGTGCTGAAAAAACTCCAACCACACTCTCTCAAAGGACACCTTATGGTTCACATTTTCAATGGTACGTTATTGCATGAGCTAAAATCTTGGGGGGGACGGGGGGACTTGTAATCCGGACTTTATCAGACGCTTTCTAAGGGCTGAATCGGCCCGTTCGCAGGGCCTTTCAGCGCCCGGCGCGGCTTAAAATCAAACTGCTGCATCGAGGCCATCGAGGCACCCAATGTTGAAGCCCCCGGCCGGCTGATGAAAGGTCCCATGAACGGGCCAATTCAAGCCCCGCGATTCGGGGCGGACAAAGCTGCTGTTGCCTGAGTTCAGAGTCGGTCACCAACCAGGTCAGCTTCCGATGTTACCGTCCGCAGGGTCCATGGCCGAAGCCTCGCATGTGTGCGCATGCGTGCGCGCGGCCGCCAAAAAATTGTGTCCCCCTCCCATGTTTTGATAGCGATTTCGGTGCCTGCGTTATTGTGACATCTATCGTGATTCAGTGAACTTGATTTTTGTTTACGCTCACTACCAGTATCATGGGGTGGGAGACTGCAACCTTCACGTGGTCCGCCTTGTTTCAACGAATGCAATCAACCCAGTGTACACAATCAAATAAGATCAAATAGAACAAGTTGCCCTCCAACTTTAGGCTGTGCACACCATACACAAGAAGAAGAAGACCAGCATGATTATAGATAAGCACTTAGATACCTACTACATAAGTGTCCATAAGTGATAAAAACAGATTATGCCATTCCACCCATCAAGTCTACTCCACCATTCAAACATGGCTGATCTATCTTTACCTCTCAACCCCATTCTCCTGCCGTCTCCCCATAACCCCTGACACCTTATACAAAAGCATCTTGGATACAGTGCAAGTGTATAGCGGTAGTACACTGAGATGGTATACAGAGTCGCTGAGTACTTACAGCATCTGCAGTCATTTTGTAATTCTACATTCGACCTGCCTGCATGTATTCTCTGATTCAGATATGACCTCTTCACATTTTTTCTCCACTGTGTTACTATATTTCCACCAAATGCACGCATTTTATATCATAGGACCCCAGGCACAATGTGGATATTTTAATTTAAAATATTACAATAGATTAATTGGTATGTGTTGTTATTAAAGTGTTTCAAATAGCTACATGTTCAAACGTTTTCTTTAAAATATGACTACAGTTGTTGTATAGCCTTAAAATGTTAATTGTATCTGTGCCAAAAATACATTTTAAATCCATATTTGAAACAATCCTTGGCTGAGATATGAATTAATCATGTTTGCTTTACTTGTCAAGAAAAAATGCATCCTTGACTTTGTCAAGAGGCCTATGGCATTTGTAAAGGGTTGTATTATATCTTGACATTTATTCGATTTGGTCTTTAAAGACTTATGCAACCTTTGCTGTTTCTTTGAACATTTGTTGTTGACAGTTTTAAGGTCGTTAACAAGATCGGGCTTGTTACATTTCCTTTTATAATCAAAGCTGTTTCTTGCTTCTGTGAAACCAACGATATTTGAGGGGATAATTCTAAGTGTTTTGCTTTAGGATTATTATTAAAATGTTGACATTTACAGACAGGGTTGGCGGATAACATAATACTCGTAAACTTGATATTAGATTTCTGCTGAAGCAAGTGAACAAGAAACAACGTCACAGGTGAGTTATATAATTTGTGTTGTTTGTTAATGAGAACTATTCTTGAATAGTTATTTTCAAGGCACTATTTCTGAACAATTGCTGTGAAAATGAAAATGAAAATTACAGATTCGGAGACAAAATTTTATGAAGTAAATACACATTGTCAGTTTTGCCGTGTCTTTTGCATATGGCAACAAAGACATGGGTTGAAGCTATTTGATAATATTTGTGTCTGCTAATTAGATTGTCACAGTCTCTTCATGATTATAGTGTACAGCTTCAGATAGAAGTCTGTGATATGGTTCACTGAATGCACCACACAACAAATACTGCAAGGAGAGTCTGTGGATGTTCTATAAACTTTCTATGTCCCATGTGGATATAGATAAAGTGGTCCAATATTTATACTTTAGGGGGAAACCTGTAGTCTTAATGGTTGGACTTCTGATCAATTATTTTGTTAGGCTTGTTGTGTTGACTAGATTTCATGCCATCAACTCAAAATATTTGAGCTGCTTGAACACAAGTTCGAGTGGTAGGCTTCAGAGAGTCTCCTTGACATAAATCTATTCCTTGCTAGGTGGCTGCTGTTTTCAAACAACAGAAATTCAGGAATTATTTTCATCTAATCTTGAAGAATAAACCGTATCCATCCCACAAGGGGAAAATTTGACAACATTATTACCACAGAAGAGGATAACAGTGCACCATTGAAGATTGTGCAGGAAGGAACTACAGATGTTGGTTTACACCGAAGATAGACACAAAATGCTGCCGTAACTCAGCAGGTCAGGCAGCATCTCTGGAGTAAAGGGATAGGTGACGTTTAGAGTTGAGACCGTTCTTCAGACTGAAGAAGGGTCTCGACCCAAAACGTCACCTATTCCTTTACTCCAGAGATGCTGCCTGACCTGTTGAGTTACTCTAGCATTTTGTGTCTATCACCACTGACTATTGTTTGGTGACACTTGTCTAGCCACTAACTTGGATGCTAAATGGGAGCACAATACTCTGCTGCAAAGGGAACTAGCTGCTGGGTCAATCAATAGAGGGAAAGAAGAGATCTTCCCGAGAAAGATTCGGCAATCTTCTTTATAATGGGCCAGAACATAGATACATAAAAACATAGAAAATAGGTGCAAGAGGAGGCCTTTTCGGCCCTTCGAGCCAGCACCGCCATTCATCGTGATCATGGTTGATCATCCACAATCAGTAACCCGTGCCTGCCTTCTCCCCATACCACTTGATCCCGCTAGCTCCAAGAGCTCTATCTAACTCTTTTAAATTCATCTAATGAATTTGCCTCCACTGCTTTCTGTGGCAGAGAATTCCCCAAATTCACAACTCCATGGGAGAAAAAGTTTTTTCTCATCTCAGTGTTAAATGGCCTCCCCTTTATTCTTAGACTGTGACCCCTGGTTCTGGACTCTCCCAACATTGGGAACATTTTCCTGCATCTAGCTTTTCCAGTCCTTTTATAATTTTATATGTTTCTATAAGATACCCCCTCATCCTTCTAAATTCCAGTGACTACAAGCCCAGTCTTTCCAATCTTTCCTCATATGACAGTCCTGCCATCCCGGGGATTAACCTCGTGAACCTATGCTGCACTCCCTCAATAGCAAGGATGTCCTTCCTCCAATTAGGAGACCAAAACTGCACACATTACTCCAGATGTGGTCCCACCAGGGCCCTGTACAACTGCAGAAGGAGCTCTTTACCCCTCTACCCAAATCCTCTCGTTATGAAGGCCAACATGCCATTAGCTTTCTTCACTGCCTGTTGTATCTGCATGTTTAGTCTCAGTGACTGATGTACAAGGACACCCAGGTCTCGTTGCACTTCCCTTTTTCTGACAACATTGAGATAATAATCTGCCTCCTTGTTCTTGCCGCCAAAGTGGATAACCTTCCATTTATCAACATTATACTGCATCTGCCATGCATCTGCCTACTCACTCAACCTGTCCAAGTCACCCTGCAACTTCCTGGCATCCTCTTTGCAGTTCACACTGCCACCCAGCTTTGTGTCATCTGCAAATTTGCTAGTGTTACTTTTATTTCCATCATCCAAATCATGAATATATATTGTAAATAGTTGCGGCCCAGCACCGAGCCTTGCGGCACTCCACTCGCCACCGCCTGCCATTCAGACAGGGACCTGTTTATTCCTACTCTTCGTTTCCTGTCTGCCAACCAATTCTCTATCCATGTCAATACTCTACCCCCAATACCATGTGCTCTAATTTTGCCCACTAAACTCCTGTGTAGGACCATATCAAAGGCTTTCTGAAAGTTCAGATCCATAGAAACATAGAAACATAGAAAGTAGGTGCGAGAGTAGACCACCAGGTCCGTCGAGCCCGCACCGCCATTCGCTCATGGCTGAACACTAAACAGACACACTTACCCACAAACAGTAGACACAAGACACAGAACACAAGACACTACCCTCCCCTTTATACCGCTATCACCCCTCTCCACCCCAAGAACCTCGTGATCTCCCGGGGGAGGCAAAAAACCGGATAAAAACCCAGGTCCAATTCGGGAAAAAAATCCGGGAAATTCCTCTCCGACCCCAATCCAGGCGATCGACACTTGTCCAGGAGATCACTCAGGTCTTACTATACTAACCATACCTAGGTCCATATCCCTGCCCTCTCCCCGTAGCCCCTTATCCCCTTGGCAGCTAAAAAACCATCTATTTTAGTCTTAAATATATTTAAAGTTTCTGCTTCCACTGCTCCCTGGGGCAGTGAATTCCATAAATTAACCACCCTCTGGGTGAAGAAGTTCTTCCTCATCTCAGTTTTAAAAGAGCCCCCCCTTATTCTGCAACTATGTCCTCTAGTTCTAGTTTCCCCGATCATTGGGAACATCCTCGGTGCATCCACCCGATCAAGGCCCCTCACGATCTTATATGTTTCAATGAGATCGCCTCTCATTCTTCTAAACTCCAAAGAGTAGAGTTCCAGCCTACTTAACCTTTCCTCATATGTCAATCCCCTCATTGCAGGAATTAATCTTGTAAACCTTCGCTGCACTGCCTCCAGGGCTAGTACATCCTTTCTTAAGTATGGACCCCAGAACTGTACACAGTATTCCAAATGTGGTCTCACTAATACTGTGTACAGCTGCAGCAAGACCTCCGTGTTTTTATACTCAATCCCCCTAGCAATAAAGGCCAAAACTCCATTGGCCTTCCTGATTGCTTGCTGCACCTGCATACTAACTTTTAGTGATTCATGTACTAATACCCCTAGATCCCTTTGCGTTGCATTACAACGCAGCTCCTCCTCATTTAGAAAATAACTTGCCCTATCATTTTTTTTCCCAAAGTGAATGACTTCACATTTATTAGTATTAAATGTCATCTGCCAAGTTGTTGCCCACTCACCTAGCTTATCTATATCCTTTTGCAGACTCTTCCTATCCTCCTCATCCCCTACTTTTCCTCCCATTTTTGTATCGTCCGCAAATTTTGATATATTACACTTGGTTCCCTCCTCCAAATCATTTATATAAATTGTGAACAACTGGGGTCCCAGCACCGACCCTTGCGGAACCCCGCTAGTTACCGGTTGCCATCCCGAGTATGAACCATTTATCCCCACTCTCTGCTTCCTATTTGTTAGCCAATCCTCTACCCATGCTAATATATTACCCCCAATCCCATAATTTTTTATTTTTAGCAATAGTCTCTTATGTGGCACCTTGTCAAAAGCCTTTTGGAAGTCCAAGTATACCACATCCACCGGTTCCCCTTTATCCACCCGGGTTGTTACTTCCTCAAAGAATTCGAGCAGATTCGTTAAACAGGACTTCCCCTTCACAAAACCATGCTGGTTCTGTCCGATGAAGTCATGTTTATCCAAGTGCCCCGTTAGTGTTTCTTTAATAATTGTCTCTAACATTTTACCCACCACCGATGTTAGACTAACCGGTCTATAGTTACCCGCCTTCTGTTTACTTCCTTTTTTAAATATAGGTGTTACATTGGCCATTTTCCAATCCACTGGGACCGTTCCTGCCTCCAGGGAGTTTTGGAAAATTATCACCAATGCATCCACAATCCCCACCGCTATCTCCCTCAAGACCCTTGGATGTAATCCATCAGGCCCAGGGGATTTATCCTCCTTCAGTCTCATTAATTTCCCTAATACCACCTCCTTGGTGATCTTAATAGTATTTAGCTCCTCCATTCCTACCACCCCCTGTTTATCCAGCGTTGGAATATTTTTTGTGTCTTCTATGGTGAAGACTGATACAAAATACTCGTTTAATGCCTTTGCCATTTCCATGTTCCCCACCAACAACTCTCCAGTCTCACCCTCCAATGGACCAACGTTCACCTTAGCCACCCTTTTTCTTTTTATATAGCTATAAAAACTCTTACTATTAGTTTTTATGTTGTTCGCTAAATTCCTTTCATAGTCTATTTTCCCCGTCTTAATTAATCTCTTAGTTATTTTTTGCTGACCTTTAAATGCTTCCCAATCCTCTACCCTCCCACTATCTCTGGCTACCTTATATGCCCTTGCCTTCAGCCGAATACTATCCTTTATAGTTTTACTGAGCCATGGCTGACTGTTCTTACCCTTACCCCTTTTTTTCTTCATAGGAATAAATTTTTCTTGAAGGTTATACAGTATACCCTTAAACGTACACCACTGCTCATGTACCGTCTTATTCTTGAGTCTGCTATCCCAGTCAACTTTGATCAGCTCAGTCCTCATACCTTCATAATCCCCCTTATTTAGACTAAGCACCCTAGCCTGAGTTTCAACCTGCTCCCCTTCTATTTGAATATGGAATTCGACCATATTGTGGTCACTTGTTCCCAACGAGTCCCTAACTATGACATTTTTAATTAATCCTGCTTCATTACACAGGACCAGATCCAAGATTGCCTCCCCCCTTGTCGGTTCTGTGACATACTGTTCTAGGAACCCGTCTCTAATACATTCTATAAACTCTTCCTCTAGTCTACCCTGCCCAGTTTGGTTTGCCCAATTAATATGAAAATTGAAGTCCCCCATGATTACAGCAGTTCCCTTTTTACATGCGTCAACTATTTGCAGATTTATGTTCTGACTAACAGCGTCACAGCTATTTGGAGGTCTATAAATTACACCCACTAGTGTTTTTTTCCCCTTATTATTCTCTATCTGTACCCAAGCTGTTTCACTATCCTGATCCTTCAACGCAATATCCTTCCTCTCTATTGCCGTTATTCCCTCCCTTATTAAAAGGGCCACCCCTCCTCCCTTTCTTTCCTGTCTATCTTTCCTAATTGTCGAGTACCCCTCTATATTTAACTCCCAGTCCTGATCCCCTTGCAGCCATGTCTCCGTAATGGCCACGATATCATAACTATATATACTTAATTGCACCGTTAATTCATTTATCTTATTACGAATACTCCGTGCATTTAGATAAAGCACTTTCAGATGATTTTTACTCCCCTTCCTTTCCGTTTTTGCCCCTTTTACATCTAGAGCTTTATCTTCACACATTCTGTCTCCTGTCTCATTTTGACTTACCGCTTCCCCACTGATACCCTGCTCTATTTCCTCTACCCCTGCCGTTATTACCCCCCTTGATACCTCCCCCCCGCTACTTAGTTTAAAGACCTCTCTACTGCCCTAGTTATATGATTTGCCAGGACCCCAGTCCCAGCACCGTTCAGGTGAAGTCCGTCCTTACAGAACAGATCCCCCCTGTCCCAGTACTGGTGCCAGTGGCCCAAGAAACCAAACCCATTATTCCCACACCAGTCTTTGAGCCACGCATTTAGCTTTTTAATTTTACGTACCCTCGCCGATTTGGCCCGTGGCTCAGGTAGCAATCCGGAGATCAGTACCCTCGAGGTTCTGCTTTTTAATTTATTCCCTAACTGCTCAAACTCCTTCAGCAGATCCTCCTTCCTCGTCCTTCCTATGTCATTGGTCCCCACATGGACCACGACCACTGGATCCTCCCCCTCCCACTGCAAATTTCTCTCCAGCATCGCAGAGATATCCTTAACCCTAGCACCGGGTAGGCAACACAGCCTTCGGGACATGTTCTGCTGGCCGCAGAGAACCTTATCTACCCCCCGAATAATACTATCCCCTATCACTACGGCATTTCTTCTAACTCCCCCCTCTTGAATGGCCTCCTGATCCACGGTGCTGCAGCCAGGTTGCTCATCCCTCCCACAGCCCCTGATCCCGTCCTTACATTGAGTAAGAGCCTCGGTCATGCTCGTCAGGGACAAGGGCTGTGGCTCCTGCCGCATCTCCTCCTGGTTCCCCCTACCTGCCTCGCTTATGGCCACACCTTCCTTTCCTTGCTCACTGCCTACTGAATTAGTTAAACTGGTCGGTGTGACCATCCCCTGGCACAAAACATCCAGGTAATACTCCCCCTCCCTGATGTACCGCAGCGTATGAAGTTGGGTCTCCAGCTCATCAATGCGGAGCTGGAGTTCCTCTAGCCTCAAACACTTACTGCAGCTGTAGGGATCTTCTACATCAATGGTGTCGACAAATTCCCACATCTCGCAGTATTGGCACATCTCCTGACCGCCCATCTTATATAAGTAATTAACTGGTCCTATTTAAGAATCCCCTACTGTATTGATACACCCCTTATTTATATAATCCTACCTCCTATAAATGGGAAAGTACTCACCCCAGCCGTAAATTACCTACTGGTTTGGCTGTCTAGTGGTAATTCCTTCCGCTCTTCCTATCTGGTCCACTGCTCCCTTGCAGTGCGTGGCAAACCTCTTTGCCTCTGTCAGTCTCTGTTAGTCTCTCGAGTCTCTCGAGCCGCGGCTCCGTCCGTCCTCCCTCGGCGACAGCACCTGTGGCACCGCGGTCGTGACGTCCCTTCCGTTCCTGCAGAGCCTTCCTGTCCTGGGCGGAGTCTGCAGCTAACTGTGTGCTCACGTCCGGTAGGTCAGCCTCTGATCCACTGGCTCTTCTTCATCCATTTTACTTGTCACATCCTCAAAAAATTACAGAAGATTAGTCAAACAGCATTTCCCCTTCATAAATCCATGCTGACTTGGACCAATCCTTTCACTGCTATCCAAATGCGCCATTGTTACTTCTTTAATAATTGACACCAAATGGTTTTTCATAACATTACCATCGCCAACAACCTGGACTTACCATTGGCCAGCCAATTAGCTGCACCAGCTACATAGATAGCATGGCTATAAGCTGGTCATCCTGATGATGCCCCCAGGTCTTTCCATCATTCATAAGGTACACACCAGTAATATGATGGAATACATTCCACTCATAAGGTTTAATATATGGATAAGGATAAAACTATTGATAAAGTCCTCGGGTAACAGTGTTAAACTGGGGGAAAGTTAACTACAACGATATTAGGCAGGAAACTGGGGGCTGTAGATTGGGTGAGGCTGACATAGGTGGGTATTTTTAAGGCCAGATGTTTGGAATTCAGGACTGGCATATATCTAGAAAGATGAATGATAACGATGGCAATATTCATGAACCTTGCATTACAAGATATTTAAGCTTTGGAAAAGGAAGTATATGTAATGTATGGGCAATACAAGTGGATAGAGCGGTAAGGAGGGCATATGGCATGCCTTCATCAATTGGGGCATTAAGTATAAAAGTTGGAAAGTCATGTTGCAGCTGTATAAATGTTTAGGAAAGGAACATTTGGAGTATTGGAAATATCCGTATGCAGTTCTGGTCACCGCACCACAGGACGGATGTGAAAGGTTTGGACGAGGTAAAGAAGGGATCGCCAGGATGTTGGCTGTATTTGAGTTTATTAGCTGTTGGCTTGTTTTCTCTGGAGCATCGGAGACTGAGAGCTGGCCGATAGAACTATATAAAATTAAGATAGGCATAGGTAGAGTAGATAGTCAGAAACTTCTTCCCTGAGTGATAATGTCAAATACCAGATGGCTTCACTTTAAGCTGATAGGAAAATAGTTCACAGGAGACGCACAAAGAAAGTTTTTTTTTTTACACAAAGCAGTAGGTGCCTGGAATACGCTACATTGGAAATGACAGAAGCAGATATGATAACACCGTGTAAGAGACATTTTGACAGACACGTGAACAGGCACACATAGAGGGATGTACCGGCTGATAGGATTTAATTAGATTGGCATCATGTTCGGTGCAGGCATGGTGGGCCATGGAGTCTGTTTCTTTACTGTACTGTTCTATGCTCATCTGGATGTGTGCAGTGCCAAGAATTCTCAGGAAGCTCGTCACCTTCTGAGCCAAATCAGCCCATTTGATTGGCATCCTGTCAACCATCCTAAGTATTCATTCCTCCCAGCACCGAGGCACAATGACACCAGTGTGTGGATCTGGGCATTCGCCACATTATCCAACAGTACCTCCCACATCTGTGACCTCCACCACAGAGAGGGGGTAAGGGCAGCAGGTGCACGGGAACACCACCGTTTGCAGATTTCCATCTTGATCACACACCATCCTGACTTGAAAATACATTACTAGTTACTTGCCTCAAGACACCACAGTTCTGCTTTGACATCCAACACATCATGGGGCAGGGTTTTTCCAGCTGTAATGGCTAGAATGATCTTTAATGGGTTAACTGTGGCTATTTCACCTCAGACAGAGACTACTGTTTCCAGGCAAGACATAGGAGAGTAATTCTGCAGGGAAATAGACTTCTCAGTCCATTGAATCCAGGCCCACCACCAAGGACCCATTTGCACTAATCCAACACTAATGCGATTTTATTCTTCCTACATTGCCACATCCTCCCCCCAGATCCTGCCACGCACCTGCAGGCGAAGAGCACCTTGCAGTGGCCAATTAAGCAACCAACCTGCACGTCCTTGGGATGTGAGATGTGGGAGGAAAGCAGAGCATCTAGACCAGTGGTTCCCAACCTTTTTTTGGCCATGCCCCACCTAATCACCTCTAAAATCCTGATGCTCCCCCCCCCCCCCATGTGGTGATATATAATTCTTATCATTTAAAAAGTGATCTCCGTTTCAGCTGAAGAAACTTAAAACGCCAATACCTTGGTTTAAACAAGCTTCAAAAGAACATGGCATCCATGAAAAAGAAAAATGAAATAAACAAAAGACAGTTAAAGTTCTGAGCAAGAAATTACTAAAACATTGTAAAAAAAAAGAAAAATCAAATTGCCCCCCTTAAAAATCAAATTGCCCCCCTTAAAAATCAAATTGCCCCCCTATGGGGCGTATGCCCCACGTTGGGAACCACTGATCTAGACCAAACCTATGTGGTCACAGGAAGAATGTGAAAACTCCTCACAGTTTGCATGAGAGATCAGGATGGAGGTTGAGGTGCTAAAGCTACAAGGCAGCAGTTCATGAGGCAGGAAGGAGCATTGTCATATGTACTGGAAAAACATTAAAAAACTAATTAAAAAATGTTACATTAAAGCAAAACAATTTAACAAAATGTCCAGTCATTTTTGCTCCTAATTGTCCTACCATCCCAATTGAAAACAATGGGGGATTTGAGACCTGTCACAGGATTCATAGAAACATAGAAAATAGGTGCAGGAGTAGGCAATTCGGCCCTTCGAGCCTGCACCGCCATTCAATATGATCATGGCTGATCATCCAACTCAGTATCCTGTACCTGCCTTCTCTCCATACCCCCTGATCCCTTTAGCCACAAGGGCCACATCTAACTCCCTCTTAAATATAGCCAATGAACTGGCCTCAACTACCTTCTGTGGCAGAGAATTCCAGAGATTCACCACTCTCTGTGTGAAAAATGTTTTTCTCATCTCGGTCCTAAAAGATTTCCCCCTTATCCTTAAACTGTGACCCCTTGTTCTGGACTTCCCCAACATCGGGAACAATCTTCCTGCATCTAGCCAGTCCAACCCCTTAAGAATTTTGTAAGTTTCTATAAGATCCCCCCTCAATCTTCTAAATTCTAGTGAGTACAAGCCGAGTCTATCCAGTCTTTCTTCATATGAAAGTCCTGACATCCAGGGATCAGTCTGGTGAACGTTCTCTGTACTCCCTCTATGGCAAGAATGTCTTTTCTCAGATTAGGAGACCAAAACTGTACGCAATACTCCAGGTGTGGTCTCACCAAGACCCTGTACAACTGCAGTAGAACCTCCCTGCTCCTATACTCAAAACCTTTTGCTATGAATGCCTGGTGCACCTGCATGCCTACTTTCAATGACTGGTGTACCATGACACCCAGATCTCGTTGCATCTCCCCTTTTCCTAATCGGCCACCATTCAGATAATAGTCTACTTTCCTGTTTTTGCCACCAAAGTGGATAACCTCACATTTATCCACATAATACTGCATCTGCCATGCATTTGCCCACTCACACAGCCTATCCAAGTCACCTTGCAGCCTCCTAGCATCCTCCTCACAGCTAACGCTGCCCCCCAGCCTCATGTCATCCGCAAACTTGGAGATGTTGCACTCAATTCCCTCATCCAAATCATTAATATATATTGTAAATAGCTGTGGTCCCAGCACTGAGCCTTGCGGTACCCCACTAGTCACTGCCTTGCCATTCATGGGGCAATTCTTCAGCTTAATGGTGGGCAATGCTGGTAAGACTAGGTTTCACTGCTGGACTCCTTGTGATTCTGGATGCCCACTTTTGACACCACAACTGCCCAGATCTGGGTATTGCTTCAGTTTTGACAGCCAGAAGCTGGCAGATCTCATTGGAATAATTTGTATTTGTCAGTAAAATTCGGATTTTGATTGCCCTTGTTGTCTTTTTGTTAGTAATTTTAAAGTGTTGCTGATGACTGAGAGTTATATTTGGGCTGACTCCAGTGTACTGTGGTTGCCTTTCATACATTATTTTTATTTCGCTAAACAGAACATTCAGTATTTTATAGAGGAATACGGGAATGGTTGTCTTTACTTCATTAGCTGCATGTTGCTGTTGGAATGCAATGATTACGGAGAGTTTATTTGGATTAATTACAGGCAATATATACAAACAAATATCTTGTCCATGTATGCCTAATGTACTCCAGCATTTGCCTTTCATATGCATGAGGGTTAAGCCTATTCTATAGGCTTCTGTTCCGGCTAATGCTTCAGGCAATTTTCAGTTCGTTTTTTTTGGACCATGTTCACATTTATCATACTTGAAGTTCTCGAGGAGGACGCATGAAGATAAGATTAGGGATATATGTATTGATATTCTAAGGTGGTTTGATTATCCATCTGATTACATTTGGTCAACACCAGTTTATGTTGAAGATAGACACAAAATCTTTAGTTTAGTTTAGGGAAACAGGCACTTCGGCCCATCTAGTTCGCGCGCACCAGTAATCCCCGCACACTATGCTATACACGCTAGGGACAATTTTTACAATTACCAAGCTAATTTACCTACATATCTGTATGTCTTTGGAGTGTGGGAGGAGGAAACTGAATATCTCGGAGAAACCCCATTCGATCAGGGGCAGAATAGCACCCATGGTCGGGATCAAACCCGGGTCTCTATAATGAATGAATGAATACGTTTATCGGCCAAGTATTCACATACAATGTGTGTGGGCGCCGTTGAGGATGGCTGCCAGCCTGTAGCTGTCCATCCTTTCACCCTTTTTTTAATTTTTAGTATTTTAAAAAGTCTTGTTTTGGAGGTCTAGTCATTTAATGTGGGGGGTGGGGGGGGGGGGGAGGGGGAAACTTTTTTCTCAGTCCCTACCAGGTCGGAGATGCGACTTTCCTCCGAGCCGCATCTTCGCCCTCCTCTTTGTGGCCTACCAACGGGACTGGAGCGGCGTTTCCTGCCGGGACCGGCCAGAATTTCAGTTTCGGTGGTGGCGCAGCGCTGAAGTACCAGTGCGGAGCGGGCGATGCCTTACCGAGGGCCGCCGTGCGATAAGCTCCGGAGTGCTGTGACCGCCGACTCCAACATCGCGGAGCTGTCGTGGGTGGCGCTGACTTTGAACACTGCGGAGCCTGGGATCTCTCGCGGCCAGTGGTTTCCTGAAAATGACATTGTTTTGCCTACATCACTCCAGGCTGCATCTCCTGCCTGTATCAATGCAATACATGCAAGCTTCGCATTCACACTTCATGTCCCAACTAAGTGGAGGAGACAGGCATTGGCAAAAAGGGGCATAAAGGGTCTCCCTGTGAGGGGAATGATTTTTTGTAAAGAGGCTGTAAAATCATGATTATTTAATTTCCCCTCGTGTCCTGGTGTGCAAGCCCATCTGCACAGAATATAAAACATTCTCTGATCTTATAACTTAAACTATCATAAAATCTCTGTACTTCCTGAGGAATGGCACCTTGTATAAATAATAAACTCTGGCACTGAAAAGAGCTGTCGTGGATGAACTCCATTCTACAGGTTCAACCTCTGGTTGAAATCTTCAACCCTGAGACTTATGTTCAACATTGATGCTGGTTAGTCAGCACAGTATCCAATGAAGCTGAGAACACGAGAGAGGTTGCGTGCCGAAATGAAAGATTTTATCCACATTTCTTTTCCAGGAGTTTTGTTTTATGCGAGGGATTGAGAGCCATAGGATTATGCGAGAGATCATTAGTTTACATTAGTGATTAGTAAGGGTGTCGGGGGTTATGGGGCAAAAGCAGGAGAATGGGGTTGAGTGGGAGAGATAGATCGGCCATGATTGAATGATGTAGACTTGATGTGCCGAATGGCCTAATTCTGCTCCTGGAACTTATGAATTTATGAACATGACGGAAATATGATGGCTTTTTTTCATGGATATAACATTGAACGGATCCAATTATTGAGGGCTAAATTGGATTTACCCCATCAATAATGCGCACTGCAACACTTTCTTCTGGTTAGAATTTATTGGGTGGAAAGATGCTTTTTGAAGCTATCATTTCATGGCAGTGAAATTAGCAATGTTTAAACATTCAAGACAAAAGATGGACACAAAAAGCTGGAGTAACTCAGCGGGACAAGCAGCATCTCTGGAGAGAAGGAATGGATCACGTTTCGGGTCGAGACCCTTATTCAGAAAGTCATTGCTCCAATCAACCACCTCAAGATGCCCAATGAGGCAGAACCATTGCATTTCATTCAGTTCAAAATAATTGGATCAGAACATGTTTTCCTGAGGAAAAGCCATCACATTTCACTATGCTCTCTCACCTAATCCTGTTGCTTTTAATCTCTTGCGTAAAGTCAGCCTCAGGGGAGGGCACAATATGAAACAGATGTTTCATCTTGAGATGCGAACCCCCTCCCCCCCTCTTCATATGACTTTCTTCAAAGGTGGCCATGATGAGTCTTGTAAGAGCAGAAACATTAGGGGATAAGAATGACAAGGTAGTTATTACCTTTACATCAGAAGTCAAAAGCAATCATCGCCACGATAATATGGCAGTCATGCCAGGAGTCTAATTATTTCACAATTGTGTGGTTGGCTGTAGTGAGGCTATAATTTTTAAGAAGAAAACATCATTGTGTCCAGTTGCATTCAAGATTTTGCTTGAGTAAGTTCATATGACATGTATAATATTCGCAATCTTTCTTAGTGAGGAAAGGTAATGCAGGCAACAAAGACCGGGCCATCACTCCAATGTGAATTGTCTCTGCACAATACATTACATGGATTAATTGAGAACCATGTTAATATTCGATAACTGTACATGACTAACCTTTGTCAAATACTCTTTAAAAGAAAATCATTGCAAATGTTCATCAACGTGTGATTTAATACCTTTGCAGATGGACGTGGACATCTTGGAACCATTATTGACTGCTGGAAGGTCTCTCCTTTCCATATTAATCTGCGCAGATAGCTTTGATGAACTATGAGAAGCTTATGTCCCAAGTGGACTGGCTTCAGACTGGTGCCCCTAGCCACTGAGAAAGCGATCTGTTATGTGTCTAGATAAAAGACAAGGTATTGTACCTTGAGCGTACATTGGACCTTGTTGGAATGGTGCAGGAAGCCAAAGAGTGAGAGTCCGGAGCAGGAGAGGCATGGTTAATTAAAGTGACAGGCAACCAGGAACTCAGTATCATCTATTCTGCTGGCCCCTTGCGATGTTGGTCCCCCAGATGATGTTCTGAGGGGTTGGGCAAATGAAAAGCTTTTAGTATCATCTTTACCAATCTCTTACCCTTCTTCCTCCTCCCCCTTCAGAATCCCCTCTTCCTCCTCCTACTTTGTCACTGTTGTTTGGGAAGTAAACCAGGGCCTTATAGAGTCATACAACATAGAAATGGGCCCTTCGGCCCAACTTGCGCATACCAACAAACGTGTCTCATCTGTACCATTTGCCCATACCCTACTAAACCTGTCCTATCCATGTACCTGTCTAATTGCTTCTTAAACATTGCCTCAATTACCTCATCCAGCAGCTCATTCCATGCACTCGCCTCCGTTTGTGTGAAAAAAGTATCCCTCAGATTCCTATGAAATCTTTATCCCTTCACCTTAAGCCTATGCCCTCTGGTTCTTGATTCCCCTACATAGAAACATAGAAACATAGAAAAATAGGTGCAGGAGTAGGCCATTCGGCCCTTCGATCATGGCTGATCATCTAAAATAAGTACCCCGTTTCTGCTTTTTCCCCATATCCCTTGATTCCTTTACCCTAAGAGCTAAATCTAACTCTCTTTTGAAAACGTCCAGTGAATTGGCCTCCACTGCCTTCTGTGGTGGAGAGTTCCACAGATTTACAACTCTCGGGGTAAGGAAATGTTTCCTCATCTCAGTCCTAACTGGTCTACCGCTTATTCTTAAACTGTGACACCTGGTTCTTGGATAGTTATATGGATGGGAAAGGAATGGAGGGTTATGGTCTGAGCGCAGGTATATGGGACTAGGGGAGACTATGTGTTCGGCACGGACTAGAGGGGTCGAGATGGCCTGTTTCCGTGCTGTAATTGTTATATGGTTATATGGTTATGGTTCTGGACTCCCCCAACATCGGGAACATTTTTCCTGCATCTAACCTGTCCAATCCTTTAAGAATTTTATGTTTCTATAAGAATCCCTCTCATCCTTCTAAATTCCAGTGAATACAAGCCCAGTCGACCCATTATTTCATCATATGTCAGTCCTGCCATCCTGGGAATTAACCTGGTGAACCTATGCTGCACTCCCTCAATGGCAATAATGTCCTTCCTCAAATTAGGAGACCAAAATTGCACACAATACTCCAGGTGCGGGCTCACCAGGGCCCTGTACAACCTCTTTGCTCCTAAACTCAAATCCTCTCACACTGAAGGCCAACATGCCATTAGCTTTCTTCACTGCCTGCTGTACCTTCATGCTTACTTTCAGTGACTGATGTACAAGCACACCCAGGTCTCGTTGCACCTCCCCTTCTCCGAATCTGACACCATTCAGATAATAATGTGCCTTCCTGTTCTTACCACCAAAGTGGATAACCTCACATTTATCCACATTATACTGCATCTGCCATGCATCTACCCACTCACCCAACATATCCAAGTCACCCTGCAGCCTCAAAGCATCCTCATCGCAGCTCACACTGCCACCCAGCTTTGTGTCATCCGCAAACTTGAGATGTCACATTTAATCCCCCCCATCTAAATCATTAATATTTTTGTAAATAACTGGGGTCCCAGCATCAAGCCTTGCAGCACCCCACTATTCACTGCATGCCATTCTGAAAAGGACCCATTAATTCCTACTCTTTGCTTCCTGTCTGCCAACCAGTTCTCTATCCATGACAATACCTTACCCCCAATACCATGTGCTCTAATTTTGCACACTAATCTCTTGCATGGGACCTTGTCAAAGGCTTTTGAAATTCCAGATACACCACATTCACTGGCTCTCCCTTATCCATTCTACTTGTTACATCCCCAAAAAATTCCAGAAGATTAGTCAAGCATGATTTACCCTTTATAAATCCATGCTGACTTTGACTGATTCTGTCACTGCTTTCCAAATACGCTGCTAGAACATCTTTAATAATCGACTCAAGCATCTTCCCCAGTACCGATGTAAGGCTAAATTCACCATTTTTTCTCTCCCTCCTTTCTTAAAAAGCGGAGTTACATTGGCTACCCTCCAGTCCACAAGAACTGATCCAGAGTTGAGAGAACATTGGAAAATGATCACCAATGCATCCACGATTTCTAGGGCCACCTCCTTCAGTACTCTGGGATGAAGACCATCAGGCCTTGGGGATTTATCTGCCTTCAGTCCCAACAGTTTACCTAACACCAGTTCCTGACTAATGTGGACTCCTTTCAGTTCATCCTTCCCACTAGATCCTCAGTTCCCTAGTATTGGGGATCAGGGCAAGAGACTATGTGCGCTTACCCAAACTATTCCTCTCATGATTTTATACATCTCTATAAGAACACCCCTCATCCTCCTGTGCTCCAGGGAATAGAGTCCGAGCCTTCTCAACATCTCCCTCATAGAAACATAGAAACATTGAAAATAGGTGCAGGAGGAGGCCATTCGGCCCTTCTAGCCAGCACCGCCATTCATTGCGATCATGGCTGATCGTCCCCAATCAATAACCCGTGCCTGCCTTCTCCCCATATCCCTTGATTCCACTAGCCCCTAGAGCTCTATCTAACTCTCTCTTAAATCCATCCAGTGATTTGGCCTCCACTGCCCTCTGTGGCAGGGAATTCCACAAATTCACAACTCTCTGGGTGAAAAAGTTTTTTCTCACCTCAGTCTTAAATGACCTCCCCTTTATTCTAAGACTGTGGCCCCTGGTTCTGGACTCACCCAACATTGGGAACATTATTCCTGCATCTAGCTTGTCCAGTCCTTTTATAATTTTATATGTTTCTACAAGATTCCCCCTCATCCTTCTAAACTCCAGTGAATACAAGCCTAGTCTTTTCAATCTTTCCTCATATAACTGTCCCGCCATCCCAGGGATCAATCTCGTGAACCTATGCTGCACTGCCTCAATCACAAGGATGTCCTTCCTCAAATTAGGAGACCGAAACTGTGCGCAATATTCCAGATGTGGTCTTACCAGAGCCCTATAAATCTGCAGAAGAACCTCTCTACTCCGATACTGAAATCCTCTTGTTATGAAGGCCAACATTCCATTGTACCTGCACGCCAACTTTCAATGACCGGTGTACAAGGACACCCAGTTCTCGCTGTACCTCCCCCTTACCTAACCTAATCCCATTGAGATAATAATCTGCCCCCTTGTTTTTGCCACCAAAGTGGATAACCTCACATTTATCTATATTATACTGAATCTGCCACGCATTTGCCCACTCACTCAACCTGTCCAGGTCACCCTGCAACCTCCTAACATCCTCTTCACATTTCACACTGCCACCCAGCTTTGTGTCATTCGCAAACTTGCTAGTGTTGCTCCTAATTCCCTCTTCCAAATCATTAATATATATGGTAAACAGTTGCAGCCCCAACACCGAGCCTTGCGGCACTCCACTCGCCACTGCCTGCCATTCTGAAAAGGAACCGTTCACTCCTACTCTTTGCTTCCTGTCTGCCAACCAATTTTCTATCCATGTCAACACGCTACCCCCAATACCATGTGCTCTAATTTTAGTCACCAGTCTCCCGTGCGTGACCTTGTCAAAGGTTTTCTGAAAGTCTACATACACTACATCTACTGGCTCCCCTTCATCAATTGACACATCCTCAAAAAATTCCAGAAGATTAGTCAAGCATGATTTTCCTTTCATAAATCCATGCTGACTTGGACTAATCCTTTTACTGCTATCCAACTTGGACTAATCCTTTTACTGCTATCCACTCAGATCCTCTTGTCCTGGCAGCATCCTTGTAAATTTTCTCTGCACCCTTTCCAACTCGATAACATCTTTCCTATAACATGGTACAAGGAACTGAACACAAACTGAAACTCTACAAATACAAGACAGAAGATAGTTCCACTTCTAAACTGTGCCCAAAGCAGCTTTATAACGATTTAACAGCACTCGCGGTAATGAGAATCACTACAGTTAGT
The DNA here is from genome assembly GCF_010909765.2 of Amblyraja radiata. Taxonomy (NCBI): domain Eukaryota; kingdom Metazoa; phylum Chordata; class Chondrichthyes; order Rajiformes; family Rajidae; genus Amblyraja; species Amblyraja radiata. The sequence goes on from NC_045956.1 coordinate 148,611,362, forward strand.
CTAATTAAAGGGGATATAGGTAATCGTAATGATACATTGTCAGTGAGCATGGCTCGATGATCCCACATAGAGTTTGATTGAAAAGTGATGTATGCATCTGTGGTCTTTCTTCTCAATGGTTTCTCCAGGCTGCACAGTTACTATATCCACAACTTCCTTCCAACTTCTTGTAACAAAGCCAAACTTTATATAATGTGGCTGCTGACCGTCCAGTTTTATAGACTCTTTCTGGACTCCTCTATATTAATTTGACTGCATTCATCCACCCTGACTTTTTACCTATTTACACCCTCTTGTATCATTTCTATCATCCCTATCTTTTATCAAATTTTCAAGTCTTGTGTTAACCATTATGCTACACACCTATATTCGAGATATTAATCTAGATAAATAAAATAGAGACATAAGCACTGACCACTATCTACTGCCCTCATATTAAAAAAAACTCGAGCGGTGATGCTGAGACTGCAATAGGGCAGCAAATCCTGAAAATATTCAATAGGCCAGGCAGCATGAAGAGAGAAACAAATCTAAAGTTTCACATCAATGATCTTTCATCAGAACCAATTTTGAAATAAAATGTCATGAGCTTGATAAGGGCAACACAGTGCGCAACGGTAGCGGCATGACGGCGCCAGAGACCCGGGTTTGATCCTGACTATGTGTACGGAGTTTGTACGTTCTCCCACTGACCACGTGGGTGTTCCCCCAGTGCTCCGGTTCACTCTATTTCTCCACATAAAGTGCCTGAATTCCCAAGTATTTCCAGCATTTTTTATTTATTTTATCTTGGCTCTCTCCTTTCCTTCCAATTACTCTCTTATTCTAAGGGACTCAGCTTTGCTCATCAGTTTTTCATGTGGGGTTTTGTCAAACATCTATATAACTTAAAGTCTCATCTTGACCACTTCCTGTCTGTGCTGTATAATGATTTTAGAAAAAACGCTACCATATATTGCTATGATTGGCCATCTTACTCACAGTCCGCCTCCGCTGAGGCAGCTCTGAGGATTTTTCCAATCGATGAAAAATAAAAAAAGTTATGTGTGTTTAAAAAATCTTGAGATCAGCTGATTGGACCCCTCGCATGTCAATCACCACGATGAAGGTAACGCCCCTTCCGGGGGGGGGGGGGGGGGGGGGGGGGGGGGGGGGAGAGCAGGATTATAAATCCCTGGACATGAGTCAATCACTCTGGAAGACTGCGAGGGAGAGTCCACAACTGTGATTCTAAGCTGTGAATCAACTGAATTGTGAGTCTGCAATGTCTGCAATAAATGATTTGTTAGCCCTTAAGGACAATGTAATGAGTTGTTTGGCAATTTGGTGGCCTGCACTCTTCTTGAAATGCTATGAACTAGAGTTTGGTGGCCTGCACACTGCCTGAAATGCTATGAAACTGAATTTGGTGGCCTGCACTCTGCCTGAAATGCTATGAAACAGAATTTGGTGGCCTGCACTCTGCCTGAAATGCTATGAAACTGAATTTGGTGGCCTGCACTCTGCCTGAAATGCTATGAAACTGAATTTGGTGGCCTGCACTCTGCGTGAAATGCTATTTCAAGGAATAGCTGTGAGTGAACTGCCAGCCCACCAGCCCTGAGTGACTGAGCTGCCAGCCCACCAGCCCTGAGTGACTGAGCTGCCAGCCCACCATCCCTGAGTGACTGAGCTGCAAGCCCACCAAGCTCGAGTGACTGGGCTGCCAGCCCATCAGGCTTGAGTGACTGAGCTGCAAGTCCACCAGCCCTGAGTGACTGAGCTGCCAGCCCAAGAATCCATTTGGCCCACAATGTCCATACTAGCCCTCTTGAAAACCAGTCCCTTCAGCCCTCCAGACAGGCCCCCCCCCCCCCCACTGGCCACCAATATTGGAATTGGTGGAGAGGTGGAATATTGCGTTGGGGAACCAGCCCTCCCGTGTGAACATGCGACCTAATGGGTCCCACCTTGTCAAGTCTTCTCTAGAGGAATGAGAAAAATTAATACCACCCATCCCAATATAATATGGAGGTCAGGACATATTTGGATTCTCAAATAGATATTTAATGGCACATCACACTAAATATTAGCATATGCGATAAGGGCTTACGGCATCTTGGTTGAGGTGAAACAAATGGGATAAAGGTTATTATTTGGCAAATGGGAAATAAATGATGTTATCAGAGCCAGATGCAGTGATGTTGTTAATGTTACTTGGCAGTATTCAGACTTGCTGGTATCATATATAATCTTTACTGCCACATCATCTGTGTTAGATTAAAGTTATATAAGTCATGTAGTCCCTTGAGCATCCTACTATGCAATTTTATCTTGGATGATCTTACTTCAACTCTAGTTCCCAGCCTTTGTTTCAAATCCGTTGATACACTTAACCAACAAATATCAATCAATTTCAGTTTGAACTTGTCAGTATAGCCAGCATCTATTACATCTTAAGGAGAGAATACCAGACTTCCACCATCTTTTGTTTTAATGGAGCTTCCTGACTATTCCAGTTCTATTATGCTCTCTTCTGGAGACCGCACAAAGAAAATAGTTTCACTGTATCTATATAAAATCATGAGAGGAATAGATCGGGTAGGTGCACAGAGTCTCTTGCCCAGAGTAGATGAATCGAGGACCAGAGGACATAACCTGAAGGTAAAGGGGAAAAGATTTAATAGGAATCTGAGTGGTAACCTTTTCATTCAAAGGGTGGTGGGTGTATGGAACAAGCTGCTAGAAGTGGTAGTTGAGGCTGAGACTATCCCAACATTTAAGAAACAGTTAGACAGATCCATGGATAGGACAGGTTTGGAGGGATATCGACCAGGCAGGTGGGTGGGACTAGTGTCACTGGGATAGGTTGGCAATGTGGGCAAGTTGGGCCGAAGGGCGTGTTTCCATGCAGTATCACTATGACTCTATCTCTCCTTTTAGAATTCCATGACAATCACAGACATTAAAAAAATGCAAGGATGTAGCAACTTTAATGCAGTAAGATATCCTTAGATGTTTTATAGGATATGAATCAAAGGAAAATGTATTCAGGATAACAGGACAGATTCCCCCAAAACATGGTCAAAGAGCTAGACACAAATGAGTGTTATTAATAAGGAATTAATGTAAGAGAGGCTTAGTGAAGCAATTCCTAAGATTTGGATCTTGACTGCTGAAGACGCAGGGGTCAATAATGGTCCTTCAATCTCTCACTCAGTTTCATTTTTCATTGGTTGGGATGCAACAAAAGCTTTTCACTGTACTTCGGTACACATGACAATAAACTAAAAATCTCTGTTTCATTTATCACATGTCTGCTTCCATCTCATCTCCATACAAGAACCATAATGAGTTTAATTTTAAACAGTGCAGTGTAAGGACACTTAAAGAGTCCCAGTGTGTATTTGAAATAGGCAAAAGCCATCCTTAATGATTTAAAAATTAGTACCTCGACAGTTGTGGAAGTTGAACACCATTTATGACACTGGTCCATCTGTACTGAACACACTCCACTCAATAGTATACTGATCTAACTCAAATAGGCCCTAACCTTGGAACTAGTTCAGGCCTCATGCCAATTTACTATCATATATTTACTACCCACTGCTCTCCTGATGTATTATAATTGGAAAATGGCTCATATACATTTACAGATGACATGAAAAGACACATTTGATTTGTGTACGAACATGGCATTGAATGTTTTAGCATAAAGTGTATTGACATGCCTGTGTTTGCAGAGAAAATAGACAGATCATTTATTATTTTGCTGAAATGAAATGGTGTTGACAGATAATTTTAAGTGTAGATCAAAGTTTAGCTCACAGATTGCAGGCTAGTTTCCACTTGCCTTGTAAAATTTAAGTATTTTGAAATGTGTTATTAAAAATTATTATTCTAACCAGTATTTATAATCTATCATTAATAAAGCTGGTAAAAATAACATAATTTAGAATTTCAGCATTACTTGCCAACTTTGCACTTAAGAACTTGAAGCCAAAGCAATCAGTCTGAAGGCCTGAGGCAAGTGGTGTGCCTCAGGGGTCGGTGCTGGGTCCAATGTTGTTTGCCATCTGTATCAGTGATTTGGATGAGAATGTACAAGGCATGATTATTAAGTTTGCACATGATATTAAAATAGGCGGGGTCATAGACAGTGCAGATGTTTATCAATAGTCAATAGACAATAGGTGCAGGAGTAGGCCATTCGGCCCTTCAAGCCAGCACCGCCATTCAATGTGATCATGGATGATCATCCCCAATCAGTACCCTGTTCCTGCCTTCTCCCCATATCCCCTGACTTTGCTATCTTTAAGAGCCCTATCTAACTCTCTCTTGAAAGTATCCAGAGAACCGGCCTCCATCGCCCTCTGAGGCAGAGAATTCCACAGACTCACAACTCTCTGTGAGAAAAAATGTTTCCTCGTCACCGTTCTAAATGGCTTACCCCTTATTCTTAAACTGTGGCCCCTGGTTCTGGACTCCCCCAACATCGGGAACATGTTTCCTGCCTCTAGCGTGTCCAAACCCTTAATAATCTTATATGTTTCAATAAGATTCCCTCTCATCCTTCTAAATTCCAGAGTGTACAAGCCCAGCTGATCCATTCTCTCAGCATATGATAGTCCCGCCATCCTGGGAATTAACCTTGTAAACCTACGCTGCACTCCCTCAATAGCAAGAATGTCCTTCCTCAAATTAGGGGACCAAAACTGCACACAATACTCCAGGTGTTGTCTCACTAGGGCCCTATACAACTGCAGAAGGACCTCTTTGCTCCTATACTCGACTACTCTTGTTATAAAGGCCAACATGCCATTCGCTTTCTTCACTGCCTGCTGTATCAAGAATTACAGCAGGATCTTGATCAGTTGGGCAAGTAGACGGCATTGGGGCTTCAGTATTGATGTGGATAGAGAACTGGCTGGTAGACAGGAAGCAAAGAGTAGGAATTAACGGGTCCTTTTCAGAATGGCAGGCAGTGACTAGTGGGGTGCCGCAAGGCTCAGTGCTGGGACCCCAGCTATTTACAATATATATTAATGATCTGGATGAGGGAATTGAAGGCAATATCTCCAAGTTTGCGAATGACACTAAGCTGGGGGGCAGTGTTAGCTGTGAGGAGGATGCTAGGAGACTGCAAAGTGACTTGGATAGGCTGGGTGAGTGGACAAATGTTTGGCAGATGCAGTATAATGTGGATAAATGTGAGGTTATCCATTTTGGTGGCAAAAACAGGATAGCAGACTATTATCTAAATGGTGGCTGATTAGGAAAAGGGGAGATGCAGCGAGACCTGGGTGTCATGGTACACCAGTCATTGAAAGTAGGCATGCAGGTGCAGCAGGCAGTGAAGAAATCGAATGGTATGTTAGCTTTCATAGCAAAAGGATTTGAGTATAGGAGCAGGGAGGCTCTACTGCAGTTGTACAGGGTCTTGGTGAGACCACACCTGGAGTATTGCGTACAGTTTTGGTCTCTAAATCTGAGGAAAGACATTATTGCCATAGAGGGAGTGCAGAGAAGGTTCACCAGACTGATTCCTGGGATGTCAGGACTGTCTTATGAAGAAAGACTGGATAGACTTGGTTTATACTCTCTAGAATTTAGGAGATTGAGAGCGGTTCTTATAGAAACTTACAAAATTCTTAAGGGGTTGGACAGGCTAGATGCAGGAAGATTGTTCCCGATGTTGGGGAAGTCCAGGACAAGGGGTCACAGCTTAAGGATAAGGGGGAAATCCTTTAAAACCGAGATGAGAAGAAACTTTTTTCACACACGGAGAGTGGTGAATCTCTGGAACTCTCTGCCACAGAGGGTAGTTGAGGCCAGTTCATTGGCTATATTTAAGAGGGAGTTAGATGTGGCCCTTGTGGCTAAGGGGATCAGAGGGTATGGAGAGAAGGCAGGTACGGGATACTGAGTTGGATGATCAGCCATGATCATATTGAATGGCGGTGCAGGCTCGAAGGGCCGAATGGCCTACTCCTGCACCTAATTTCTATGTTTCTATGTTAGACCGAGGAATGGTTAATGTAGTTTACTTTAGATATTTGTGAGATTTTGCACTTTGGGATTTCAAACCACGGCAGAACATTCACAGTGAATGATGGGGCACTGGGGTCTGTGGTAGAACAGGGAGATCAAGGAATACTAGTACATAAAAAGACACAAAATGCTGGAGTAACTCAGCGGGTCAGGCAGGGTCTCTGGAGAACATGGATAGGTGATGTTTCGGTTCAGGAACCTTCCAGAGATGCTACCTGATGTACTAAAGTACTCCAGCACATTGTGTATTTTTTTAAAGCAACATCTGCAGTTCCTTGTGACTCCAGTACTAGTAGATTGTTCACTGAAAGCGGCATTACAGAGAGATATGGTTGTTAAGAAAGCTTTGCTTTCATCAGTCATGGATTAAAGTATCGAAGTTTGGACATTACATTACAGTTTCACTTGGTGAAATCATTGGACAAAGTCAGCATGGATTTATGAAAGGTAAATCATGTCTTACGAATCTTATTGAATCTTTCGAGGATGTAACTAGTAGAGTGGGTAAGGGAGAACCAGTGGATGTGGTGTATCTGGACTATCAGAAGGCTTTTGACAAGGTCCCACATAAGAGATTAGTATGCAAACTTAAAGCCCACAGTATTGGGGGTTCAGTATTGATGTGGATAGAGAACTGGCTGGCTGGCAGGCAGGAAGCAAAGAGTAGGAGTAAACGGGTCATTTTCACAATGGCAGGTAGTGACTAGTGGGGTACCGCAAGGCACAGTGCTGGGACCCCAGCAATTTACAATATATATTAATGATTTGGATGAGGGAATTGAATGCAACATCTCCAAGTTTGCGGATGACACGAAGCTGGGGGGCAGTATTAGCTGTGAGGAGGATGCTAGGAGGCTGCAAGGTGACTTGGATAGGTTGGGTGAGTGGGCAAATGCATGGCAGATGCAGTATAATATGGATAAATGTGAGGTTATCCACTTTGGTGGCAAAAACAGGAATTATTATCTGAATGGTGGCCGATTAGGAAAAGGGGAGATGCAACGAGACCTGGGTGTCATGGTACACCAGTCATTGAAAGTAGGCATGCAGGTGCAGCAGGCAGTGAAGAAAGCGAATGGTATGTTAGCATTCATAGCAAAAGGATTTTAGTATAGGAGCAGGGAGGTTCTACTGCAATTGTACAGGATCTTGGTGAGACCACACCTGGAGTATTGCGTACAGTTTTGGTCTCCTAATCTGAGGAAAGACATTCTTGCCATAGAGGGAGTACAGAGAAGTTTCACCAGACAGATTCCTGGGATGTCAGGTCTTTCATATGAAGAAAGACTGGGTAGGCTTGTACTCGCTAGAATTTAGAAGATTGAGGGGGATCGTATAGAAACTTACAAAATTCTTAAGGGGTTGGACAGGCTAGATGCAGGAAGATTGTTCCCGATGTTGGGGAAGTCCAGAACAAGGGGGTCACAGTTTAAGGATAAGGGGGAAATCTTTTAGGACCGAGATGAGGAAAACATTTTTCACACAAAGAGTGGTGAATCTCTGGAATTGTCTGCCACAGAAGGTAGTTGAGGCCAGTTCATTGGCTATATTTAAGAAGGAGTTAGATGTGGCCCTTGTGGCTAAGGGATCAGGGGGTATGGAGAGAAGGCAGGTACAGGATACTGAGTTGGATGATCAGCCATGATCATATTGAATGGCGGTGCAGGCTCGAAGGGCTGAATGGCCTACTCCTGCACCTATTTTCTATGTTTCTATGTTTCCATATTAACATTATCCTACACACTAGGACAATTTTACAATTGTAAAAGCCAATTAATCTACAAACCTGTACATCTTCGTAGTGTAGGAGGAAACTAGATATGTGCACCTAGAGCACATGGAGAACGCACAAACTTCCTACAGCCACCACTTTTAGTCAGGGTTAAACCCAGATCTCTGTAAGAAAGCAACTCTACCACTGCACCACTGTGCCACTTTTATTTTTTTCTTGGAATGCAGGAGGCTAAGGTTGTGATTTTTCGAGGTGTATAAAATCATGAGGGCAATAGATAGTGTGAATCCACATTTTTTTTCCCTGGGTAGGGGAATCAAGAATATTAAGGTGAAGGGGGGTAGATTTAATAGGAATCTGAGGGTGGTGGATGTATGGAACAAGCTGTCAGAGAAGGTAGTTGTGGGGACTATCTCAACATTTAAGAAACAGTTAGACAGGTACATTGATAGGACAGGTTTCTAGGGATATGGGCCAAACGCGGGCAGGTGGGATTAATGTACCCAGGACATGTTGGCTGGTGTGGGAAAGTTGAGCCGAAAGTATCACTCTATGACTAATTAAAGGGCATAGTTTTAAGGTGAGAACGTGACGGTGCTGGAAAATGCCAAGAAGATAAATGATCGGCCGTGACATCTTTACACTTTATGAGCAAAACCTTTTACAGATTATTCAAGAACACTGCCACTGCCTTGCAGTGCCAGAGACCCAGGTTCAATCCTGACTTTAGGTGCTGCCTACATGGAATGTTTATGTTTTCCCTTAGATCTTGTGGGATTTTTTTTCCCGGGATGCTATAGTTTTCCCCACATCTACCCCACTCCACTCCCCCCCATCCCCTCTCCCCCATTCCCTCTCCCCCCCCCCCCCCCCCACATCAGGGCGATTGAAACTCTCGCGGCATGGAGCTCCCGAGTCAGCCTCTTCTTACCAGAGCCCACAGGCTTCACGTTGTTAAAGTCAACAGGCCCCGCGATGGGAGTTTCGATCCCCGGCAAAGGGATCGCAAGCACCACAATGTTAAAGTCCCCCAGACTCCCGCAGCTTGGAGCGCCAGGTCGGTCTCCAGGAAAGGCTGCGCCACTCCACGATCTTAGGCCGAAGTGGGGACGGAGATACAATACGGAACAAAATTGCATCTCCGTCGAGGTAAGAGATCGAAAAAAAGCCCCCCCCCCATCCCCCACCCCCATCCCCCACGTAAAACAAACCAAGGAACACTAAAACATAATTTTTAACACATACTAAAAATAGCAAAAAGTAGAAAGGACAGACAAGCTGTTGGCGAGGCAGCCACTGCTGGTGGTGCCACCGGGCGTTTAGAGATACAGTGCAGAAACAGGCCCTTCGGCCCACCAAGTCCATGCTGACCGAACACAGCACTATCTTACACACAAGGGACAATTTACAAATTTTTACCAAAACCAATTAACCTACAAACATTTATGTCTTTGGAGTGTGCGAGGACAGGGAGAACGTACAATTGAACCTGGGTCTCTGCCGCTGTATGGCAGCAGCTCTACAGCTATGCCACTGTGTGCCACTGATTGGCTTTCCTTCCAATATGGTTTACTGTGCTCCAGTAGCAGTACTCTAATCGACTCTACTCAACTCTGCCATCACCTCTGCCCAGTAACTCTTATAATGACAAAAGAATAGATGCATCTTGCGTGAAAGCAGAATCGGCTTTGGCATTGCTTTCCCCCCCCCACCTAATGATTCAGTAGCTTGTGTCAATCACTGCCTTGGCTCTCACACAGACACTGGTTATTTGGGCAGGATGCCAGTTAGAGCGCATGCTCTAACTGGCATCCTTGGACCGCATGCCTTCTTTGCCTTCAGGAGAAGAAGGGGGGAAATTGGAGTGTATCCAATCCCCTTTGAACATGGAATTAAAAATACAACACACATATTACCCATCAATAGCATGCGCTGCATTTGTTAAGCAGAAAAGGAGCATTCAGTGAATTAAAGTGTAAGTACTTTGAAGGATTAATTTTATTGTGTTATAAGACATTTGTTGATGTTGCTATCGGGGGGCACCATTTGACTGAAGGGTTGTGAAATTCTGCATTAGCTTTTCCCGTACTCGACCAGGGGAATTATTGTATTCCGGGGGTCACCTTTTCCAATTTGGAAGAAATATTATGTTACTTTTTCAAATATTTTCTCCCAGAGAAAGAATGCCGTCGCTGTTAGTTTTATGGTTCCCTTGAGCAAAATTCCATGTCAGAAAGGAAAAGGAAGTCAGACGCACACATCTGGACTAATGGTGGCAATTGTTTTAAGTACGTGTGTAACTGTGTTGGTTGATGTCAAAGGGCAGAAGTCCTGCTTTAATGGTGTCAAAGGGCATGTGCCATAAAGTAACTGACCTCTGGATAAAATTGTGCAGGAACAGTGGGGTTGTTTAACTCTGAGTTTTTGCATCTCTGGTGTCTCCAACAGTAATGTTCATGTGCCGGCGTGGAATGTGAAAGTTCATTTGGGAAGCCTTCAGCTAACAAAGAACAAATTATCACTGCAATTGTATTCTACTAAAAAAGAACATCTGAAACTGCATGTTGCGAGGAAAGGTTAAACCTGCATTGTCCGCATCCCAATCAATTAAAAGCTGTAAAGGCTAAGTTCCCACCAGTGTGACTGTTCCAGTGTTTGGCACTGCGAGAGAAAACATGAGCTGTAAAGTCGTGGCACGATCAATACTGAACATTATTACCAGTTGCCAGACATTTGCATGGAATAACAAAAAACTGTGAAATATTAAGCTTATAATGATTGCTTTTTGTTCAAGGAAAGGAAATATACGGGACACTTTATATCTGCCACTTAGAAAGTCTAACCAAAAGTCTAACCTTAATTTAAGAAAAAAGCTGTTGCAAAGCATCATGATTAAAGGAATCCTTCAGGCTGCACTCTCATACTTCAATAAATGTGTCTTCACTGATAAATACAAAAGATGCTGTGAGGTTCTTCGAACCTTTCGACTCTGCAGCTGGGAGCAGAAAGATTTGACTGCGATCTGTCAACAGCTACATTTATCCTTGGGCAAAGTCTGAGCCCTTCTTACCTATTGCCAACATTTCCAATGTACAGTTAATCTATCTGTTGAAATGGAAATCTAATTTTGAGATATATCTTGAGCTCTATTCATCTAGTATTTAATAAGAAATTAGCAATAATCATATGTGTCGCAAGTTGCATGCCAAAAGTGAATGCCATTTTTTAAAAATGCAAACGTACTAAAGCTTTATTTATTTTATATTTAAAATGGGTGTGTACTTATAACATTCCAAAGACAAGTTTCTTGAGGATGATACAATAATCATCAACATGTGATATATCATGTGGCGGTCATCAAATGTATAAACGCACAAAGAACCATAGAATTACAATTAAATAGCAATGGTAATTAATTGCTTTAAAAGAAGCTGAAAATATATAATAATGCAATATTCCTCATTTTTAAACTTTTTATAAAATAATTTGTTTTTAAAGGATTTAAAAAGATTGCAGTGGAATGATGTCCAGAGTAAGATAGTTCCTCCACAAATGACAAAATCGCCAACTGGATGGCTTGACCAGATTATAGAACATTAGACCAAGGGGGACCCGTTGGGTCCCGTCCCCTCAACGCGCTGTTGCGGGGGGGGGGTACTGCGGCATCACACACACACTAACCACCGCCACACACACAGGGGCTGAAAGGGGGGGGAAGAGGGGCGAAAGGGAGGGGGAGGGAGGTGGGGGGAGGGGAGTGGGGGAGGGGTGGCAGAGAGGGGGGAGAGAAAGGGGAAGAGTGAGCGGGGAGAGAGGGGACTGGGGGAGAGGGGGGAAGGGAGGGAGAGAGGGAGGAGGAGAGGAGGAGGGGGGGAGAGAGGTGGAGAGGGGAGAGGTGGGCGGTGGAGGAAGGGGAAGGGGGTGGAGGGGGGGAGTGGGGAAGGGGAGCAGAGGGGGTGAGGGGGAGGGAGAGAGAGGAGGGAGAGAAGGGGGTAGAGGGGAGGGAATGGGGAGAGGGGTGGAGGGAGGGGGGGGGAAGAGGGGAGAGTGAGGAGAGAGGGGGGAGAGAGGAGGGGGAGAGAGGAGAGGGGAGAGAGGAGGGAGGGGAGATGTGGAGGGGGGGAGAGGAGGAGGGGAGCCGGGCGAACGAGCGGGCTGCAAAAAGCAGAGAGAGCCAGGGGAGCTCTGGAGCTCTAGTACAGGGCCCGACTCTCGGCATCTCTCGGGAAACCCGAGTCGAGGCGGATAGCAGCGGGGGGGAAGCGGTGGGGAGAGGGTCGTTGCGGGGTGGAGGAGCAGGATAGGAGTGGGTCGCAGCGGGGAGGAGCTGGAGGGAGCAGGGAGGAACGGGCAGCAGCAGGGGGAGCGGTTAGCAGAGGGAGGGGGTCACCTTACTCGCTGCGCGTGGAACATGGCGCCGCAGGCCGCAAGGGGAAATTTCTTGAAAAGCAAGCCGGGAAGCTCGTGAATGCTCGTGAGCGCCCGTGACCTCGGGTGACCTCGGGTGACCTCGGAAGACCTCAGGATCTGCAGAACAGAGCCCACTTGTTTTTTCTGTCTGCGTCTTTTGAAGAACCGGGGGGTGGTGGTGGGAGGGGGAGGGTGGTGATGTCACTCCTGGAAAACAGTGCCCAGCAGGCAGCATGTTGAAAATTCTGCGTGGCTTGCCACGTGGAGCAGAGGCTCCAACGCCCACTCCAACGCCCGGTTGCGGTGGGGCTGTGGGGGGGCGGCATGCGGCGGCATGCGGCATCACACGTACTAACCACCCCCACACACACGCTAACTACCCCCCCTTGATATTATATTATTATTATTATTAAGAGAAGGAGGGGGGGGGGGTAGAGAATGAGGGTAGAGAGAGAATGGGGAGAGACAGAGAGAGAAGAGCAGAGACAGAAGGGCAAGAGACAGAGGGAGAGGGGGGTGGAGGGGAGGAGGAGAGGGGGGGGGTGGGGAGAGAGAGATGGGAGGAGAGAGGTGGAAGGAGGGAGAGGGGGGGAGAGGAGGGGTGGAGGGGGTTTAGGGGAGGGAGGGCAGGGAGGTGGGGGAGAGGGAGGGGAGAGAGAGAGAGGGGAGAGAGAGAGGGAGGGAGAGAGAGTGGAGGGAGAGAGAGGGGAGGGAGAGAGAGGGGAGGGTGGAGAAGGGAGGGGGAGAGAAGGGAGGGGGAGAGAAGGGAGGGGGGAGAAAAGGGAGGGGGGAGAGAAGGGAGGGTGGAGAAGGGAGGGGGAGAGAAGGGAGCGAGGAGAGGAGTAGGGCCGTCCACTAGCCGTCGGCCTCGGAGTCTCAGCTCCATGGCCTCGCATCCTCGGCGCATCATCTCTGTACCCCCGGTTATCTCCGGGTTGTCACAGAGGACCGATTCCTGAACGCTTCAGACACAGTGTACCGGGAGAGAGAGGGGGGGGGGGGGGGGGATGGAGCGGGCGGGCGGGCCCGAGTGAGCCTGCGAGCCGCCAGCGAGGCACAGAGCGATGTGAGGACGGTGAAAAGCAGCGGAGGCACCAGCCAGGCCGGGGGGGGGGGGGGAAGTGGAGGAGAGCCAGGCGGCACCAGCCATTATCATGAGAAGGTGGCACTGGCGGCCATTACTCCCTCTGAATCTTTGGTCCACAGCACAACGGGAGGCGAAAAAATGACTGGGGGGGGGGGGGGGAAGGTAGTGGAAAGTGCACCTGCGCGTTGAGAGCATCTGCTTTAATCGAGTGCGGGGGGGGGAGGGAGGGGCGGTGCCGCGAGCAAGGGCATTGTGACGTCCGCAGCTGCCGCGGACGTCACAATGTTTTGTAAAGAACTTTATTAAAAATCTGGGGAAATAATTGATCAAATTTAGGGTGGAGTCGATTTCCGAAATCGTAAGTTAAATCGTCACCAAAATATGTAAAAATCGCAGCGTATTTGTGTCTGGTTTTCGAGAAAATACGTTTCAAAGGCAAAATGACACACACACACACACACACACACAGAGTTTTAATAGATACTAGACTAAGTTGGGTCTGTTGGGCCCGATTGCGGTGGGGGGGCTTGGGGGGGGGGGCATGAGGCGTCACACTCACTAACCACCCCCACACACATGCTAACTACCCCCCCCTTGATATTATATTAATATTATTAAGAGAGGGAGGGGGGGGTAGAGAGAGGGGAGGAGGGAGAGGGGGGACGAGGGGGGGGGGTGGGAGTGGAGGGGAGCCGGTCTTCCAAATGAAGAGAGAGAGAGAAGCGGCTTCTGACTCTGGAAACCCACAGCTGGAATGAGCGAGCAGGGCTTCTTGAGCTGCGCCAATAGTGATGAGAAGTTTAAGCGCATGATCCTATAGCGGAGAGGAGTAGTTTCAGCGCCTGAGGAGTCGCTGCCGAGATCTGTCGAACAAAGAAGCTATAGCAGAATGCAGCTGTAGAATCTATGTTATGAAGAACTTTCTCGATATTTCTGCGTCTTTAATCCACAACGGCGGGGGGGGGGCCTGGATTGGTCGGCATGTGGGCATTGTGACGTCAGCAGCTGATAAGCGCCGTTTATATTTAAAAAATTGAGTTTTGTGATCAATTTTATTCAAAATCTGGGGAAATAATTGACCAAGGAGTGGATTTCTGAACTAATGTTAAATCCCAACCGAAATTGTAAAAATCTCTGCGTTTTTGTGTCTGGTTTTCGAGGAGATACGTTTCACTTGCAAAATAACACACACACATCCACACACACATAGAACATTACAGCACAGGAACGGGCCCTTTGTCCCAATGTGTGTGCTGAACATTATGTCACGATAAACAACCCTCATCTTGTATGATCCATTTCTGTCCATTCATTGCATTTTCATGTGTCTATCTAAAAGCCTGTTAAACAGCACTATCATATTGGCCTCCATCACCACCCTTGGCATTGCACTCTGGGCTCCCTCTACCATCTGTGTAAAAAAACAGGCCCTGCACAACTACTTTAAAATTTTCCCCCTTGCATTAAAGTGAAATATTACTCTAGTCTTTGATATTTCTGTACTTCTATCAAGTCTCCCCTCAACCTCTGGAATTCCAGACAAAACAATCCATCTGTCCACCCTCTCCTTGTAGCTAATACCCACTGATCCTGGCCTCATTCTGTTGAATTTGAGAATAGAAATGTTTCTTTCTCAATAATGTTGAGAATTTGCAAGACTGTACTCTTGAGCAGTAAGAGGAAGCATTTTGCACCTGGCAAATGAAAAACGGATGTGTTAATTATGCAATTGAGTGGAATGGAGTGTGAAATATTGGCATTCTCTGTTTTACACATTCTCACTATTATGCCATTGACTGTGGATGCATGGTTTCCATTTATGATGCTATTTTTTGCCATAACAAACACTGGGCCACTCTCCACACAAAGGAATTTGAAATATTGATAAACACTTGATGAATTTTTGCTCAGCTTTTTCAAATATGGGGGGGACCTCATTGAAACTTACTGAAGAGTTGAAGGCTTAAATAGAGTGGATTCGGAGAGGATATTTCCACCAGTGGGAGAGTCTAGGACAAGAAGTCATACTCCGAATTAAAGGACGTTCCTTTAGGAAGGAGATGAAGAGAAATTTCTTTAGTCAGAAGGTGGTGAATCTGAGGATTCATTGCCGCAGAAAGTTGTGGAGGCCAAGTCAATGGATATTTTTAAGGCAGAGATAGATAGATTCTTGATTAGTATGGGTATCAGAGGTTATGGGGAGGGGACAGGAGAATGGGGATAAGAGGGAAAGATAGATCAGATGATTGAATGGTGAAGTATTGATGGGCCGAATGGCCTAATTCTGCTCCTATCACTTAAACATGAAATATACACATTTTATTGAACACAACATTTTCCAGAAAGATATCCCTTGTGTAAATGACAGAAGGTCTGTTTAAAACAAGCTTTGTATTATGCTTGAATTTCTTCTCACTACTCCATGCTCAACTGCTATTATTGGAGTACGCAGTTTGAGAACACATGCACCGGGGATGGGGGGGGAAGAAAGATATACAGGGAGCAGAAGAGTAGAGAGAAAAGAAGAATATCAGATAGTCAAGTATATATGGGTCAGAACTATCTCTTCATGGTAAGAATACAAAAGAAACCCATTCTTTCATAAGGCCCTTCTAAAGGGAATTTTCAACTGGACCAGATCAATACCTCTTGCAAACATATCTATTTTAATCCAATAAACCCCACAGATTTTTAACAAATCTATCATTGTTTTCACAGAGGCCCGGGACCGTTGGAGACAGTGGAGGAGGGTCAGGGCTTACCAAATCCCGTAACGTTCCACACTCCACAGGGAGGGTTTCTGGTGGAAGCCGCTGATTGGTGGAAGCAGACTAGAGGAAGCAGCTGATTGGGTGCAACCTCTGGTGCAGTTTAAAGGGCAAGAGGGAGCAGCTGTTTGTGTCAGATACCTGCTGATTTCTCCCAGCAGTTTCTATTGTATTATACTGGTATCGGATCCAGGGTAAGGCGAGAGAATGACAGTCAGAGCAGTGTACTGTTCTGGATGTCAGATGTGGGAGGTCATGGTGGTGGATGGCCCTCCAGACGTCCACATCTGCACCAGGTGCAGAGAGATGGGGCTCCTAAGGGACCGTATTAGGTTCCTGGAGCTGCAGCTCGATGACCTCTGTCTGGTCAGGGAGAGTGACGAGGTCATAGAGGGGAGTTATAGGGAGGTGGTCACTCCAAAACCACAGGAGAGAGACATGTGGGTCACGCTAAGGAAGGGCAAGGGGCAGAGGCAGGAACGAGGGAGTACTCCAATGTCGGTACATCTTGCAAATAAGTACTCCTGTTTGAGTACGGATGAGGATGACAGCCTACCCGGGGGTAGCGACAGCGGACGGGCCTCCAGCACAGAGACCGGCCCTGTTGCTCCGAAAGGTAGGGAAAAAAAGAAGAGGGCAATAGTAATTGGGGACTCTATTGTTAGGGGGTCGGATAGGCGTTTCTGTGGATGCAGTCAGGAGACCAGGATGGTGGTCTGCCTCCCTGGTGCCAAGGTCTCGGACGTGTCTCAACGCATCCAAGATATCCTGAAATCAGAGGGAGAGGAGCCTGAGGTCGTGGTACATATTGGTACAAATGACATAGGTAAAAAAAGTGAAGAGGTCTTGAAGGGAGGATTTAGGGTGTTGGGAGGAGAGTTAAGGAAAAGGACCAAAAAGGTAACAATCCCAGGATTACTGCCTGTACCACGCAGTGAGAGTACAGTGAGAGTACGAATGGAGCGAGGTGGAGGATAAATGCGTGGCTGAAAGACTGGTGCAGAGGGCAGGGATTCAAGTTTCTGGATCATTGGGACTTCTTTTGGGGAAGGTGGGACCTGTACAGAAAGGATGGGTTGCACTTGAACCCGAGGGGGACCAACATCCTGGCGGGGAAATTTGCAAAGGTCACTGGGGAGACTTTAAACTAGAATGGTTGGGGCGAGGGACTCAAATAGAGAAAGCTAGTAGACAGAATGGGAGGCAGGAAGCAGAAAAGGGAAGCACTCGGACACAAGAGGAGAAAGAAAAAAAAGGAAATAAACAGAGAAGAGACGGGGGGTTTCTTAAATGTGCATATTTTAATGCTAGGAGCATTGTAAAAAGGTGGATGAGCTTAGAGTCTGGATAGACACCTGGAAGTATGATGTTGTGGCGATCAGTGAAACATGGTTGCAGGAGGGCTGTGATTGGAAACTAAATATTCCAGGATTTCGTTGCTTCAGGTGTGATAGAATTGGAGGGGCAAGAGGTGGTGGTGTTGCATTGCTAGTCAGGGAAGATATTACAGCAGTGCTTTGGCAGGATAGATTGGAGGGCTCATCTAGGGAGGCTATTTGGGTGGAACTGAGAAGTGGGAAAGGTGTAGCAACACTTATAGGGGTGTATTATAGACCGCCAAATGGGGAACGAGAATTGGAAGAGCAAATATGTAAGGAGATAGCAGATATTAGTAGTAAGCACAAGGTAGTGATTGTGGGAGATTTCAACTTTCCACACATAGACTGGGAAACACATTCTGTAAATGGGCTGGATGGTTTGGAGTTTGTAAAATGTGTGCAGGATAGTTTTTTGCAGCAATACATAGAGGTACCTACTAGAGGAGGGGCAGTGCTGGACCTCCTGTTAGGAAATGAGACGGGACAGGTGGCGGAGGTATGCGTTGGGGAGCACTTCGGGTCCAGTGATCACAATACCATTAGTTTCAATATAATTATGGAGAAGGTCAGAACTGGACCTAGGGTTGAGATTTTTGATTGGAGAAAGGCTAACTTTGATGAGATGCGAGATGATTTAAAAGGAGTGGACTGGGACATTTTGTTTTATGGGAAAGATGTAGAAGAGAAATGGTGGACATTTAAAGGGGAAATTTTAAGAGTACAGAATCTTTATGTTCCTGTTCGGTTGAAAGGAAACAGTAAAAATTGGAAAGAGCCCTGGTTTTCAAGGGAAATTGGACATCTTGTTCGGAAAAAGAGGGAGATCTACAATAATTATAGGCAGCATGAAGTAAATGAGGTGCTTGTGGAGTATAAGGAATGTAAAAAGAATCTTAAGAAAGAAATTAGAAAAGCTAAAAGAAGATATGAGGTTGCTTTGGCAAGTAAGGTGAAAGTAAATCCAAAGGGTTTCTACAGCTATATTAATAGCAAAAGGATAACGAGGGATAAAATTGGTCCATTGGAGAAACAGAGTGGGCAGCTATCTGCAGAGCCAAAAGAGATGGGGGAGATATTGAACAATTTCTTTTCTTCGGTATTCACCAAGGAGAAGGATATTGAATTATGTGAGGTAAGGGAAACGAGTAGAGTAGTTATGGATACTATGAGTTTCAAAGTAAAAGAAGTACTGACACTTTTGAAAAATATAAAAGTGGATAAGTCTCCAGGTCCTGACAGGATATTCCCTAGGACATTGAGGGAAGTTAGTGTAGAAATAGCCGGGGCTATGACAGAAATATTTCAAATGTCATTAGAAACGGGAATAGTCCCCGAGGATTGGCGTACTGCGCATGTTGTTCCATTGTTTAAAAAGGGTTCTAAGAGTAAACCTAGCAATTATAGACCTGTTAGTTTGACTTCAGTGGTGGGCAAATTAATGGAAAAGATACTTAGAGATAATATATATAAGCATCTGGATAAACAGGGTCTGATTAGGAACAGTCAACATGGATTTGTGCCTGGAAGGTCATGTTTGACTAATCTTCTTGAATTTTTTGAAGAGGTTACTAGGGAAATTGACGAGGGTAAAGCAGTGGATGTTGTCTATATGGACTTTAGTAAGGCCTTTGACAAGGTTCCTCATGGAAGGTTGGTTAAGAAGGTTAAACTGTTGGGTATAAATGCAGGAATAGCAAGATGGATTCAGCAGTGGCTGAATGGGAGAAGCCAGAGGGTAATGGTGGATGGCTGTTTGTCGGGTTGGAGGCAGGTGACTAGTGGGGTGCCTCAGGGATCTGTGTTGGGTCCTTTGTTGTTTGTCATGTACATCAATGATCTGGATGAAGGGGTGGTAAATTGGATTAGTAAGTATGCAGATGATACCAAGATAGGGGGTGTTGTGGATAATGAAGAGGATTTCCAAAGTCTACAGAGTGATTTAGGCCATTTGGAAAAATGGGCTGAAAGATGGCAGATGGAGTTTAATGCTGATAAATGTGAGGTGTTACACCTTGGCAGGACAAATCAAAATAGGACGTACATGATAAATGGTAGGGAATTGAAGAATACAGTTGAACAGAGGGATCTGGGAATAACCGTGCATAGTTCCTTGAAGGTGGAATCTCATATAGATAGGGTGGTAAAGAAAGCTTTTGGTATGCTAGCCTTTATAAATCAGAGCATTGAGTATAGAAGCTGGGATGTAATGTTAAAATTGTACAAGGCATTGGTGAGACCAAATCTGGAGTATGGTGTACAATTTTGGTCGCCCAATTATAGGAAGGATGTCAACAAAATAGAGAGAGTACAGAGGAGATTTACTAGAATGTTGCCTGGGTTTCAACAACTAAGTTACAGAGATAGGTTGAATAAGTTAGGTCTTTATTCTCTGGAGCGCAGAAGGTTAAGGGGGGACTTGATAGAGGTCTTTAAAATGATGAGAGGGATAGACAGAGTTGATGTGATCAAGCTTTTCCCTTTGAGAATAGGGAAGATTCAAACAAGAGGACATGACTTCAGAATTAAGGGACAGAAGTTTAGGGGTAACATGAGGGGGAACTTCTTTACTCAGAGAGTGGTAGCGGTGTGGAATGAGCTTCCAGTGGAAGTGGTGGCGGCAGGTTCGTTGGTATCATTTAAGAATAAATTGGATAGGCATATGGATGAGAAGGGAATGGAGGGTTATGGTATGAGTGCAGGCAGGTGGGACTAAGGGAAAAAAATTGTTCGGCGCGGACTTGTAGGGCCGAGATGGCCTGTTTCCGTGCTGTAATTGTTATATCATGACTGCCTACCCTTGTACAGAAACATTCCCAATTATGTACACAACCAAGTGCACTACTTTTATTCTACTCTAAATGTCATCAGCGGAATTGCGTTCGAAACATAACTTACATATATGTAGTAAAATGTAATAAAAAGAACTGCAAGTTCTCATTTACACCAAAGATAGTGTGTATTTATACATTTGAAAAAATTAAAATCAAAGAAAGATTGTTATTTTCCTCTAATACTTCCCAGAATTGGCCTTGGGGGTCTTACGATTTCCAAAGCATTCCTGGATCAAATTGTTTGAATTGCAGTTTGCTGGGAATCCCAGAAGCTTTTGTTTTCTGCATTGAAGTCTTATCTCGTATCCCTGCTAATGAGGAAGCAATGTGAGTTTAATTTATTGCCACATATACTGAGGTCCAGTGAAAAGCTTTTGTGTGCTAACTAGTCAGCAGAAAGACAATACATGGTTACAATTGACCGATTGGAAAGATACATGATAAAGGGAATAACGTTTAGTGCAAGATACAGACAAGTAACGTCTGATCAAAGATAATCTGAGGGTCTCCAATTAGGGTGATTATAGCTCGTACTTGATTATGCTGCTGACCTTGCCAAGACAGCGTGAGTTGTAAATGGAGTTAGTGGAAGGGAGGTTGGTTTGTGTGATGGTCTGGGCTGCTCCACAACTCCCTGCAATTTCTTGCGTTGGACGAAGCTATTCCCAAACCATGTTGTGATGCACCCCGATAAAATGCTTTCCACGGCGCATCTGTAAAAGTTGGTGAGAGTTGTTGGGGACATGCCAATGTCTATTTTGTTTCATCAATATCAATACCCAGCAATTCCCTGATGAAAAAGTGAGCCTCAACTGAAGGGTTTTTGTGAAGTTTATTCTCATGTGACGTTTCCACTGAGAAGTTATTATAATCCTTCCTTTACAAAGGGTAGGCAAGATCTTCACAAAGTGCTTGCTGGCTTGTGTAATACTGAGTTGCCACCATCAATTCTCTGTTAAGTCAGTGGAGAAGTATTGCCTGAAGGACACCTGCAGGGCAGTGATGATGTGTTATTTGATTTGACCATGTGCCATTTATTACAATAAAATGAAATATTTCCATTTTCTGTTTCACTAATCCTATCTGGATAAAATTTAAAGCCACTGGGGGAGAAAAACAGCCTAAAAATTAGCTCTTCTATTTATGCACAATTGCATGGAGCTTGATTTTAGACTGGAGTAAATTGCACCAGTGATTATCTATCTTCTATCTATACTATTACTAAAACTCTCATCTTGTCCCCACTTCTGGTCCGCGTTTTTTTTTAAATTTGCGCAAAAACAGTACCCTATATCACTTGGATTTTTTTGCCACCTTACTCCTCTGCTCCAAGCGCACCAAGTTTTGTTCCGTTCAGTGGAATATTACAAAAGTTATTAAGGTTTAAAAAATCGTGAGATCAGCAGATTGGTCTTCTCGCCTGTCTGTCACCATAAAGGTAACAACCCTTCCAGCACACGCTGTCAATCACAGGGGTGAGGAGAATAAATCCACGGAGGCGGGGCTGAGTCCACAAGCCGGGCTGAGTGAGCCCGCAAGAGTGGAGTCGGGTAATGCGCTGTCTGGAGTCGGGAAAGCCGCTGTGTGGAGTCGGGGAAGGTGCTGAGTAGAGCCAGGAGGTGCTGTGTGGTGCCGCGGCTGGTGGCCGCTGAGTGGAGTCCCTCCCCCCCACACCCCCCCATCCCCCCTCCACACACTCACACCCCCCCTTCTCCCCTCATCCATCCCCCTTCAACCCCCCTCCCCCTCGTCCCCACACACCACCCCCTCCCCCACACCCACACCCCACACACCCCCACACCCACACATACCCTCGTCCCCACACACCACCCCCCTCCCCCACATGCACCCCCTCCCCCACAACCCCCCTCCCCCACACACCACCCCTCCCCCACACACCCCCCTCCCCACACACCCCCCACACCTAAAATCTGTAGCCTCCTTTTGCTCTGGTATTTTACTTAATTCACATGTTTAATCAATAATGTTTTATTATTAATGTTTAATGTTTTATGTGTCATTCCTAACTGTCACTGTATGTCATTGTCACTTGCGGGCGGAGCACGAAGGTAAATTCCTTGTATGTGAATACTTGGCCAATAAACTAATTCATTCATTCATTCATTTACGGATCGGACTGGATAGCCAACACTGGACACTGTGGGATTGCTCTGGACACTGGAAACTGGACACTGTGGCGTTGGCTCTAATGTCCATTAATCTGTTTGAACTAACTATTTATTTCAATATTTAACTGCTGACCTACTCGTTTCTCAGCCTAACATCACTGGCAGCTCTCCAAGCCTGAGGCATCAACTGTCCATTAATCCTCCAATGCTGTCTGACCCATGGAGTAGCCCAATTTTGGCTACAGATTCCAACTTCTGCAGTCTCTGTTTAGTTTAGTTTACTTCTGAGATACAGCTTGAAAATGCCTCCTTCGTCCCACCAAGTTCCCACCGACTAGCGATCCCCATACACTGGCACTATCCTACATTAGGGGACAATTCACAATTTTAATCTGAGCCAATTAATCTGCAAACCTGCACGTTTTTGGAATGTGGGAGGAAATGGGAGCACCTGGGGAAAACCCACACAGTCACAGGGAGAACGTACAAACTCAGTGCAGACAGTACTCCTCTTGTGCCGCCTTAATAGAAAAGCTACTGCAGCTAAACTCAAAACAGATAAACCATCAGGACTTGGTATGCATCTGAAGATTTTGAGGGAAGTCTGGGTTGAAATCCTGAGGGCACTGATCATATTTGTCCAATTGTCTTTAGATGCGTGGATGGTGTCTGAGAACTGGAGTGCTCTCTGGAGCAACATTCAAAGCTGTAATAAGCATAAAGCCCCAAACTCAGGCTGGTCAATTTAATTTCAGTGGTGGGAAAGCTTTCAGAGACATTGATCTGGGATAAGATTAATAGTCACCAAAAGGAAAGTTGAGGCAAGATAGCATAGATTTGTTAAGAGCAAATTTATGTTCAAGGAATTTGATGGAATTGTTGAGGATAATGCAATCAATGTGGTCTGCATGGATTCTGTGAGGCTTTTGATAAATGGTCACAGAGGCTACAATCAAAGATTAAGGACATGGCAGAAAAGAGAGATTGATAGCATGAAAATAAAGTTGGCTAAGTAACGGATAGCCGAGGGTTGTGATGAATGGGTGATTTTCTGGACTGCAGGGATTAGTGTTAAAGGCATTTATTTTGTTCTGAATTAATGATATAGATTTGAGTAGTAATTTCTAACTTTGCGGATGATCACAAAACTTTGAGTAATGTCAGCTGTGTAGTGGATAGTGATAGATGGTAGTAAGATGCAGATGGGTTGGTGCAGTGGTCAGATACATTCCGGTGTGGAAAAATGTGAGGTGATGTATTTTGCCAAGAAGAATGACGACAGCTATGTAGAATAAAAGGTAGAGTACAAAGTGCTGGAGTAACTCAGTGTGTCAGGCAGCATCGCTGGAGGACACAGATAGGCAACACTTGAACAGCATTTCAAAAGGCAAATCTGAAGAAAGTTTCTGACCGAAAACATCATCTATCATTGTTCTCTAGAGATGCTGCCTGACCTTCTGAGTTACTCCAGTATTTCATGGTAAACCAACAACTGCAGTTTCTTGATTCTACATCTAGGCAAGATTTCAGCTTGGGACCCTTCTGTATCTGCGCACTATGAATGGTTCGAGTGTAATCATGTTTTTCCCCTGGCTGGTTAACACACAAATAAAGCTTTTCACTGTACCTCGGTACACATGACAATAAACTAAACTGAACTTCTTCAGACTTCAGGAGCCCGAAGAAGGGTCCAGACCCAAAACATCTCTTTGTTTCCTGTCTGATAACCAATTTTCTATCAATGTCAGCACTCTACCCCCAATACCATGTGCCCAAATTTTGCCCATTAATCTCCTATGTGGGACCTTATCAAATGCTTTCTGAAAGTCCAGGTACATTACATCCACTGGCTCTCCCTTGTCCATTTTCCTAGTTACATCCTCAAAAAATTCCAGAAGATTAGTCAAGCATAAATTCCCCTTCGTAAATCCATGCTGACTCGGACCAATCCTGTTACTGCTATCCAAATGTGCCGGTATTGCATCTTTTATGATTGACTCCAGCATCTTCCCCGATGTCAGGCTAACTGGTCTCTCCTGCCTTTCTTAAAAAGTGGGATAACATTAGCTACCCGAAGGCAGGCACGGGTTACTGATAGTGGATGATCTGCCATGATCACAATGAATGGCGGTGCAGGCTCAAAGGGCCAAATGGCCTCCTCCTGCACCTATTTTCTATGTTTCTATGTTTCTAACTCAACGAGTCAGGCAGCATCTGTGGAGGGAAAGGACAGGTGATGTTTTGTGTCAGGAGTATTCTTCAAACAGGAGTTGGCTGGGAGAAAGTTGGAAGAGAGAGATGGGAATGGGACAAAGTCACCCAAGTGATAGGTAAATACAGGTGAGAGGGATTTGATTGGACAAAAACTAGAGATGAAAAGAAGGCAAACGGTTGTCCGATAAAACCAAAGGGAGTGTTATAAGTGGGAGGTGTTGTGGTGTGTAGTGTATAAGGGTAGGGTTAGTGGGATAATTGGGTGCATACTGGGGCTGCTGGGGAGCACAAGAAAGAGAGAGGGGAAAAGGGATATTATTTAAAACTAGTAAATTCAATGTTCATACTATGGGTTTAAGCTACCCAAGTGGCACATGACGTGCTGTTCCTCTACTTTGCATGTGGCCTCACTCTGACAATAGAGAAGGCCCAGGGCAAAAATGGCAGAATGGAAATGGGAAGGAGAGTTAACTTGGTAGGAACTGAGAAATCCAGCAAGCCTTGGCTGATCGAGCATTGGTGTTCGGCAAAATGGTTGGTCTTGCCAATGTAATGGAGGCCACATCAGGCGCATCAAATGCAGTAGATGAGGTTTGAACCTCTGTCTCGCCTGGACGGGCTGTTGGGGGTCCCTAGGTGGAGGTGAGGGAGGAGATGTGGGAACAGGTGTTACATCTCCTGCGATTGCAGGGGAAAGTCCTTGGGGCAGGGGCAATTGGAAGTAGATATGTGTTAGATATAGGCAGCTGGAATCAAGCAAATAAGTCATTCTCTCCAGAGATGTTGCCTGTCCCGCTGAGTTACTCCAGCATTTTGTGTCTGCCTGAAGATAAGTCATGTAGGAGTACTCATAAGAGGGTAATCATAAGGGCAAAGAGAAAAGACAAGATAATGCAAAATCCCAAATGATTCTATAGGTATATTAAGAGCAATAGGATAAGAGGGCCCCATAAGCCCCCATAAGAATCAACATAGTTGTCTATGTATTGCACCCGAGGAGATGGGCCAGGTGTTAATTTAATACTTTTCATCTATATATATTGTTAAGAAAGTAATTGAAGTAAAGGAATTGAAAGCAACGTGATATGTTGGACCACCTCCAGATTACAAATGAGGAGGTGCAACAGTCTTAAGGAATATTAAGGTGGATAAATCCTCAGAGACTGACCAAGTGTTATCTTGAATTTGTTGATAATCTAGAGAAGATATTGCTGAGACACTGTCAGAAACAATTGCATCTTCTTTAGCCATTGCAGGGATGCTTGAATGCTTGAGGTTGGCTAAAGTTGTATCTTTATTTAAGAAGGGCTGCAAAGTCAGAACAAAACTGGTGCGCTGGCAAGCCCGGTTTCAGTGGTGGGTAAGTTACTCAAGGTGATTGTGAGGGTCACGATCAAGCAGCATTAGGCAAGGATGGGTTTGGAATAGTCAACCTGACCTTGCTTGTGAAAAATCACATCTCACAAATATGATACGTTTTTTTTTGAAGAGGTCACCTTTTGATGAGGGTAGGGCAGTGTTTCCCCAGCACCGGTTGTGCCTCTCTCTCCTGCACCGTTACTGTTTCCTGGCTCTGTTCCGCCAGTCCCACTTGTCCCACAAGGTCCAGCATGGTAGTCTGTTGTGGAAGGCTCGATCACGTAGGTTCTAGGGTGAGCTAGCCTACTGGATGCAAAACTGACCAGGTGGAAGCAGTCACAAGATGGTAATGGAGGATTGTTTCACTGTTTGAAGGAAGACCCTGAGAGCAGTGGTCCACTGCTGTTTCTCATCTACAGTAACTATTTTTATGACAATGTAGTCAATATGGTTAGTAAATTTGTGGATGACATCAAATTTGGTCATACAGTGGACATCTAGGTTTAAAGAAAGATGTGGATCAACTAGGGAAGTGCACTAAGAAATGACAGAAGGCATTCTGACAAGTGTGAGGTTTTGGCAAGATTTGAAACATAGAAAATAGGTGCAGTCGTTGCAGATGATGCAGTTGAGTGAAAATGAATTCTTTATTTAGAACGATAAACAAAGCGTTTCTCTCAACCATGTTCTAAATAATACTAAGCTCCTTCTACATGGGTGGAGCTCGACTGATTAACTGATACAAAAACCTGTGAAAACGCGCCCGCGGTCACGTGACCACGCCAGCCAATAGCATGGGTTTGTGTTGCCCCCAAGCCACCACTAGGTGCCGCTACAGGACCCCCCCCCCCCCCTCCAGAACCCGAGGTACGGAACGGAGCGGGAGGCCGAATGAGGCGACCGGACCGAGTGGAAACGGGGGGCATGACGGGCGGTACAAGTGGGACTGGCGGAACAGAGCCAGGAAACAGTAACGGTGCAGGAGAGAGAGGCACAACCGGTGCTGGGGAAACAGGCACAACAGGTGCACTCGGAGTGACCAGCGGACAGCCTCTACGCCGTGTCTGAGCCATGATCACCGGGCTGGGAGCCATACACAAGCTCGGAGGACGACGTATCTAGATCTGCCTTTGGAGCC
Source organism: Amblyraja radiata (assembly GCF_010909765.2). Lineage (NCBI taxonomy): Eukaryota > Metazoa > Chordata > Chondrichthyes > Rajiformes > Rajidae > Amblyraja > Amblyraja radiata. The sequence goes on from NC_045956.1 coordinate 148,638,439, forward strand.
GTGCCGATGCCCAACAGCACCCAGGCAACTGGTCGACCCAGTCCGGGCCCGTGAGCCGGGCCTTCAGCACCGACTTCAAATGGTGGTGGAACCGCTCCACCAACCCGTTGGCCTGAGGGTGATAGGCAGTGGTATGATGCAACTGCACCCCATACAGCTGCGCCAAAGATGACCATAAAGCTGAAGTGAATTGAGCCCCCCGGTCGGTGGAGATCTCTCCCGGCACGCCAAAACGGGCAACCCAATGAGCCGCGAGGGCCCGAGCACAAGGCGCGGTGGAGTTGTCAGTAAGCGGAATTGCTTCTGGCCACCTCGTGAAGCGATCCACGATGATCAGCAGTGCGTGGCGCCACGAGACGGCAATAGTGGGCCCACCAAATCAACGTGGACATGTAGGAAACAACCAGAAGGAACCACGAAATCCTGCACCAGCGCCCGCACGTGCCGCTGGACCTTCGATGTCTGGCAGGGAATACAGGCCTCTGGCCCATGCCATGACCTGCTTATGAAAACCCTGCCAGATAAACTTGTTCACCACCAGAGCAGAAGTTGCCCGGATGGAAGGGTGGGCCAGACCATGGATAGCGTCGAAAAACCGTCGCCGCCAACCCACGGGGACAATAGGGCGCGGTCTCCCGGTTGACACGTCACAGAGGACCGACACCCCTGCTGGACCGAAAGGGACATCGACCAACCGCAACCCAGAGGCAGCCGTCCGGTAACCGTCCATCTCACCGCTCTCGCGTTGCGCCGCGGCGAGACCCGCATTATCCACGCCGAGGTCCACAGCCGCCACGGCCGGGACCGCAAGATGAGTCAACGAATCCGTGACCAGGTTCAGTTTACCAGCCACATATAGGATGTCAGCAGTGAATTCAGACACAGAAGCCAGATGCCGTTGCTGACGGGCGGACCAGGGGTCGAATACCTTGGTGAAGGCGAACGTCAGGGGTTTGTGTCGTCTGTGAAGGCCATGAAGGGCCTGCCCTCTAAAATGTATCGGAAGTGATGGACAGCCAACTGAAGGGCTAGGAGCTCCCGGTCGAAGGCACTGTAGCTCCACTCCGGGGGTCGCATATGACGGCTAAAAAATGCCAGCGGCCGCCAGCGGTCGTCAATAAGCTGCTCGAGCCCCTCCGACAGCTGTATCAGAGGCGTCCACAGTGAGGGTGGTCGGGGCATCAGCCCGTGGGTGCACCAGCATGGTGGCCTTCGCCAATGCCTCCTACGCACCATTGAACGCGGCTACGGCCTCGTCAGTCCACACTAGGTCCCGTGGCTTACCAGTGGGGCACTGGAGCAAAGTTCCCATGACCCTGGCAGCTGCCGGCACAAAACGGTGATAGAAGTTCACCATGCCAACAAACTCTTGTAGCCCCTTGACGGTGAGCGGCCGAGAGAATTGGCGAATGGCCTCCACCTTAGCGGGCAGCGGGGCCACACCCTGAGAGGTGACATGGTGTCCCAGGAAGGAAATGGAGCGCAGGCCGAACTGGCACTTGGCAGGGTTGATGACCAGCCCGTGATCCTGGAGCTGTTGGAACAATGTCCGCAGATGCGTGCAGTGTTCCTAGTGGGAGCGGCCAGCGACCAGGATGTCGTACAGATATATAAAGACGAAGTTCAGCCCCTGGCCCACCATGTCCATGAGCCGTTGGAAAGCCTGCGCGGAATTCTTTAACCCAAACGGCGCAGCCATTCAAAAAGGCCAAATGGGGTGATGGTGGTGGTTTTAAGCACATCATCAGGGTGGACGGGAATCTGGTGGTAGCCGCGCACCAGGTCCGCCTTGGAAAAGAAGGTGGCAACCTCCAGGTGGGCGTGAAATCTGGGGATATTGGGGACCGGGTCACGGTCCACGGTCATAACGGCGTTCAAGCGCCGGTAACCCACACATGGTCTCCACCCCACAGATTATTTAGGGACCATATGCAACGGGGATGCCAGACGCCGTACAATTCCCATGTCCTCCATTTGGCGGAACTCCTCCTTTGCATCCTGCAGCTTGTCGGGCGGGAGCCTATGCGGCCGTGCATGCAGTGGGGGGCCCGCGGTGGGGATGTGGTGCACCACCCCCTTGCTTGAGGGCGGTTGCTCGAAACGGGGGGGGGGGGGGAGTCAGGAGCTGCGGGAACTCGGCGAGCAGGGAGGTATACGGGCTATCCCCATCAGCTACCCCTCCCAGCTGCAGATCGGGATGGTCTGCGGTCCATGGTGTCGCGGGCTTGGGGAACTCCGGAGGGACGAGGCCTGCACGTCCACCAGTAGCGAAAATGCTCGAAGGTAATCGGCGCCCAGCAGCAGCAGGGAAACATCTGCAACGGTCAAAGTCCATGAATACAGGCGGGAGTCGAAAATGAGGGAGAGAGTCCACGTGACATACGTGCGGATGGGGCTACTGTTGGTGGCAGTCAGGACGGGGCCTCGCTTACCGGCACGGGTGTCCCGTCCAGTCGGGGGGAGGATGCTCATCACGGCCCCGGAGTCCATGAGGAAGCAAAGTCTGGAACAGTGATCCCGAATCAAGAGGCGGTGATTCTGGCCGATCGCGATAGCCTCTACTGACGATCGGCTGAGGCATTTCCCGCAAACGAGCAGGGGACGCGGCATCAGCGGGCCTCGGCACACCATCGTTGGTGGTAGTAGCACCACCTTGGCACTTACCACGGTCCCCGGGTGGCAGCTGTGCCGCGGCGACAGCAGCAGAAGGTTGGACGTCTCTGCGAGGCAGCTGGTGCGTGAGCGCGAACACCCGGCTGATGGAACCACCGTCCTGCCGTTTGGTGAGCGATAGTTCGGCGGCCCGTTCAGTGAGCTGCAGGGGATCGGCGAAATCCGAACCCACGAGGAGCAGGCATCTGCTCCAGGAAGGCCAGGCATGGTCAGTGGCTGTCCATCAAGGCAAACATCTCACTCCTGAGCGTGGACACCTTTCGATTGCTGAGGCCGTCCATATGGAGCAGGCTGGTGGCACGATCGCACCGGCTGAGCCCGAACGTGCGGAGCAACAGCGCCTTGAGGCCCTTGTGCTTGCCGAATGTGGGAGGGTCCTGCAGGTAGGCAGCAAATGGGTGGCCGTCTCTTGGCTAAGCGCCCCGACCACGTAGAAATATCGGGTGGCGTCCGCGACAATATTTCTGAGTTAGAATTGGGCCTCAATGTAGGAGAACCACACTTGAGGCTGCACCACCCAGAAAACGGGCAGTTTCAGGCCCACAACATTTTGTTGGGTAGGCTGGGCGTCGGGGTTAGCGGCGGCATTCATGATCGAGGTCCAAATTGATGATCGGACCTGCGGGGTCACCACTTTGGCGAGACGACACAGTTGAGTGAAAATGAATTCTTTATTTAAACGATAAACAAAGCATTTCTCTCAACCGTGTTCCTAAGTCAGCCAAATAATACCAAGCTCCTTCTACACGGGTGGAGCTCGACTGATTAAGAATGCAAGAACACGTGACCACGCCAGCCAATAGCGAGGGTTCGTGTTGCCCCACTGCCACCACTATGTGCCGCTACAAGGTGGTACTTTTTGGTAAGTCACACCAGGGCACAGTAAATGACAGTCTTGGAGCGTGCTGTAAGCAGAGGCAGGTGTATAATTCCCTGAAACTATGGATGCAAAGTGTGCATTTGACATGTTTGCCTTTATTATGAAGGGTGTTGAGCACAGGAGTTTGAATATAATTCTACTGCTGTACAAGACATTGGTTAGATCACATTTGGAATATTTTCTCTCTCACTCTCTCTCTCTCTCTCTCTGCTTTTCTGGCTGCAATGGCAACTGTAGCAGGTGTTGCTGCCATCTAGTTTACGTGGGGAGTGAGCGTTTATAGTATCTTGTCTTATGTCTGTGGCACAGAGCAAATTGGCAAAAAGCTGTGATCAGTTCAGCCTCGTCCATCTGCAAATCTTGTAGATCTTGCATCAATCAGGGTGTAAATTTCTCTCATGTTGTTTTAGGTGTTATTTTGGCCAATTCTCTCCATTTCCAATGATGGCCGAAACGGCAGTTAGCACTGAATTACAGGGATGATTAAAGTATCGATCCAATCACAAAACAAATCCTAAGGATTCAGCTGGTAACTACACTCTCCTGAGCCATAAAGATCTGGGGACTGATCCTTGGTCTACACTGATCTGAACTAGGATGGCGCGCAAGAGTAATTTTTAATGCAGCTCTGCCACAAAACGTCAAGCACCGGACTTTTTAAACATAGAAACATAGAAACATAGAAAATAGGTGCAGGAGTAGGCCATTCGGCCCTTCGAGCCTGCACCGCCATTCAATATGATCATGGCTGATCATCCAACTCAGTATCCTGTACCTGCCTTCTCTCCATATCCCCTGATCCCTTTAGCCACAAGGGCCACATCTAACTCCCTCTTAAATATAGCCAATGAACTGGCCTCAACTACCTTCTGTGGCAGGGAGTTCCAGAGATTCACCACTCTATGTGTGAAATTTTTTTTTCTCATCTCGGTCCTAAAGGATTTCCCCCTTATCCTTAAACTGTGACCCCTTGTCCTGGACTTCCCCAACATCAGGAACAATCTTCCTGCATCTAGCCTGTCCAACCCCTTAAGAATTTTGTAAGTTTCTATAAGATCCCCCCCTCAATCTTCTAAATTCTAGCGAGTACAAGCTGAGTCTATCCAGTCTTTCTTCATATGAAAGTCCTGACATCCCAGGAATCAGTCTGGTGAACCTTCTCTGTACTCCGTCTATGGCAAGAATTTCTTTCTCAGATTTGGAGACCTGAAATTGTACGCAATACTCCAGGTGTGGTCTCACCAAGACCCTGTACAACTGCAGTAGAATCTCCCTGCTCCTATACTCAAATCCTTTTGCTATGAATGCCAAAATACCATTCGCTTTCTTCACTGCCTGCTGCACCTGCATGCCTACTTTCAATGACTGGTGTACCATGACACCCAGGTCTCGTTGCATCTCCCCTTTTCCTAATCGGCCACCATTTAGGTAATTGTCTACTTTCCTGTTTTTGCCACCAAAGTGGATAACCTCACATTTATCTACATTATACTGCATCTGCCATGCATTGTCCCACTCACCCAGCCTATCCAAGTCACCTTGCAGCCTCCTAGCATCCTCCTCACAGCTAACACTGCCCCCCAGCTTCGCGTCATCCGCAAACTTGGAGATATTGCCTTCAATTCCCTCGTCCAGATCATTAATATATATTGTAAATAGCTGGGGTCCCAGCACTGAGCCTTGCGGTACCCCACTAGTCAATGCCTGCCATTGTGAAAAGGACCCGTTTACTCCTACTCTTTGCTCCCTGTTTGCCAGCCAGTTCTCTATCCACATCAATACTGAACCCCCAAGCCCCACTTGGGGTAAATCAACGTTAGTTTGAAAAGATGACAAAAAATTGTTCAGGGGCTGGCAGATGATGTTCACCTATCTGTGGGGTAGAGAATTTCTCTTGCGGAATTAAAAGAATGAAACATTCTTTTCGAACAGAAGTGATATTTTTTCTTGACATCAGGATTGGGTATATAAGGGAATAAAAGGGTTGAGCTGCCAGTTTTTCAACAGAGTCTATCTGGAATTTATAACTGATCTGTATCATCACAGCACCTCTGCAAGACCAGCTCATACACCTCTTAAACTGCTTGGTATTCAAAGCAGCATTGGAAATATGTTTTTAAGGGAAGTTTCATTGCCTTTTCCAGTGCTTGAGGCTGTGTAAAGTAAATGGAATGTGCAAATAAATGGAAAGTGTAAAGATAAGCAGATCAAAGGATTCTGCTGAATTCTTTGAAGATCTGTAAATGAAAGTGTATGATGTCTGTATTTTTGACCCAGGTTTGCTAATTTTAAATCTTTGCATTTCTAAACTAAAAAGTTAATATAAGCTTTAATCTCTTAAATCAAATAATCAAAGTCAAATGATACCTTATTCATTTTGTTGGTTGGACTAGAGGTTAAAATAACAATTTGAAGAAGGGATTTTGCTTAACTTTCTTGGGAGAGCTGGGGCCGAGCAAAGTCCTTTAGAGGAGGCCATTTGGTTCAGTATTGTTATAGAGTCTTGTAACTTGGAAACTTCGGCCCAACTTGCCCACACCAGCCTACATGTCCCATCTCAACTAGTCCCACCCGTCTGCGTTTGACCCATATCCCTCGAAACCTGTCCTATCCCTGTACTTGTTTACATGTTTCTTAAATGTTGCAATATTACCTGTATCAACTATCTCCTCTGGCAGTTCGTTCCACATACCCACTGCCCTTTTTGTACACCTCTGTAAATTCATGAAATTATGGCTATTGTAGTTAAACTGAAAGCACAATGGTGTACCCAGGAGAGCTGCTTCTTCATAGCCCCAGCAATTTGAGTACAATCGTAATCTCCATCACTGTCTCCATGGAGGTTTCATGTTCTGCCTGTGACAACATGAGATTCCTCCAGAAGCCGTGATGTCCTTCCTCATACCCATAGATGTCAAACCTGGTAAGTTCTGGCTTCTGCAAATTGCCCAGTGTGTCCATGAGGGGTAGGAACTGATGGTAAGGTAGGGACAATGCAGGAAATGTCGGGAAAAGAAGATGTGTGCAGGATTACGTAAATAGTGCTTCAAAGTTAGCACAAAATCACTGGTCAGATAGGTTGATTCCATGCTGTATGATTCAATGATTCGAGTGCTTGTTCCTGGACTGGCATCCAGAAACCTAGAACTTGGCTATTGATCAAGAACATTAATTCAAACTGCATCAAGTTAGTCAGGGGATTTAAACTGAAGTTATTAAAACTGGGATAAATAAATGAGTCTCATTGATGGTGACCATGGATCTATCAGACTGTTGTACTTTGAAGAAGAAAATCTGCCATCCTATTCAAATCTGGCCTACTTGACATGCTATCAGTGTGGTAGATCCCTCATAGTTCTCTGAAAAGGCTTTAGAAGCAAGTTGCTTCAATTCAAGGTCCAATTGGTGATGTGCACTTATAGTGTTGGCCCTGCTAGAGACTTTCACATCCAGTAAATAGAGAAACAAAAGAGAATCACACTTCTGGTGTTATCCTGATAAATGTTCAATCTTCATCCCTGCATCTGATTCACTTAACGTAATTTTTTTCTATCATGCACACATCCAGTGCAATCCAAATTGTACCAGCACTCCCCAAACAATGCTTTTGAATGCCTTTAAATCACCCCATATCCACAGATATCTGCTCTTCCAAGGATCTGAATGTTGGAATTCATCCTGGGATCCAAGACATTGTCAATAGAAGGTAGGGGTATGAAATTCTCAAATGTTCTCTCCTTGGCCTTGTCCCTAGCTGATGGCAGGAATAATGCTTGATGTAGAATGAAGATCTGTTTGCCTGAAAACCATGCTCATGATTGTTGCCCGGATTCTGGGTGATGCAGAGAAATGTCACTTTTAAGGAATAATCTTTCCGTTAAAAAATGGAAAGTTATTTTCAAAGTACAGGAAATACATAAGCCATTCAACCTCTCAGAAAAGACAAGATAATCTTGATAATGGTGGTGATAATCTTGTTGCCAATGTTAATGCAGTGTAAAGCCCCTGTCCCACTTTCCCGAGTTAATCACGAATTCTCCCGAGTTTTCCTCTTGCTTCAAACTCGGAGAATGTCTGTAGCGAGTCCGTAAGCATCCGTAGATATTTCGTAGCGGCACGTAATGCTAGCCGTAGGTACTCAGGGCATCAGGTAAGTCGGGACATTTTTTCAGCATGTTGAAAAATATCCACGAGTAAAAAAAATAGCCCCGAGTCCCTACGGCTGGCTATTACTGTAATTCTCCGAGTTTGAATCAAGGGGAAAACTCGGGAGAATTCGTAAGTTACCTCGGGAAAGTGGGACAGGGCCTTAAGAAATTGGAGAGAATAATTTAGTTTAGTTTAGTTTAGAGATACAGTGCGGAAACAGGCCCTTCGGCCCACCGTGTCCGCATCGACCAGCGATCCCCGCACATTACATAGATACATAGACAATAGGTGCAGGAGCAGGCCATTCGGCCCTTTGAGCCAGCACCGCCATTCAATGTGATCATGGCTGATCATCCACAATCAGTACCCACAAACATTAACACTATCCTACACACACAAGGGACATTTATATATTTATACATTTTAACATTTATACCAAGCCAATTAACCTACAAACCTGTACATCCTTGGAGTGTGGGAGGAAACCGAAGATCTAGGAGAAAACCCATGCAGGTCACGGGGAGAACGTACAAACTCCGTGCAGACAGCACCCATAGTCAGGATTGAACCCAGCTCTCGTGCGCTGTAAGGCAGCAATTCTACCGCTGCGCCACCGTGCCGCCCTGTGAATGAGACAAAAACTGCATCTATGTCACTGATGCTAATTTATGTCTTAAAGATGTTCCTCTCACACAGATACCCATCTACTTGCCAAGTCATTTTACTCCTCACTTCAAATCACTTTTCATGCCATAGTTTTTAAAAATACACAGGTGTTTTGTATTCCTCGAAAATGGGGTCTTTTACATTTGTCTGTAACGCGAAGCTCTGTCATTGTGCATGTGCGAAGAAAAGCTATTTGAAAAAAAACAATGTGTTGATTTATTTACTTTTTACACTCAAATTCTCTGAGAGTGAATTTTAGTCTTTCTCTACTTTTGTGGCAAGTGATTTGTTAAATTCTGTAACCTGAAGAGCCACAACATGCGGGTGATCAGCAATATATTTGCTGCCCATTATTTCTGGATGTGTGTGGGTGGTCTGCATTAATGCAAATAAAATAATGAAAGCATAACAAATTAATTTAGACATAGCCTGTTTTGGATGTATTGTTTTGTAAGATATAAATCAATTGTTGTACAAGGCTCTGGTGAGGCCACAGTTGGAGCATTGTGTTCAGTTTTGGTCACCCCACCAAAGGAAAGATGTTGTTAAGCTAGAAAGAGAGCAAAGATTTACGAGGATGTTGCCATGACTTGAGGGCCTGAGCTATAGAAAGAGGTTGAACAGGCTGGGGCTGCATTCCTTAGAGCATTGGACGATGAGAGGTGATCTTATAAAGGTGAATCAAATCATGAGAGGAAAAAACAGGGCAGTTGCACAGTCTATTACCCAGAGTAGGGGAATCAAGAACCACAGACATAGGTGTTCGGTGGGAGGGGAAAATTTTAATAGGAATATATGGGGTAACTTTTTCACACAGAAGGCGGTGGGAATGTGGAATGAGCTGCCAGAGGAAGTAGTTGAGGCAGAAACTGTAATAGCATTTTAAAGACATTTGGACATTTGCATGGATAGGAAAGGCTTAGAACGATATGGGCTAAATGTGGGAGCATGGGACTAATGTAGATGGGACACGTTGGTTGGCATGGACAAGCTGGGTGAACGACCTGTTTCCATGCTGTATGGCTCTAATACTCTAAATTGTTAAATAAAATTTGTCGGTATAAATTCATGAAGGAAATTTACTGGTGTGTCTAATTTTCCAGCTATGATTATAGTCCGAAATTAAATATGATTTAAAATAAGACCAGTCAAAGAGAAATGTAGCAAACAGGCTTTCACTGCTGTGTCTAAGGTGGATAAAGAATGTACAGAGTAGAAATAAGAATATGTGCTGAATCCCTGTTAACAACCAGTGAACCACTGCTCTTACCTGAAATTGTGAAGAAGCAGAAACATGGACTCAAAAAATTAAGTTTAAATTAAAAATTACAATTTAACAAAAAAAAATGTTTAAGTAACATTTGAACACACCAAAATAATGTGCAGCAAATATATTGCTTTCAATCTGGGGACAAAACAAACAGCTCTATTTGTGGGTAGCAAAGCTCCAGAAACAAAATAGCGAATTAGTGACCAAATCATCTTTGAAACAAGGAACTGCAGATGCTGATTTACTAAAATAAGACACAAAAAAGATACAAAAAAGGATACAAAGAAAGACACAAAGTGCTGGAGTAACTAACTCAATGGGTCAGGCAGCATCTCAGGTGGGAATGTTTATTGAGTGAACATGGTCAGAACACAGGGAAATTTCCTTAATTTACTTTAACTCCTACTGTGAAACCTATTGCATCTGCCCAAACTTATTTAAAGTATTGATTCAAAAAAGACCCACTTACGACAATGCAGAACTCTCAAAGTACAAGATGGAGCTCAGGATATACATCAACCCATGAAAATGTAGGGAGAGGAAAGAAGTTGACAAATGGAAGGAGAGAAACTTATCAAAAGAAGAGAAACAGTAAAGTAGATGACATTTTAACAGCTGCATCATTTCAACTCTATTTCTGTTCCAGAGGACATGTACTGCGGATTTATTCAAAACCACATGTATCATTGCAGGGGACTTGGAAATGGCCTGCCATACGCTGAATTGGCCCATGCACAAAGTAGTGTGCTATTAAATGCTTTCAAGTGGTTGGCCCCAAGAGATTCTCAAAGTGATGGGTGGTACTGCAACAAATGAATCAATTATTTTGTTGGGTTTTTAAAAAAAAATCCTTATCCTTGGGTGGCTTGATGAGACTAAACATTCATGTTTGCAACGTGCCGGTGTTTGTCATGTGGGTCCCCATTGGTAGGTGGTGGGCAGTTCTCCAATCCTCTCACTAACATGAGTAATAGCCTTGGTTAGCTTTGTGAAGGATTACAAGGTGGGACATCCCATCGTGAATAAACCCATATAGAAACTGCTGTAAACAATTTGTATGGAAATTAAACTTAAATCATTAAAATGTGATGCAGATGGAATGCGTTTTAAGCTATAGTCACAATTTAGCAGTGTGTAATTTGTTAGCTAGAACCAATTTTCTGCATTTTACAGTTAAGAAGAATGTTTTACATTAGGATGAATGACAAATTATTTTGGTACATTGAAAACACATGGAGCCAAAGATTTAATCGTTTAACCATTGAACCAGAAAATAAGTTAAATTAGTGCTAATGAAAAAGCAAGCAAATCCTGTGCATGTTCAGCCTGTTAGATTTAGCTAGTTTATTGTTCTTCTTTGTAGTGGTTCACTTACACATCATTGAAGTTCTACTTGCCTCTTAACAAATAATACTGTTGCCATATTTATGCATTCAAATGCTGGTTCCTCAAAGATGAAATCTTGGTACAGCACTAAATTAACTCATCAGATCAATTTTGTGTTTGTCAGTGTAATTAAGAAACTGGTATTGCTACCACTGCTAGATACCTCCATTGGGGATTATTCTTACTGTGGCTTGGGAATAAATATTTGTTTCTGGGATGGGTGGCTGATTTAACAGGGCAATGGGTTTTTAGGAACCCAGATTTGAAATTTTACTATTTTGATATTTTGATATATATTGATATTTTGTCTATTATTTATTATTGTTGTTTGCTGGCTTAATGTTAGAATCTTACATATTAAGATGCACTTTGTTTTGTCCATGAGACACAGCAACAGACTTAAAAGGGAACTCAACTTTGCTCAAAGATAGACACTAAGTGCAGGAGTAAGTCAACGTGTTAGGCAGTACCTCTGGAGAAAAAGGATGGCTGATGGTTTGGGTCAGGGCCCTTCTTCAGACTGTGAGAGGTGTGAGGCGTGAAGAGTTGGAGGCCAGAAAAGACCAGTACAAAACTCACATCCAGCTATTTACCCACCCCCTACTTTCAGTCTGAAGATGGGTGCTGACCCGAAACATTTTCAAGAGAGAGTTAGATTTAGCTCTTAGGGCTCAGGCAATCAAGGGATATGGGGAAAAAGCCAGAACAGGGTACTGATTTTGGATGATCAGCCATGATCATAATGAATGGCGGTGCTGACTCGAAGGGCCGAATGGCCTACTCCTGCACCTATTTTCTATGTTCTATGTTTCTATATCACCTATCCCTTTCTTCCAGAGATGCTGCCTGATCTGCAGACTTACTCCAGCACATTGTGTCTATCTTTGGTATAAACCAGCATCTGCAGATTTCTGTTTCACTTTTGCTCGTTTGGTTAATTAGCATTAAACAATTTTTTTTAAGCTTACAGTCCTAGCATTCTTTTTTCTCACTGAAAAAAGGTGTTTTTTTTAAAGTTCTTTGTTAAGGGCACATCTTGCTGGGAACTGCTGAGATAAAAAGGAAAACAAAAGAGGGAAAATGGGATATGTTAAGAAGTAGTGTTCAATTTCACGTCACCTTTCCCACCCATGACAAAGGTCACATCCTTGACCTGGTCTGCTCCACAAATCAACCGGTACTCGACCTCTATCCATGCCTCTTCCCCCTCTCTGATCATAAGCTTATACGGTTCACCATCCCTTCTCCGACACCTCGCGCCCGCTTCCTCCGAGAAATCACCTTCCGTAATCTAAAATCCATTGATCCCCACCATCTCTCTGTCCTGCTCCCCACCACTGTCCCCCTGGACTCAATCCCCATCTCACCTGATGATCTCACATACTATCTCAACTCCACCTTGTCTACCTCCCTTAACACTATGGCCCCCCTCAAAACAAGAACCGTAACTTTCAACACATCTTCACCCTGGTACACACCTGCACTTCATAAACTGAAACAGACTGGTCGCCGACTTGAACGACTCACAAATAAATCATCTCTCACAGTCCACCTTGAAGCTTACAAACTCCACCTCACTGACTACAAAGATGCCCTCATTGCTGCAAAATCTGCCTACCTCTCCTCCATATTCACCGATCCCTGCCTAAACCACAGAACCCTCTTCTCCACAGTGGGCAACCTCCTCAAGCCTCGAGCCAACACTCTCCCTACCTCTACTCCGGTTCTCTGCAACTCATTCCTCCACTTTTTCGCTGATAAAATCAGCACCATCTATCAATCTTTATCCCCTGTACCCGACTCCCCAGCATCTACTCCACCACCTACCAAGGCCCCTCCTTTCAACATCTCCACTGACCTCCTTACCCCTCCTCCACACTGTTTCCTCTCCCAGTTTGACCTGGTCACCCCTACTGAAATCTCCAAACTCATCAGCTCTTCCAAACCCACTACCTGCTCCCTCGACCCTCTCCCCACTCCCCTGCTGAAGTCCTGCCTCCCCGTTCTCTGCCCCTACCTCACTAATCTCTTCAACTCCTCATTGTCCCAAGGAATTGTCCCCTCCGCTTTCAAAACTGCTGCTGTCACACCAATCTTAAAGAAACCTGGTCTTGATCCCTCCTCTCTCATTAACTACCGCCCAATCTCAAACCTCCCCTTTCTTTCAAAAACCCTGGAGCGTATCGTTGCGTCGCAACTTCATTCCCACCTCCTTGCGTATAACCTACTTGAACCCCCCCAATCTGGCTTTCGCCCCCTCCATAGCACAGAAACTGCTCTCCTCAAAGTCCTCAACGACCTGCTCACCTCTGCTGACACTGGTTCCCTCAACATCCTCATCCTCCTCGACCTGAGCGCAGCCTTCGATACAGTGAACCATAACATCCTGCTCACCAGACTCAAAGACCTCGGCATTGAAGGCTCTGCACTCAGCTGGCTCCGTTCCTACCTTTCCAACAGATCCCATTTCATCTCTCCACAACCACACCTCTGCTACAGCCACAGTCACTCAAGGCGTTCCCCAAGGCTCCGTACTCGGCCCCCTCCTCTTCATCATCTACATCCTCCCCCTTGGTCAGATACTCCGCCATTTCAACCTGGACTTCCACTGTTACGCCAATGACACCCAGATCTACCTCGGCACCAAATCTCCCCACAACCCCCCCCCCCTCTCCCATATCAACTCCTGTTTGTCAGCTATAAAAACCTGGTTGCAACATAACTTCCTCAAACTCAACAGCGATAAGACAGAATTCCTCCTCATAGGCTCCAAAGCCACACTCAGCAAAATCAATAACCCCACTCTCACCATCGACGGCACCACTGTCTCCCCATCTCCCCAGGCCCGCAACCTTGGCGTGATCTTTGATTCCACCCTCTCCCTTGAGCCTCACATCCGCCATGTCATTAAAACCTCCTTCTTTCATCTCCGCAACATCGCCAAACTCAGACCCTCTCTCACACCTCCCGCTGCTGAAAGACTCATCCATGCCTTCATCTCCTCCCGACTGGACTATTGCAACTCACTTCTCCTTGGCATCAGCTCTACCTACATCAACTGACTCCAACTGGTCCAGAACGCAGCCGCCCGACTCATCACCCACACCAAATCCTGGCATCACATCACTCCAGTCCTCAAACAACTTCACTGGCTTCCCATCTCCCACCAGATCACCTACAAAATCCTGATCCTCACCTACAAAGCCCTCCACCATCTGCTGGCCCCCCCATATCTCACTGACCTCCTCTCCCCCTACCAACCCTCACAGTCCCTCAGATCCACATCAGCCGGTCTCCTCTCCATCCACAAGTCCAACCTCCGCAGTTTTGGGGACAGAGCCTTCTCCAGGGCAGCTCCCAGGCTCTGGAACTCCCTCCCCCAACTGATCCGCAATTCTGTCCCTCACCATCTTCCAGTTCCGCCTCAAGACCCATCTCTTCACCTCTGCCTATCCTTAGCCCCACGTCCCCCTCCCTTTTCATCTGTGCTTGAATTGCCTCATATTGTGTTTTGAATTGAATTCTGCCTTTACATTGTGTACTAGTCATGTCTCTACTATTTATTTCATTCCCCTTACATGTTTTTCCTCTACCTGCTAAATTTTTGTAAGGTGTCCTTGAGACTCTTGAAAGGCGCCCATAAATAAAATTTATTATTATTATTATTATTAAAGTCTTGCAGTTTGTAGGTTAATTGGCTTGTAGATTAATTGTCCCGAGTGTGCAGCGTTGAACTAGTCTATGGGTGATCCTGGTTAGTGCAGATTTGGTGAGACAAAGGGCTGTTCCTCCCTCCCCCCCTTATCCCTCTACAATCGGTCTGAAGAAGGGACCCAACATCACCAATTCATGTTCTCTAGAGATGCTGCCTGACCCATTGAGTTACTCCAGCATTGTGTGTCTTTCTTTGGTAAAACAGCACCTGCAGTTCCTTGTTCATAGACCTTACCTTTAACAGGGCAGGTCACTTTGCTCGGGCCCATTGATGGTTGGCCCTGGCTGCAGGGACCCACTTGGTCCTAATATGAAGGGTGGCCTTGCTGGCCCTCTGCAGTAAGCACTCAGTGGCAATCAAGCCTCAAGGCACGTGGGCCCTGCCACTGATGGTATTGATTGAAGGAAATTCTGGGGATATAACATTGCCTTCTATCATAGTGATAAAGTGTGTAAACAGGCTCTTCGACCCAACTCACCCACACTGGCCAGCAATGGCCCAGCTACCCTAGTCCCATTTGCCTGCGCTTGGTCCATATCCCTCCAAGCTTGTCCTATCCATGTACCTGTCTAACTATTTCTTAAACGATGGGATAGTCCCAGCCTCAACTACCTCCTCTGGCAGCCTGTTCCATACTCTCACCACCCTTTGTGTGAAAAGGTTACCCCTCGGATTCCTATTAAATCTTTTCTCCTTCACCTTGAACCTATGTCCTCTGGTCCTTGATTCCTCTACTCTGGGCAGAAGACTCTGCATCTACCCGATCTATTAATCTCATGATTTTGTATACCTCTATAAGATCTCCCCTCATCCTCCTGCGCTCCAAGGAATAGAGATCCAGCCTACACAACCCCTCCCCATAGCTCACACCCTCTGGTCCTGGCAACATCCTCATAAATCTTTTCAGCACCCTTTCAAGCTTGACAATATCTTTCCTATAACATGTGTCCAGAACTGAACATAAAATTCTAAATGCGGTCTCACCAACGTCTTATACAACTGCAACATGACCTCCCAACTTCTATACTCAATACTCTGACAGATGAAGGCCAAAGTGCAAAAAGCCTTTTTGACCACCTTATCTACCTGCAACTTGACCTTCAAAGAACATTGCACCAGTACTCCTAGATCCCTCTGCTCTACAACACTACCCTGAGGCCTACCATTTACTGTTTAGGTCCGGCCCTTGTTCGACGTCCCAAAATGCAGCACTTCACACTTCTCTGTATTAAATTCCATCAACCATTCCTCCACCCACCTGGCCAATCGATCTCGATCCTGCTGCAATCGTTCACAACCATCTTCACGATCTACAAAATCACTAACTTTTGTATCATCAGCAAACTTGCTAATCTTGCCCTGTAGGTTCTCATCCAAATCATGGATGTAGTTGACAAACAGTAACGGGCCCAGCACCGAACCCTGAGGCACACCACTAGTCACAGGCCTCCAGTCCAAAAAGCAACCTTCCATCATTACCCTCGGCTTCCTTCCATGGAGCCAATTTGCTATCCATTTAGCTATCTCTTCTTGGATCCCATGCGATCTAACCTTCCAGAGCAGCCTACCATGCGGAACCTTGTCGAATGCCTTACTGAGGTCCATGTACACAACATTTACAGGTCTGCCCTCATCAACCTTTTTGGTCAAGTCTTCAAAAAAATCAATCAGATTTGTGAGGCACGACTTCCCACGTATAAAACCATGCTGACTATCCCTAATCAGCCCTTGCCTATCCAAATGCCTGTATATCATATCCCTTTGAATACTCTCAAGTAACTTACCAATTACTGATGTTAGGCTCACCAGCCTATAGTTCCTAGCATTTTCCCTGCAGCCCTTCTTGAAAAGAGGCACAGCATTTGCCACCCTCCAGTATTCCGTCACCTCTCCTTTATTTAAGGATGACTCGTAAATTTCAACCAGGGCTCCCGCAATTTCCTCTCTAGTTTCCCACAATGTCCTCGAATATGTCTGATCAGGCCCTGGAGATTTGTTTACCTTGAAGCATGACAGTACCTTCAGTACTTCTTCGACGGTAACCCTCACTGCTCCAATTTCCTCCGCCCTACTGTCTTTTTCCTCTGCAAATACAGAGGGGGATTACTCATTTAGGACCTTGCCCATCTCCTGTGGCTCCACACAGAGGTGACCGCTTTGATTCCTGAGATGTCCCACTCTCTCTCTAGTTACCCTTTCCCCCCTTATGTATTTATAAAATCTTTTGGGATTGTCCTTAATGCTACCCACCAGAGCTATCTTCTGGCCCCTTTTAGCCCTTCTGATTTTCTTTTTTAGTATACTCCTTAGTTCCCATAACTCCTCCAGGGATGCACTTAATCCCAGCTGCCTATACCTGTTCCATGCATCCTTCTTGTTTTTGACTGACGTCTCAATTTCCCTCGTCAGCCAAGTTCCTTACATCTGCCTGCTTTGCTCTTCACTCTAACGGGTGACGTACACAACCTGAGCTTTCTTCAGTACACTTTTAAAAACATCCCACTTGGCCGATGTTCCTTTCCCCTCAAATAACCTGCTCCAGTCAACTTGAGCAAGATCTTTTCTCATACCCTCAAAGTTGGCCTTACCCCAGTTGATTTAAAAAAAATTTGATTCGGAGAAAAAAAAAGAAATTCTATGACAAAACATTATGGAAGTTGAATTAGTTAGAAACAAATTATTTAAACATTTCAAAGCACAAGTAAAGCCACAAAACACGAAATAATATAAACAATCATTTCATAATAACATTGAATTATTTTAGTTAATAAGCATTGAGTACTAACTTCCATGTGTCTCAATCTTATTGAACTCAATGCAGTCTCATATTCCACACCTGTTCTGAGATGATATAGATCCAATTAATTGCAGATGCTGGTTTACAAAAAAGATGCAAAGTGCTGGAGTAACTTGGTGGGTCAGACAGCATCCCTGAAGAATATGGATAACTGATGTTTCAGCTTGGGATCCTTCTTTATACTGAAGAAGGGTCCGACCAAAAACGTTGTCTACCCATCTTCTCCAGAGATGCTGCCTGACATACTGTGTTATTCCTGCACTTTGTGCCTGAACTAATGTAGGATTAGAAAGACCTTGGTATGTGTGGTGCCACAAAATTCCAGTAAGACTGATCGCTGGGAACGGATGTTTGTGTTGAGACCAATGATGATGTTTACCAACAGATATGGCACCACCCATTATTCAGGAAGCTTCAGATGTCTGTGCTTGACATCCCAAGATCCGAGACTAACTCAAGGTTGAATAGCTGAATGAACATAGATAGAGTGTAATGGTTGACATGGATGAGTTGGACCAAAGGGCCTGTTTCTATGCTGTATGACTCTATGACTATGATACTATGATTTACCTTGCCCTCATCCTGGTGCTGCCTACACACCTCATCAAAGCCCTAAATCACTAAAGCCTACACTTTGGCCACCAGCAGCACTTCCACATCAACGCTGCCCTTCTCAAAATGGCCACTCCTAGATGGCCACAACGGTGGAGCTTACCTAGAGATCCTAGATCCCTCCTTGCCACTCACAATAGACACTGCTTTAAAATGACCATTAACAAGTTAGATAACAGGTCGGTTATTGACATGTGTAGGAAGGAATTGCAGATGCTGGTTTACACCGAAGATAGATGCTGGAGTAACTTAGCGGGTCAGGCAGCATCTCTGGGGAGAAGGAATTGGTGATGTTTTGGGTGGAGACCCTTCTTCAGTCTGAGGATGGAGGCTGGTTTGTGTGATGAACTGGGCTGCATTCATAATTCTCTGAAGTTTCTTGTGGTCTTGTCCAGTTGCTATACCAAACTGCGATGCATCCTGATAAGATTTTAATTCTGTTAAGTTAATTCCAGGTGTTGGTCACTTATTGCAAGTGCATGCGCATGAATTGATGACCTCTTTACTAAACATGTTTTTACTCATGCTGAACCTACGTCTCCTTCTCCCAGAGTCCACAATTTAACTTAGTGTTGATTTCTATATTGCTCCAGTTTTTTACACTTTTAACATTTTCTATACTGAGTTAATTCTCTGACGCTTCCTTACAGTGCTGAATGTTCTATTAATACTAAAGAAAATTGTGAAATATATAGTATTACACAGCCTTTGCTCAGTCATACCTTGGACTCTGCCATTTATGGCTATTTCCTCCATCATCTCTTGGGCTTCAAAGTCTCCTCTGTGTCTAACAATCTTGGAAATTTGCACAAGGCGGTTACTTTTTAAACTACAGAGCAAAACTTAAAAACACCTTTAATATTGTAGAAAACACACAGAACAAGCAAAACATTAGGTTAGAGAAAACAGCATTCAGTAAAAATAGTTAAATATAAAAATATATTTGGAGTCTGATATATTATAGTCTGAAGAAGGATCCCGTCCCAAAACGTCACCCATTTCTTCTCTCCTGAGATGCTGCCTGTCCCGCTGAGTTACTCCAGTTTTTTGTGTTTATCTCCAAAATATATTAGGAAATGGATGGTCATTTTTGCTCAGATTGGGGCAAAATGAGTTTGTGTGTTAAATGAATTAAAAAGTTAGTTAAGTTTAAAACAGTGTGCAGCATGAGCAACAAATAAAAAGGAGGTAAGCTCCACCATTGTGGCCATCTAGGAGTAGCCATTTTGAGAAGGGCAGCGTTGATGTGGATGTGCTGCTGGTGGCTAAAGTGTAGGCTTTAGTGAATTAGGGCTTTGCGGTGGATGATGGCAAGGTAGGTCATAGCATCATAGTCATAGATTCATACAGCATAGAATCAGGCCCTTTGGTCCAACTCATCCATGTCACCCATCCAGCCCACAAAGTTTAATGTGGGGGGATTGAGTTCTCTTCTGGGGCAGAGGTGACACGTAAAAGAGGGACGGGTTGTACATGAACTGGAGGTGGGACAAACATCCAGCTTTGCTCAAGCTACTTGGAAGGGTTTAAACTAGCTTGGTAGAGGGATGGGACCCAAAGTGGGTGTAATGTAGCAGATGAGAAAGTTGAAGCAAATATAGCAAGTCATTTTTTTTGTTTCGCTCCACTGCGGCAAGCCTCAACGACTTCCGCCCAGTTGCACTTACCCCCATCATCACCAAGTGCTTCGAGAGGCTGGTCCTGGCACACCTCAAAAGCTGCCTACCCCCCACACTGGATCCCTATCAGTTTGCCTACCGCAAGAACAGGAGTACAGAGGATGCCATCTCAACGGCACTTCACTCCGCCCTCTCCCACCTCGACAACAGAGACACTTACGTAAGAATGCTGTTCATCGATTACAGCTCAGCATGCAACATCATTATACCATCAAAACTGATCACCAAACTCGGTAACCTGGGCATCGACCCCTCCCTCTGCAACTGGATACTGGACTTTCTAACCAACAGACCCCAGTCTGTTAGGTTAGACAAGCACACCTCTTCAACCCTCACCCTGAACACCGGCGTTCCACAGGGCTGTGTGCTGAGCCCCCTCCTCTACTCCCTCTTCACCCACGACTGCACACCTGTACATGGTACTAACACCATCATCAAGTATGCAGATGATACAACGGTGATTGGCCTCATCAGCAACAACGATGAGTCAGCCTACAGGGAGGAGGTCCAGCATTTAGCAGCATGATGCGCTGACAACAACCTGGCCCTTAACTCCAAGAAGACCAAGGAGCTCATTGTAGACTTCAGGAAGTCCAGGGGCGGCACCCACACCCCCATCCACATTAACGGGACGGAGGTGGAACGTGTTTCTAGCTTCAGGTTCCTGGGAGTCAACATCTCCGATGACCTCTCTTGGACCCACAATACCTCAACTCTGATCAAGAAGGCTCACCAGCGTCTCTTCTTCCTGAGGAGACTGAAGAAGGTCCATCTGTCTCCTCAGATCCTGGTGAACTTCTACCGCTGCACCATCGAGAGCATCCTTACCAACTGCATCACAGTATGGTATGGCAACTGCTCTGTCTCCGACCGGAAGGCATTGCAGAGGGTGGTGAAAATTGCCCAACGCATCACCGGTTCCTCGCTCCCCTCCATTGAGTCTGTCCAAAGCAAGCGTTGTCTGCGGAGGGCGCTCAGCATCGCCAAGGACTGCTCTCACCCCAACCATGGACTGTTTACCCTCCTACCATCTGGGAGGTGCTACAGGTCTCTCCGTTGCCGAACCAGCAGGTCCAGGAACAGCTTCTTCCCGGCGGCTGTCACTCTACTCAACAACGTACCTCGGTGACTGCCAATCACCCCCCCCCCCCCCCCCCGGACACTTATTATTATTTATTCAAATCATTTGCTATGTCGCTCTTCCAGGGAGATGCTAAATGCATTTCGTTGTCTCTGTATTGTACACTGACAATGACAATTAAAATTGAATCTGAATCTGATACAGCGTGGAAACAGGCCCTTTGGCTCACCAAGTCCGCACAGGCCAGCAATCACCCGTACACTATCAATACCCTACACAATAGGGACAATTTACAATTTTTCCCCAAGCCAATTAACCTAGAAACCTGGGCGTCTTTGATTGTGGGAGGAAACCGGAGCATCCGGCGAAAACCCACGAGGTCACGGGGAGAACATACAAACTCTATACAGACAGCATCCATAGGCAGGATCGAACCCGGGTCTCTGGCATTGTAAGGCAGCAACTCTACAGCTGTGCCACTGTGCCACCCTTAATTGTGGAGAGTTTTGTATGTAGCCCAGTCCATCAGAGCAAACTCCCCATCATTGACTCCATTTGCAACTCTTGTTGCCTCAGGAAAGCAGTGAACACGATTAAAGACCTTTCCCACCCAGGTCATTCCATCTTCTGTCTGCTCCGTTGGGCATATGATACAAGAGCTTGAACACAGACTCAAAAACAGTTCTTCCGCTCCGTAATCAGGCTTCTGAATTGGCCTTCCATAAGCTGGAGTACAGTCCGTTACTGCTCTACCCCACTGGAATTAGTCTCTGGAACTGTCTTGCTATAATACAGAGAACTATATTCTGCATTCTGCATCTTCCCCTTTGCTCTACCTATTGTACTTGAGATTGACTTGATTGTATTTATGTTTAGTATTCTCTGATTTAATTTGATTGCACACAAAACAAAAGCATTTAAGAATAAGGGGTAAGCCATTTAGATCGGAGATGAGGAAACACTTTTTCACACAGAGAGTTGTGAGTGTGGAATTCTCTGCCTCAGAGGGCGGTGAAGGCCAGTTCTCTGGATACTTTCGAGAGAGAGCTATATAGGGCTCTTGAAGATAGCGGAGTCAGGGGATATGGGGAGAAGGCAGGAACGGGGTACTGATTGGGGATGATCAGCCATGATCACATTGAATGGCAGTGCTGGCTTGAAGGGCCAAATGGCCTCCTCCTGCACCTATTGTCTATTATCTATTGTCATTTTACTGCATATTGGTGCATGTGATAATAGTAAACCTAAATCTAGAAATCGAGTAGGCAGGACTTGCAGGGAAGAACAGGGAGCGAAGATGGACTAAACCACATTTATTTTAATACAAGAAGCCAGACAGCCCTGACAGACCTTAATGCATGGATCAACGCATCGGATTGATATATTATTGCTATTTCAGCAACTTGGTTGAGGGATGGATGGGACTGTAAGTTCAATGATTTGAACTACTGATGTGACAGATGATAGAAATGGATGTAGGATCAGAGCGGCATTGGAATATTGATTAGGTGAATAACACTGTGGCACTTAGAGAGGATATTCCTGAGGAGGCATTTGGTGCAGCTATTAAAATAGAGCTTAGAAGTAAAATGGGGCTGATCAGGGTGACGGATTTGGTCTAGAGGTCTACCAATAATCAGGAGGAATTGGAGGAGCAAATATGTAGGGAGATCACAGATAGTTGTGAGATAGAAATTTGTAATTGAAGGTGCAGGTTTACAAAGAAACACAAAGTGCTGGAGTAACACCGCAGTCACGGTGGCGTAGTGGTAGAGTTGCTGCCTTACAGCGAATACAGCGCCGGAGACCTGGGTTCGATCCCGATTATGGGTGCTGTCTGTACGGAGTTTGTACGTTCTCCCCATGTCCTGCGTGGGTTTTTCTCCGAGATCTTCGGTTTCCTCCCACATTCCAAAGACGTACAAGTTTGTAGGTTAATTGGCTAGGTAAATGTAAACATTGTCCCTAGTGGGTGTCAGATAGTGTTAATGTGCGAGGATCGCTGGTCGGCGCGGACCCGTTGGGCCGAAGGGCCTGTTTTCCCGTGCTGTATCTCTAAACTAAACTAAACTAAACTCAGCGGGTCAGGCAGCATCTCTGGAGAACGTAGATAAATAATGCTTTGGGTCTGAAGCAAGGTCCTGACCCGAAATGTTACCTATCCATGTTCTCCAGATATGGTGCCTGATGCGTTGAGTTACCCCAGCACTTTGTATCTTTTTATCATTAGACTTTATTTCCTGTTTACTCTGGGAATCTGCAGAGTAGTAAACACAGCCCAGTCCATCATCGGCTCTGACCTCCCTACCATCGAGGGGATCTATCGCAGTCGCTGCCTCAGAAAGACTGCCAGCATCATCAAGGATCCACAGCATCCTGGCCACTCACTCATCTCCCCACTGCCTTCAGGTAGAAGGTACAGGAGCCTGAAATCTGCAACATTCAGGTTCAGGAATAGCTACTTCCCCACAGCCAACAGGCTATTAAACTCAACTCAAACAAAACTCGGAACATTAATAGCCCATTGCACTTTATCTGATTATTTATGTGTATATATATATATATTCAATGGTATACAGTCACACTGATCTGCTCTGTATTTATTTATGCATACTATATTCTGTTGTGCTGAAGCAAAGCAAGAATTTCATTGTCCTATCTGGGAAACATGACAATAAACTCTCTTGAATCTTGATTTTTTTTTAAATCTGGACTCAGCTGGTTTAAGATTATTTCACGGATGTAACAGACCTTGTGCTGTCATGACATCTAAGAACACGCCACATTTATTTTAAAGACAATTTATAGTTAACACATTATAAATTTCATTATGTGGGTCTATGTTGAGAATTATACAGGCTTCAGATCACAGGATTTAGCCGCCTAGCTGTGGCGAACTGTCCTTTGAATGTGATTCTTATTTCCTGTTGTGCAGGATCAAAGCATCCAGTGGGGAACTTCACTGAGGTAGGGTCTGCTTGAGGCTCAGGGAAAAATGTTTTGCATAGACAAGTGACTTGATTCACGTGACGAATGAGGAGTGTTCCTGTCCGCTAAAGGTAAAGAAATTAACTTTGAAGGGTGTCAAATGGGCTCAGCTGACAGCACACATCCCTGAGTAAGAAGGTTATTGATTCATGTCCCACTCTGGAGCTTCAAGGGCGAACACTTGGAGGGACTTTTCAGTGCTAGGTGAAGGACTGCTGAAGGTTGTAATCATTGAGATGATATGGAAAACCATTGGCTCCATCTGTGCTCTGAAGTGGACGTGACAATGCAGATATTGCATTGTGTGATGTGTATTTTTAACAATGCAGATATTGCATTGTGTGATGTGTATTTTTAGAGTGTTATGTAGACCGAGCTTAGCTATCCCCAAAGATCATTAGTGGCTTAAATCATGACAGACATGAAACTGAACCAAGGTCTTCCATGTGCAGTTCACATTAGCACAACTAACATTTTCTGACACCAGGTGTGCATCAAATGCCATTAATATTTTGCTCACACCTGCTCTAAAGGAAAGAATGAATTTTGATAGAAATAATGGAAAATATAGACAGATTGACATAATTTTACACTAGTTTATGTGTCACATCATGAAAAAAGGACATTTGGTTAAATATTCACAAACTTTGACATATTCTACATTTGGACTTACCGAAGAAAAAGCAAATAGATGATACTGGAAACTACCTTTCGATATGTTCTGCTTGAAAAATCATTTTCTTCTCACCTTTCTATCTGATAATTATGCTCTTACTTGACATCAACTAGAAAGCTGCATCTTTGACAAGCTCTGAGGAACCAGGAGCGTAGGTTGTTTTGTTTTGCTATTTGAAATACCATTCTGTCTACATCGGGAGACTTCATCGTGTATCTTCAGGAGTGATTGCTTAAGCATCTTGCAATGTCCACAGAGTGTGATGCAATTAACAATGAATGTTTCTTCCAACATTTAGCTGCTGAAATACTTAGTCCATGGGAACTTCAGTGGTGACATTACAGGCGGAACTCTGTTAATGGAGTGCTATTTTGTCCATGACAACCCAATCAGGGTATGTTGGGGATCTTGAGACACAAGGCAAAGAAATGCCCATCAGCATAGATCTTACGGCAAATATAGTGTTTTCAAAGCCATTGCATCCTATTAGATCTCTCCGCGTGAACAATGTGTTCATAGGCTCATCTTTTTCAAGGCTATCATTTCTAAGACGTGTGATGATCTGCAGGAAGACCTCACACAAAGGGCGGTGGGTGTATGGAACAAGCTGCCAAAGGAGGTAGTTGAGGCTGGGATTATCCCAACGTTTAAGAAGCAGTTAGACAGGTACTTGGGTAGGACAAGTTTGGAGGGATATGGGCCAGGAGCAGGCAGGTGGGACTAGTGTAGCTGGGACATGTTGGCCAGTGAGGGCAAGTTGGGCCGAAGGGCCTGTTTCCACATTGTATCACTCTATGACTCTATGGCCCACAGCTGTGCCCTCGTGCCTGTTCTGCTCTCTCCATGGTGATCAAGATCACATTGCTTCTCCACATCTTCCTAATAAGATGCAGCAGATCTCGGCTGTGTCTCTAAGGTTGCTGCAGCTTCTTCACCACCGCTATCAGACTCCAGAACGAAACACTTATTTTACACCCATGTCCTGCAGATTCAGCAATGTACTCTTACCTTCAACTCTATCTCATTTGGTTATTCTGATATTGTACTTTAATATTTGTTTGGACTACTTCAGATTGCACTACAATCTTGTACCATTCTACTATTTGCTCTTGTTGTATTTATCATTTCTCTATGAGCTTTACTCGGTTTGCTTCAATTTCATTGCACCCTGGTTTATATAATAATAAACTATTGTAAATCTGAATTACTGACAATAGCCAAAGACTTCCTGAAGATTCAAGTTTTTTATTGCTTGCAGCAGGTCAGGGTCTCTTACAATTCACACCAAAGAGGACTGACTTCATTGTGATCTGTTAAGATGGTGGCGGCAATGGATGGAGGAGAAGTGCCAGTGAGCAGGCTGTGGGTTCATCTCCCACGCCCTTGGAGGCACTCTGGGGGTTCCAAGGTCGGCTGTGAGAGGTGCCCTGGTGCACAAAGGCAGAGTGGTGGTTGCGGGAGGCAAAGGGACTGCCTGTTCCCGTGTCGAGGTGTCGGTGGAGTGGGCAGCTTGAGGCCCTACAGCAGCCGGTGAATCAATTGGGTTCAGGCTTTGCTGGATGTCCCAAAGAGGTCAGACAAGCACATGGATCAGACACGGCCTGCAGCGGCACAGACTGACAGTGGGGGTCATCAAAACCAGTACTGACCCAGTGCCTCACTATATCTAGGTACATGTGACACAAAGGTGCAATTGGACTGTTGATCTGTGGTATATTGTACAACCTTCTCAGAGGACGAAAATAGCCAATGATTACCCTTAATCTGTTTAATTTTCTACAACCCCACAATTTAATGAAATATTAAGACAGTTTCAATTCTGAAGTGTTGATCATTTTCAAATGTAATCAATTTGTTGAAGCTAATTGTGCCAATTACCTTGCTCTGAGATTCTTTCCTTAATTCTTCTGCGTCTCTACTTGTATCTTTCATCCACAAACTGCATCTTAAAACCTATACTTCTGACCAAGTTGATATTGTGTGTCTAGCTATAGGAAAGAACTGCAGATGCTGGTTTAAATTGAAGGTAGACACAAAATGCTGGAGTAACTCAGCGGGTGAGGCAGCATATCTGGAGAGAAGGCATGGGTGATGTTTCGATTCGAGACCCTTCTTCAGACTGATGTCGGGGAGGGGGTGGGACAAAGATAGAATGTTGTCGGAGACAGTAAGACGAGTGGGAGAACTGGGAAGGGGGAGGGAATGGAGAGAGAAAGTATGGGCTTTCTGAAGTTCTCCCTGCTACCTTCAGGTAGAAGGTACAGGAGCTACTTCCCCACAGCCATCAGGCTATTAAACCTGGCTCGGACAAAACTCTGATTATTAATAACCCATTTTCTGTTATTTGCACTTGATCAGTTTATTTATTCATGTGTGTATATATTTATATTATGGTATATGGACGCACTTATCTGTTTTGTCGTAAATGCCTACTATGTTCTGTGTGCTGAAGCAAAGCAAGAATTTCATTGTCCTATACAGGGACACATGACAATAAATTCACTTGAACTTGAACTTGAGTTAGAGGTCAATGTTAATACCGCTGGGATGTAAATGACCCAAGCAAAGTATGTGTTGTTCCTCCATTTTTGTGAATTAAAGGTCAAGTGTACATTGGAAGATTTCTTTCATGACTCGATAATGCTTTTTGAATGGAGCTGTTTGGTACCATGCTGCATATTTTCAAGGTATATTAGCCCACTTATTTACTGCTCTATAGAGAGACAATCAAAATCTATTTCCTATTTTAATCTGGTATTTTCCATTTGTAGAAACATATAATTCGTAATCAAGTGCCAGTAGTTCTGACTTTGATCTGGTGCAAATGTGTGTAATTAGAAGCAGAAACAGGTATATCAGTTGGAATAGAAAGAGTGACATTTCTTTGGACAGTTACTATTGCAGCATTTAAGAAACTGATTGTGGATGATCATATTGAATGGCGGCGCTGGCTCGAAGGGCCGAATCATAGAATCATAGAAAGTAGGTGCGAGAGTAGACCATCAGGTCCGTCGAGCCCGCACCGCCATTCACTCATGGCTGAACACTAAACAGACACACTTACCCACAAACAGTAGACACAAGACACAGAACACAAGACACTACCCTCCCCTCTATACCGCTATCACCCCTCTCCACCCCAAGAACCGCGTGATCTCCTGGGGGAGGCAAAAAAACGGATAAAAACCCAGGTCCAATTCGGGAAAAAAATCCGGGAAATTCCTCTCCGACCCCAATCCAGGCGATCGACACTTGTCCAGGAGATCACTCAGGTCTACTATACTAACCATACCTAGGTCCATATCCCTGCCCTCTCCCCGTAGCCCCTTATCCCCTTGGCAGCTAAAAAACCATCTATTTTTGACTTAAATAATTTAACGTTTCTGCTTCCACTGCTCCCTGGGGCAGTGAATTCCACAAACTAACCACCCTCTGGGTGAAGAAGTTCTTCCTCATCTCAGTTTTAAAAGAGCCCCCCCTCACTCTGCAACTATGTCCCCTAGTTCTAGCCTCCCCGATCATTGGGAACATCCTCGGTGCATCCACCCGATCAAGGCCCCTCACGATCTTATACGTTTCAATGAGATCGCCTCTCATTCTTCTAAACTCCAAAGAGTAGAGTCCCAGCTTACTTAACCTTTCCTCATATGTCAATCCCCTCATTGCAGGAATTAATCTTGTAAACCTTCGCTGCACTGCCTCCAGGGCTAGTACATCCTTTCTTAAGTATGGACCCCAGAACTGTACACAGTATTCAAATGTGGTCTCACTAATACCGTGTACAGCTGCAGCAAGACCTCCGTGTTTTTATACTCAATCCCCCTAGCAATAAAGGCCAAAACTCCATTGGCCTTCCTGATTGCTTGCTGCACCTGCATACTGACTTTTAGTGATTCATGTACTAATACCCCTAGATCCCTTTGCGTTGCATTACAACGCAGCTCCTCCTCATTTAGAAAATAACTTGCCCTATCATTTTTTTCCCCAAAGTGAATGACTTCACATTTATTAGTATTGAATTTCATCTGCCAAGTTGTTGCCCACTCACCTAGCTTATCTATATCCTTTTGCAGACTCTTCCTATCCTCCTCACCCCCTACTTTCCCTCCCATTTTCGTATCGTCCGCAAATTTCGATATATTACACTTGGTTCCCTCCTCCAAATCATTTATATAAATTGTGAACAACTGGGGTCCCAGCACCGACCCTTGCGGAACCCCGCTAGTTACCGGTTGCCATCCCGAGTATGAACCATTTATCCCCACTCTCTGCTTCCTATTCGTCAGCCAATCCTCTACCCATGCCAATATATTACCCCCAATCCCACAATTTTTTATTTTTAGCAATAGTCTCTTATGTGGTACCTTGTCAAAAGCCTTTTGGAAGTCCAAGTATACCACATCCACCGGTTCCCCTTTATCCACCCGGGTTGTTACTTCCTCAAAGAATTCGAGCAGATTCGTTAAACACGATTTCCCCTTCACAAAACCATGCTGGTTCTGTCTGATGAAGTCATGTTTATCCAAGTGGCCCGTTAGTGATTCTTTAATAATTGTCTCCAACATTTTACCCACCACCGATGTTAGACTAACCGGTCTATAGTTACCCGCCTTCTGTTTACTTCCTTTTTTAAATATAGGTGTTACATTGGCCATTTTCCAATCCACTGGGACCGTTCCTGCCTCCAGGGAGTTTTGGAAAATTATCACCAATGCATCCACAATCCCCACTGCTATCTCCCTCAAGACCCTTGGATGTAATCCATCAGGCCCAGGGGATTTATCCTCCTTCAGTCTCATTAATTTCCCTAATACCACCTCCTTGGTGATCTTAATAGTATTTAGCTCCTCCATTCCTACCGCCTCCTGTTTATCCAGCGTTGGAATATTTTTTGTGTCTTCTATGGTGAAGACTGATACAAAATACTCGTTTAATGCCTTTGCCATTTCCATGTTCCCCACCAACAACCCCCCAGTCTCACCCTCCAATGGACCAACGTTCACCTTAACCACCCTTTTTCTTCTTATATAGCTATAAAAACTCTTACTATTAGTTTTTATGTTGTTCGCTAAATCCCTTTCATAGCCTATTTTCCCCGTCTTAATTAATCTCTTAGTTACTTTTTGCTGACCTTTAAATGCTTCCCAATCCTCTACCCTCCCACTACCTCTGGCTACCTTGTATGCCCTTGCCTTCAGCCGAATACTATCCTTTATAGCTTTACTGAGCCATGGCTGACTGTTCTTACCCTTACCCCTTTTTTTCTTCATAGGAATAAATTTATCTTGAAGGTTATACAGTAGACCTTTAAACGTACACCACTGCTCATGTACCGTCTGATTCTTGAGTCTGCTATCCCAGTCAACTTTGATCAGCTCAGTCCTCATACCTTCATAATCCCCCTTATTTAGACTAAGCACCCTAGCCTGAGTTTCAACCTGCTCCCCTTCTATCTGAATATGGAATTCGACCATATTGTGGTCACTTGTTCCCAACGAGTCCCTAACTATGACATTTTTAATTAATCCTGCTTCATTACACAGGACCAGATCTAAGATTGCCTCCCCCCTTGTCGGTTCCGGGACATACTGTTCTAGGAACCCGTCTCTAATACATTCTATAAACTCTTCCTCTAGTCTACCCTGCCCAGTTTGGTCTGCCCAATTAATATGAAAATTGAAGTCCCCCATGATTACAGCAGTTCCCTTGTTACATGCGTCAACTATTTGCAGATTTATGTTCTGACTAACAGCGTCACAGCTATTTGGAGGTCTATAAATTACACCCACTAGTGTTTTTTTCCCTTTGTTATTCTCTATCTGTACCCAAGCCGTTTCACTATCCTGATCCTTCAACGCAATATCCTTCCTCTCCATCGCCGTTATTCCCTCCCTTATTAAAAGGGCCACCCCTCCTCCCTTTCTTTCCTGTCTATCTTTTCTAATTGTCGAGTACCCCTCTATATTTAACTCCCAGTCCTGATCCCCTTGCAGCCATGTCTCCGTAATGGCCACGATATCATAACTATATATACTTAATTGCACCGTTAATTCATTTATCTTATTTTGAATACTCCGCGCATTTAGATAAAGCACTTTCAGATGATTTTTACTACCCTTCCTTTCCGTTTTTGCCCCTTTTACATCTAGAGCTTTATCTTCACACATTCTGGATCCTCCTGTCACATTTTGATTTTCCGCTTCCCTAGCCTCCCTTAGCTCACTGTACCCTTACTAAATCACTGTACCTTTAACCAAAAAGCAGAAATGCTAACCTGAGGTTGCACCCAATCAGCTGCTTCCTCTAGTCTGCTCCCACCACTGAATGGCCTACTCCTGCACCCATTGTCTATTCGGACAGGTACATGGATAGGATAGGTTTAGAGGGATATGGGGCAAATGCAGGCAGGCACGACTGGTGTAGATAGGACTTGTTGGTCAGCCTGTTTCCACACTGTATGATTATGATTAGGAACATGAATGAAAAGGATGTGTATGAAATGACAGAATAATGAGGGGACTGGACAAGACAAATGTACATAATTTCACACCAGATTTAAGTTAGATACAGATAACCCTCATTATAATGGATCATGTGTGGGAGGTGGGGAGGGTGAAATGATTTTTGTTATTGTTGATTTCCGCTATAACCGAGTAAGGCATTCGTTCCAACCTCCCAGCAGTCACTCCGTGAAAATATATTTTTTGTCAAATAAAAGCTGTATTTTTGTTACTGCAACCTAAAAATATTTATGGCTGTTTGTTCCATTGTTTAATAGAGTGTCGATCGAAGCAATCGTTTGTCAATTTCAATGCCCTTCACAGTGTAACAAGCCACCTGTGTTCTTAGACAGTGGTGTTTGATTACTGTTGGGACGTTCCATCCGCTATAACCAGAATCAGTCATAAAGAGGGCCGTAATAACAAGGGTACACAATACTGAGAACTTATCATTGATTTCAATTATTGAACGTTCACAACTTTTCTCAAATTATGCAATAGATCCACATTAGAAAAATCTAAGAAATTATACTGTGAGCTGCCTCTCAGTATGTTTTGCTTGAAAATCATTCCCTTCTCAGCTTTCTGTCTGGCGTCTCTGACAAAGTGTTACAATATTCATATTTAGTCATTATAATCATACTTAGTTTAGAAATACAGCATGGGAATAAGCCCTTCAGCCCACTGGGTTCCAGCAGACCAGCGGCCCCTGTGCTCTAGTTATCTCCAATACTCTAGGGACAGTTTACAGAAGCCAATTAACCTGCAAAATTGCACGTCATTGGAATGTGAGAGGAAACTGAAGCAGAGAAAAGCCACCTGGTCGAAGGGAGAACGTACAAACTCTGTACTGATAGCACCCATAGTCAGGATCCAATCCAGATCTCCAGTGCTGTAAGGCAGCAACTCTACCGCTGCACCACTGTGCTGCACCTTCAACATGTTAGGGCTGTATGTTTTTATGTTAGAGACGTATCATGCAAGAGGAAAATAAATTGATGAAGGGATGGTGGATAATTCCAGTCCAAAGCACTTGCCTCTTGTTCAACTATGTAAGCATCTGACAAATTTAAAAGCTAAATATCAATTATTCTTTTGAAAATACTCTTTCTGCACCGGCTGTAATGGTGTCCAACAGTCCTGTGACTTTTTGTACATATCTTTTATAACAGAAAATTATGGTCATATCTGGATTAATGAGTATGTCAATGTAGGTATTATAGCCTGGATAAGGAAGTCAGCCAATTACAATTGAGATGCAAAATCTTTAGAATTCACTGCCACACAGGGTAGTAGATGGTCAGTCACAGAGTCGTAGAGTTCTACAACACTAATTGTGTCCCTTGCCTATCTATGCGAAACCCATTTACCTGCATTAGGCCTATATCAACCCATTACTTGTCCAAATGTCTATTAAACAAGGTAGTTGTATCTGCCTCTACCACTCACTCTGGCAACTCATTCCATGGAATCACCCCCGTGCGTGAAAATGCTTTCCCATCAGATCTCCTTTAAATGTCTTCCCTCTCACCTTAGTGCATTTTAATTCTAAATCCCCCAGTCTGGTGAAAAAGATTCCATCTATCCTACGGATGGCCATTTTAATTTTATAAACCACTGTAAGGTCATCTCTCAGCATTCCAGTGGAATCACCCAAACCTATTCAAACTCATAAATACAATAATATATTCCAGGCAAAATCATGATGAATCTGTTCTGCACTCTTTTTAATTCTACAACATCCTGCCTATGACGTGGTGACCAGAACTGCACATCATACTTAATGTGCATGGTGACCAATGCTGTAAACAGTATGTTCAATATAAGTAAGACTGGTATCAATATTTTTAATATTTTGAAAGGAATCAAATGATTTGGTGATCGGCATGGTGAATGAATATGAGGCACAAGATCAGCCATGAGTTTCTTCAATGGTTGAACAGGCACAAGTGTTCTCCCGTGTCTACATTTTTAATGTCCTTAAATTCTTATTTAACCCTATACAGCATTGGTATGAACTGTTTTCCCTTTGCTTCCTTGATAACCAAAATAGCTGGCCAACAGAAAAGTTTAATATCGGAAAATATTCTTATTTTACAATATTCACTGGCAACACTTAACTCTAGTTTTAGGATGCAGAGCCCACTAAATTTCAATATGAATAAGATTAATTAGAACTGATTTTATCTGTTCTTTATCATTTATGCCAAATCATGCTCATTAATAAAAAAACATTCCAGGCCATATGCAGTTTATTTTATTGGCTTTTGAAATGCATATTTAAAGATTTAAAAAATCAAAATTAAAGTAAGAATAACATTTACCTTTTGGATGTTCACTACATCTGCTCATAATCTAGACAGACACTTCACCACAGTCCTGCTGAAATGGCCTGCTGTTGGGATGCAACCAAGATTTGATTTGTTTATTCTGCTGGGTGTAAAAGATAACATGACATTATTTAAAGAGACGTAAGGAATTTCTTTGGTGTATTGATCCACGTCTCAGAAAACACAGATCACGAGAGTTTAAGAAGATGAGTCACCAGAATCAAATTTTAACAGTAATTTTGGACGGGTAACACATACTGGCCTTGACAAGCATACTTATCTTGAGGAATAATTTTTAAAACAAGAAGTGGCTAATGCCCCTGTCCCACTTAGGAAACCTGAACGGAAACCTCTGGAGACTTTGCGCCCCACCCAAGGTTTCTGTGCGGTTCCCGGAGGTTTTTGTCAGTCTCCCTACCTGCTTCCATTACCTGCAACCTCCGGCAACCACCTGCAACCTCTGGGAACTGCACGGAAACCTTGGGTGGGGCACAAAGTCTCCAGAGGTTTCCGTTCAGGTTTCCTAAGTGGGACAGGGGCATAACACTGTGATCTGGCAGATTTTCAGCTTGTTAAAATTAAATTTGAATTTGCAGCTGGTTTATTTTTCTTTTCTGGTGGCCAAGTACCTGTGGAGTCAATTATACTCATTTCCAAAGAGATTTGGTAAGGTTTACAGTCATAGTCATGGTAATAGATTCATGCAGCATGGAAACAGGCCATTAAGACCATCAAGTTCATGCAGATCATCAGGCACATATTTACACAATTCCTAAATTAACCAATGTTATTCGTCAAACATTCCCATCAACTCACCCAGATTCTACTGCTTATTAGTATAATGTTTATAGAACCAATTAATAGTAAGATTAATCAGGCGGCTGTCTCTGCCCCGAGCGGGCGGTGAGACGTCACTGTCCGACGAATCGGAAACCACTGGCCGGATGGTCTTCTTAGTGGCTTTACATCCAGTCCGCTGCTCAGGCGCTAGCGAGACTGGGCTCGGCTCGGTGTCGGGGATGGCGGAGCGCTGGGCTAGCGGTCCTACCGCCTCTTGCCCCCCACTGATGGAACGCTCCTCTGTTGGAGTCGAACGGGGGACAGGCTTCTTGGAGAGCCTTGTTCTGTTCATTTCTCTTAGCTGTTGGAACAAAGCAAAAACTCTCCTTTTGCCAGGAAATCCCGACCTCAGAGTAGATTTACCTGACCGTCCATCTTTTTTAAACTGTAGCGGGAGTGCCTGACTCCCGCTGCTTCGGCAGAGAGTGAAGTAAAAACTGTTACACGGTTTGAAATCACAGAGCTTTGAAGTCTTCACGTAGTCACTCACGTGACTCCGAAGTAAAATAGTAAGATTAAACGAGAACTTACCAGTTTGAAGTTTGATCTGTATTTTATGAGGATTTACGATGAGGGATTACGTGAAGAGCCCACTCAGCACGCATGCGCGGCATACTTCAAAGCAGCGGTGTGGAATCAAAGATAGACACAGTTATTGAAGTAAACATAGTAAAGAAATGGAGACATCAGTTTATCAGCTTGACCCATATTAATGAGGGTGGGAGCGGAGGGCACGTAATCCCTCATCGTAACTCCTCATAAAATACAGATCAAACTTCAAACTGGTAAGTTCTCGTTTAATCTTACTATTTTACTTCGGAGTCACGTGAATGACTACGTGAAGACTTCAAAGCTCTGTGATTTCAAACCGTGTAACAGTTATTACTTCACTCTCTGCCGAAGTCCTTGAGGGAGGAAGTGTGTTATCGTAATCAACCAATGAATCTTGGTATTTTTTAACAATAACAACAAAGAAATTAAATTGCTCCCCTGGGCTTAAATTAAATATTTGCAGTCTGTAAAAAAAAATTCTGCAAAATAAAGCAGGTTTTGCCAACGGCTTATTATAAAATTTCTGAACGGTCTTTCCCCCCGACCATCCTGCTGTAGCCAGGATGTGGTCTATAGGCACGTCCATTCTTTTTAGCCGTCGACATGGATGCTGCCCTGGTGGAGTGAGATTTGTACATGTTAGTGTTCATCCCAGCAGCTTTTAGCACCTGCTTGAGCCATCTCGAAATGGTTTGGCTCGTCACCCGACCATAAGGCTTTTTATGACTGACCCACAAGACTTTTCATCTCCCTCGAATATTTTTGGTTGTGTCTATGTAGGATAGTAGGTGGGTCATGGCACATAACCGTGGTTCTGGCGGGTAAGTCCGGAATTCCACGACTGGATTAGGTGTTCCTGGTCTGCTCTGTTTGATCATTCCCTGGATAATGACAAAGATCTGGTCTGGAGCTGTGAGCATGGTGTCCAGTCGCAATAGGTGTAGGGACTGGACCCTCTGTGCAGATACAAGTGCCATCAACATGAGTGTTTTGAGCATAGATTGTTCCAGGTTGAGGGATCTGGCCGGTGGCCATCCCCTGAGGTATGTCAGGACCACACTGACATCCCATGTATGGGTGTACCTAGGTCTAGGGGTTAGAGTTGTAAATACCCTTCATTAGTTTGACCACCAGCGGTTGCGACCCCATGGCCTGTTGTCCTGGAGCTGGTTTTAAATAGACAGACAGGGCACTTTTTGTTGTGTTGATGGCTCTGTAGCTGAGTCCTTCATCGTGGTGAAGGTTTGCCAGGAATTCCAGTACGTTAGTAACTGTAGCGGTTGAGTAGGTGGTCCCTGTATCCAAGCAGTACTTCTCCCATTTTTTGATGCTGGACAAGTGCTGTTTTTTAGTGGATGTTCGGAGGGATGCTGACATGGTGTCGACGGTTTGTTCTGATAATCCCAGTCCCAGAAGTGGTTTGTGCAGAATCTGCAACCCAGGAGTTTGATTTTTTCCATGGCACGGGTGGCTTGTGCCCGACACTGGGTGTTAATAACTCGGTCACTAGGGAATACCATCGGAGTTTCAACAACCATGTCATGGAGTATTGGGAACCATGGCTGCGTAGGCCAGTCGGGTACTATCAAAATACCTGAAGCAGAGTCCATTTGTATTGTGCGTAGTCCCCGACTGATGAGGCAGAAGGGAGGAAATGCATAGAAGAAGAATTTCCCCAATCCAGCGCGAACGCATCTACCGCTGCTGCCTCAGGGTCTGGTTCCCAAGCGACATACATAGGTACCTGGTGATTTAGCCTTGATGCAAATAAATCAATATCTGACGTGCCATATTGCTTGATAACTTTTGCAAATTTTTTGGGGTTTAACATCCATTCGATGTTGTCATTAAATTTACGTGACCTGGTGTCTGCCACTGTATTTAGCTTACCTGGCAGGTAAGTTGCTGATATCCAAATATGTCTTTCGACACACCATTGCCAAATTGTGTTGACCAACTTGTTGCATGATACCGATTTTATGCCGCCCATATGGTTAATGTAGGCCACATGCAAGTGATGCATATTTGTGCATATGCTTTTAAACCATAAAAGTCACCCAACATCTCTAGATAATTAATGCCCAGTGTAAGTGGTAATGATGACTCTGGGTTAGTCCATCTACTACCTGTGCTGGATATAGAGTTAGTTGCTCCCCAGCCTTGAGCACTGGCATCTGTTTGGATAACTAACGTAGGGTTAGTGATGATAATGGGGCTGAAACTATGCCAAACGTTTTTTGCCCACCACTGTAGTTCTGATATTGCTTCAGTGGGTAACTTCATGACACGATCATAATGACCTGTATGTCGTTTTGGTGCCTGTACCTTTGCTCTTTGTAAGTTTTGACAGTGCAAAGGTCCAAATTGTGTAGCCGGAAATGCTGCTACCATTTTCCCAATTACTCTGTTACTTGTCGAATAATTGGTAGTTCGTTGACCATTAAATTGTTGCATGATTGTGCCAATTCAACTGTTTTGTCTCTTGGCAATGTTACAGCCACGTAGACTGAATTAATTGTGAAGCCCAAGTAGTCCATGATTGTGGCTGGCTTCAACTTAGATTTATCTGGATGTAAGACAATCCCAGGGATTTGAATAACTGTTTGGTAGCTGATACAGCTAAGATAGTCAATTCCATGGTCTTGCCTATTATTTAAGATATCATCAAGATATGCCATGACAATATGTTTTTGTCTTCTGAATATTGCCAGAGCTGGTTTTAGTACCTTGGTGAATAATCTATGGCTGATGTGAACCCATTGGGTAACGCTTTAAACTGCCATAGCTGCCCCATCCAGGTAAATTTCAGGTATCTGCGATGATCCTTGTGAATGGTACTAAATAGTAAACATCTTTAAGATCAATGCTTGCCATGAAGTATCCTTTGGAAACTAGTTGTTTGACAGTAACAACCGTTTCCATTTTGAAATGTATATACTTAACAAACATATTTAGTGAAGTTAAGTCAATGATGATGCGACATCCACCATCATTTTTGGGTTTAGTGACGAATATTTGATACGAATTCCCAGGGTTCATGTTTTCCCATGATACCCTTTGTAATTAGTCTCACCAGTTCAGATTGTCCCTCTCGTTTCTTTAACGGAGAGGGAAAATACCCCCTGGGGTGAATGTTGAACTGGTGGCAATTTTTCTATTTTGTATCCACTAATGCCATTGAGTATATACTGATCACTCGTGATAGACTCCCGTGCTTCTTAAAACAGGTGTAATCTCCCCCCTGTTAGTATTAAGCCCCTATTTTCTATATGCTGTTAGGAACCAGACCCACCTACCTCCATTGTTATGGGTATTCTTCTGTTTCCTGCCGGTCCAATGAGTCTTACACGTTGTCTGACGTGGCGGTGATGTTGGGGGGTGGCGCATTTTCCATGGGGTCCGCTCTGGGCCCTGGTCTAAAGAAGACTTCCGGGGATAGAATGCGGACCCCGAGCTTTACACCAGTCCCATATGGTAGACGTCGACTGATGGACGCGATGAGGTGCTGCTGCTTAGGAATTATTGTTTTTGGTTTGCTCGTCCCGGGGCCTGCCCTCATGAGACCGAAAGTTTTTTAAGGCCTCTTCCATATTCTTCATATTCTTTGTGAGTTTTTTGCCAAAGCGCAGTGGGTCTGGCTCAGTGGCTGGGGTTTTGCACAACCCCGCAAATTTTGGATTTTATGGCAGGTCTTATGATTTGTTTACGAAGGTTGTGGTCATCTCCGTATTTGTCCACGGAACGAGCAAATGATGTGATGGCTGACGTCAGGAGCCTGAGGATCCGCTGCAGTTTTAGCTCCTGGTTCCGAATATTTGCCTCAACGTGCCCCCACTTTTGGCTGTTTACAGCCGGCACTTTAAGGGACTCACAGTTCTCTGGAGCTGTATACGTTTCTAAGGCCTCATTGACCACTTCTCCTGTAGGGGCCTGTTGGAGAGGTGGTTAATGCTGACCGCTGGTTTGGCCTTTAACGGCCTCCTGCACGTGGGGTTGCCACGTAGCGGTCCACCACACCTAGCAGCTCTTCCAGTTCCTGCACCCCTTGCATACTCCCGAGATCTTCAGCCATCGTCCCCTCTTCTTGACCAGCCCAGTCCTGGTCACCAAAGCTACCCTCGGGTAAGGAGGAAGCAATGGGCAGTGCACAAGGCACTGTGGAGGGAGTGCCTGAACTCCCCCTGCGAGAGCGCCCCTCACGAAGCACGTCTCGCTGGAGCTCCTGCTCCAGGAGCCGCTCCATGCAGCTCAGGCGGCTGTCTCTCCCCCGGGCGGGTGGAGAGACGTCCCCATCCGACAAGTCGGAAGCCACCGGCCGGATGCCTCTTCCGTGGCTTTACTTCCAGCCCGCTGCTCAGGCGCTAGCGGGCTGGGCTCGGCACGGTGTCGGGGAATAGCGGAGCGCCCGGTAAGCGGTCCTACCGCCTTGTTGCTGCCCCCCCCCAGATGGAACGCTCCTCCGTGGAGTCGAGCGGAGGACAGGTTTGTCCAAGAGCCTTTCTTCTCTGCCTGAAAAGCAGAAGGCTCCCTGTGAAAGAAAACCGGACCTCAGAGCTTACCTGACGGTCCGTTCTTTCACCTGTAGCGGGAGCGCCTGACTCCCGCTGCGTCGCTGTAGCCTGCGTGAACGCAATGTCACGCATGCGAGCTGAGCGGGCTCTTCACGTAGTCACTCACGTGACTCCGAAGTAAAATTAATGTTTTAGGGATGGAAGAAGAAAGAGCATCGGCAGGAAATGCGTGGAGTACATGCAAACTGCACAGAAACAGTACCAGAGGTCAGGATTGAGACTGGATCTGTGAGAGCTAGGCAGCAGTTCCTCCAGCAGTGCTACTGTATCAGCATTGTTAAGGAACACAATGTAATTTAAAAAATGGCTGGGTTTGGAATTGGAAGTAAAATTGTACAATGGGTTATGTCGCATGGATTTAGGAGACAAAGAATATAGGATGTATTCTGAAACGTCCACCACAATTACACGATTATCATATGAGGAATAAATACATCAAGATATTAAAGAAAATGTGATTAAATAGGATAGGGACAGATAAGCTTTCTTCCCTAATGGAAATTCAGTGCAACAGGATATGATGCTAAATTAACCTTAAACTTAAGGACAAATACAATTATTTTCACAAAAGCATGGCTGAAATCTTGTCCCTCTCTCATTAATAATCAATCATAGTTTTTAAAGGATAGTTGACAGAATAGATTTATTTTATTTGTTACCTTTCCCTGGAGTGTGGGGAGGGCTAAGGGATGACCTTGCAGAGGTATATAAAGTCGTGAGAGGTATAGTTAAACTGTTAAAGTAAATGGTTGTCTTTTCCAAAAGTAGAGCAGTGCAGAACAAGAGGGCCTAGGTTTAATGTGAGAGGGGAAGGATTTAAAAGAACCTTGCAGGGACATTTCGTCATGCAGTGGGTGGTGTGTACACGGAACAAGCTGGAGGAAGCTGTAGCAGCAGGTACAAGATATTTAGACAAGTACATGGAATGGAAAGGTTTAGAGGGATTTGGGCCACATGCATTCATCATCGTTGAAAACATTAGCGATGCAGTGGTGCTGGTTTCCAATGGGAATGGTGACGGACGCACCACGCATCTCTGTCCTCCAGTTCCTGCAGACTTCTGCCGCTGGAAGTATAGGATTTTGGTGTGTGTGCTTTATCATCATTCCATACAATGCTATGTACGACCGTGATCGCAACTTTTACTGAAGTGTGGATGGCTGTTGGCTCGCTAGAAGCTCATCCGCCCTTTGACAGGTCTTGTTTTTGGGCCTGCTGGGGGTCCACAGCCCCCTCCTCACCTGGCAATCGCAGACTATCCGACCATGGAGCAGGTAGCACGGGATTACATGGTACCCGTGGCGGGGGGAACTCCCCCCGACCTGACCTGCAAATGTGATTAAATCGGTTCTAATACTGTATCTGGTCAGCATGGACTCAGTTGTAATATCTGGTCAGGCTTATAGCCCTGTGACTCCATGACTCTATGCATACCCATTGAAGTAAGCCCTAGCATACAGCATATCAAAATGTAGAAAGCATTTTGTTTTCTCAATAAAATGGCAGAGCATAAACCTCTCAGGATACTAAATGCTAGCTTTATACTGAAGATAGGCACAAAATGTTGGAGTAACTTAGCAGGTCAGGCTGAATCGCTGGCAAAAAACGTCGAGATCCTTCTTCAGACTGAGAGCCGGAGGAGAGGGACTTCCTCTGTTCCCTTACGATGTTCCTCGGAAATATAAGGAAAGTGAGTTTTGGGGTTTTCCATATAAAGTGTCATGCCCAAAATTATCCCTCACGCTTCAAATCCACACTCTCCACGATATAAAGTAGATAAAAATAATTTTTTGTTATGGCGGAAATTTACAATAGAACTTGATTACAATCTACTGCAAGTGGACATTATGATATTAAGGGGCTGTCCCACTTAGGCGACCTAACTGGCGCGTTTAAAAGAGTTTGAAAAAATGTCATGATGAAGACCTCCTTCGACTATGTAGAAGACCCCCTTCGACCTCCTTCGACAATATTGAAGACCAGCTTCGACTAGCTACGACTAGCTATGACTTGGGAAAAAATTGGACACCAAATAGTGGAGAGTGAAGACGACCTCCTTCGATCTCCTTCGACCTCCCTTCGACTATAACGAAGACTATCTACTACTACCTTCGACTACCCTCGATTACCTATGACTAACATGCTGATCTACTACGACCTACTACGACCCACTATGACTAAACCTACGAGTAAAAAAAGAATCTATTTTTTCCATGACGACCTTTTTTTACTCGCGGGCATTTTTTAGCATATCGAAAAAAACGCCG
Organism: Amblyraja radiata; assembly: GCF_010909765.2. Lineage (NCBI taxonomy): Eukaryota > Metazoa > Chordata > Chondrichthyes > Rajiformes > Rajidae > Amblyraja > Amblyraja radiata. Next base: position 148,680,071 of record NC_045956.1, read on the forward strand.
CGACCTTGAGTACGCGGTGACCACTCTCGAGCAAGAAGGAGAGTTACAAAGACCTCCTATGACCTCGTGTCGACCATGCTGCGAGTATGAGTCAAGGGCAAACTCGCCAGAACTCGCGGATTCGGTCGCCCAAGTGGGACAGGCCCTTCATGAGATGTATTCAAGCCATTGATTTTTTTACATTGTAATTTATGATATTCGTATGCAACTGGAACAATATGCATGATAGAAGGAGCCTATTTAGACTATCATGCCTTGCAAGCATTTTGCTACTGTATCCCGGAGTGCTCAATAATTTCTTCCTGTTTCAGGAGACCAGTAATGCACAGACTTTTGGACAGCCTTCTTTCAATTAATTAATTCAACAGAGATTGGGATCTAATTTTTCCTATGCTCCACTATCCCTACACCACCCCAACACCCCTCACTCCCCGTCCCTAATTTCAGATTGAAGAAGGGTTCCGACCCAAAACATCACATCCTTTTCCTCCAGAGATGCTGCATGTCCCGCTGAGTTACTCCAACAATTTGTGTCTATCTTCGGTATAAACCAGCATCTGCAGTTCCTTCCTACACATGTAGTCTAGATCTTCTTGTCAAAGCACAGTTCACTGAGAAGATTTGAGCCATTTTAAGCCATCTGAGTAATTTTAAGAGTACATTTTATTTTTTCTTGATAGAATTAAAAATATAAAGCACAAACGTTGAATGACTATTTATCATAAATAGGAACTGAAAATATTGAGAACAATCAGAAGGTCAGGCAGCATTTGCAGAAAGAGAAAAAGGAAAAATAAAAGATTTATTTTCACTGATGCTGCCTAATTACTGAGTGTCTCCACCATTTATTTTTGTTTTTATTCCATAATTTCATTATTTATACTTTTGATTTTCATTGAGGACTTATCACATTCGTTTATGCTCACTTCAGAGCTGTGTGTGAGTGATTTTAAATCATGCTTTGTGGAACTAAATTATGTAGCTCTTTTGGGATTTTGTGCACATGTTGGAAACTGGAGTTTACTAATGCAGACAGATTTAGACGGAGAAAATTGAATGTTAATTACTGTAGTAGGATTTGGTTGAATGGTTGACAATTATATCAATGGTGACATTTTTTTTTGTAAATTAGAGTTTCCAGGTTTCATTATTACAGTTGCACAATATTAGACACTGCTGAGATAATGTGTTATTTCCCGGTTATAAAGAATGGACAGACACATCATTCACTCTGCTTTGATCAATTACACGATTTGGGCAAAAAAAATACATAAAGTGTTGGAATAACTCAGCGGGTCAGACAGCATCTCGAGAGAACTTGGAAAAATGACAGCCATTATTCCCAGGCCAGACTGATCCCACTGATCCTCATCTCCACTCCAACCATTGGCAGGCTGGGGCCATCGACTCACCAGGGTTCAGGCCCCAGTTCCAGGACAAGGGCCTCAATGCTGCTGGCTGCATCACATGGACTGACTCCTCTGAGTCCTACTAATTCCCTCTTGCAAGAGGGGACCTCAGTAATGGCACAACTGCCCTTTCCCCTATTCCAACCATGCTATTTTTCCTATGCTCCACTATCCTTACACCACCCCAACACCCCTCTGAGCCCCTGTCATATTTCTGAATATGCCACGGAAGGCAATGGAAGCCAATTCACTGGATGTTTTCAAGAAAGAGTTAGATATAGCTTTGGGCTAATGGAATGAAGGGATATAGGGAGAACACAGGAATGCGGTACTGATTTTGGATGATTAGCCTTGATCATATTGAATGGCAGTGTTGGCTCAAAGGGCTAAATGGCCTACTCCTGCACCTATGTCTATGTTCTTATTTTCCTATCTCCCACAAGCCATGCTCCACCCCACCTGCCCTCATGTGACCCAGCCCTTACTCCTGTTGGGCTTTGACCATCTACCCCCCTGAACTCCCACTTGAGGACTGAGCATGCAGACCTCCAACCCGACAGTCCCCTCGACCCGAGTAGTAGCAGTCAAATATGGGACAAGGGCAGTCCCGTATGGGACAAAACAATTAAGCCCAATATAGGGGATGTCCCGGCTAATACGGGACAGTTAGCAACCCTACTTGGTACCCCCATTGTTTCTGCCTCCTCCTGCCCCACAGAACTCATCTCCAAATACCTTGACTCCATCCTCTTCCCCTTGTCCAGTCCCTTGCGTCCTATAACCAAGACACCTCACATGCCCTTCAACTCTTCAATAACTTTCAGTTTCCAGGCCCCGATTGTCAACTTCTCCTTTGACTCCTCTCACTTTCTCCAAGTCCAAGATGTGGCCATGGACTCTCGCATGGGCCTCAGCTATGCCTGTCCTTTGGTCAGTTATGTAGAAAAATCCTTGTTCCAAACATATACTAGCTTTCACCCATGCAGAACTCATTGTTTTTATTAACTTTACCACTAACTTCCACCATGCCCTCACATACACTTGAATTATCTCTGACACCATTCTCCCCTTTCTTGGTCCGTCTATCTCCATCACAGGAGACAAACTAACAACTGACGTCTACTCCAAATTTAACCGACCTCCAGTTATCTGGACCATGCTTCCTTCCACCCTGTCTCTTGCAAAGACCCTATCTCCTACTCGCAATTTCTCCATCTCCACTGCATCTGGTCCCAAGATGAGGTTTTCTATTCGAGGATATCCGAGATATCCCCTTTATTGTTAGTAAAACATGGCTTCCCCTCTGCTATCATAGATGGATCCCTCACCTACATCTCCTTTGTCTCCCGTAGTTCTGCTCTCGCTCCCCTTCCCCCCAAATGGAACTAAGATAGTGCACCACTGGTCCTCACCTTTCACCCCTCAGCCTCCGCATCCAACACATCATCCTCCGACATTTTCACCACCTTCAATGTGATCCCACCACCAGTCACATCTTCACATCATCACCCCTTTCCACCTTCCTCTGAGATCACACCCTCCGCAATCTAGTTCACTCATCCCTTCCCACTCAAACAATTCCCTTCCTGAGTACTTTTCCCTGCAACATCTCCATCCAGAGACCCCAACAGTCCTTCCAGGTGAGACAGAGTTCCTCTAACTTCATCGACTGCATCTGGTGTTCCTGATGTGGCCTCCTGTACATTGCTGAGACCAAGCGTTGACTCGGTTTGCTAAAGGGCCTGTCCCACTTAGGCGATTTTTCAGCGGACTGCCGGCGACTGTCAAGTTTGCGGCACTCGCCTGAAAAACCGGGAACTGGAATGGCGACTGTCAGAGTGGAACACACACACACACACAAAATCACATCGCAAAGGCGGGGGCCAGGGAAAGCGGGGGAGTGCTGTCTGAAATTCACACGGTGCAAAGCCAAGGCGATACAGACACACACCACGATGAACAGGAAGGTTAAGATGGCTAGCACAGTGTAAGTCCTTTAAAAGAGGGGGGGAGGGGAGAAGGGAGGAGAAAGTGGGGTAGAAGGGGGGGAGAGAACGGGGGAGAAGGAGTGGAGACACTTTTAAGAAACCAGACAACTTTTAATTAGCCAGAGATACACAGCTGTGAAGTTTTGCGGACATTTAACATTACCGGTCGGTTATCCTTGGTTCTGAAAACTCGTGCTTACGTTTTTTCAATGAGCCAATGAAAATGCCTGGTCAGCAAAGGTGATTAACTAAAACTACCTACAACTACCTCGACTACCTACAACTACATGGTGACCCCACTACAACTGCACCTACGATTACAGGATAATCGATTTTCTCCATGGCGACCAATTTTTGGTCGCAGAAAATTTTTCAACATGTTGAAAAATTTGCGCCGACCATACTGAGGCCACGACTAGTTCTCAGAATGCGGGAACTCCTCGCGACCATGAAGGAGACTCACCAGAGACCACCAGCGAACACGTGGCGACCATGTGGCGATCATGAGGCGAGTGTAGAGTCTCCTGCACTCGCCTAAAAAGTCGCCTAAGTGGGACAGGCCCTTAAGGTCTATTGGATCTCTCAGTTGCAAATCATTTTAACTTCTCTTCTCTTTCCAATATTAATCTCTCTGTCTTGGGCCTCCGCCATTGCCAGAATGAGGCCACATGTAAACTGGAGGAACATAATCTCATAATCCACTTGGGCAGCATACACCCAACAATATGAACATTGAATCTTTCAATTTTAATTTTAGGTAACTATAAAACTCTCCCTCTCCATTTCCCCCCTAAACTCCCTGCCCCCCCCCCCCCCTTCCCTGTGCCCCACCTGGACTTGCACCTATTTATTTTCCCCACCTCCCCTTCCACCTACATTCCATACTCTAGCTTTGCAATTTGTAATGCCCCTGTCCCACTTAGGAAACCTGAACGGAAACCTCTGGAGACTTTGCGCCCCACCCAAGGTTTCCGTGCGGTTCTCGGCGGTTCCCAGAGGTTTTTGTCAGTCTCCCTACCTGCTTCCACTACCTGCAACCTCCGGCACCCACCTGCAACCTCCGGGAACCGCACGGACACCTTGGGTGGGGCGCAAAGTCTCCAGAGGTTTCCGTTCAGGTTTCCTAAGTGGGACAGGGGCATTACGCTTCAATCCTTTTATCTCACAACTTCTGCCTTTTCATCTCTGGCCTTGTCCACCATCTGCTTATCAACCACCCCCTCCCCCCTCGCCCCTTCACCTGTTCACCTCTTACCTTTCTGGCTTTGCCCAGCCCCGACTCTCTTCCAGTTTTCTCCTCCTCATCTTACAATCCCTGACGAAGGGTCCTAACCCGAAATGTCACCTAGCCATGTTTTCTCCATGCTGTCTGACCTGTGGAGTTACTCCAGCTCTTTGTGTCTTGGTTTTTGTAAACCAGCATCTGCAGTTCTTTGTATCTGTATGAAGTGGGCAGTAAGCAGACATCACACAAGGCAATATAGATGTACCTCACCAGCACCTCCATGGGACTGTGAGTGAACAGAATTTAAGACTGTCTCTAAACTCTCGAGCCTCCAGTCAATAGGATTCCCAAAGGCAAGGTGTCTGCCAGCTGAAGGTTGATCAGCTGGGTGGCTGTGGTCCTTGATGATGCTGTGTGCCGTCCGCACGCACCGCCTATGGTAAATGTCCTGAATGGTCGGGAGACAGTTGCCAGTAGTCAGAAGGGGCCTCCATGATTTTGGACATTACTGTAATCTTGGTAGAATTTACCACTCAGTCTGCAATGCGCAGAATCCTTCACCCAGGATGAATCATGAACCAGAAAACATAGGTTTAAGGTGTGTGAGGAAAGATTTAATAGGATCCTGATGGGCTACCTTTTCACACTGATGGTGGCGGGTGCATGGAATGAACTGCATGAGGAGATCATTGAGGTAGGTACAATAACATCATTTAAAAGACTCTTGGACAGGTACATGCATAGGAAAAGTGAAGAGGGTTATAGGCCAAATGTGGGCTACATAGGGCATTTTGATCTGCATGGACAAGTTGGGCTGTAGGGCCTTTATCCGTGCTGTATGCCTCTGTGCGTCTGTGGACATATTCAGTGGATCTATCATGAATTTATGCCAGAACTCACAGCAAACAGACAAATAAAGTAAATTACTCTATTTAATTGTGGCCGAGACAGTTCCCAATAAAATCAGGTTAAGATTTGCAAACATTGCTGTGAGCTAGATACAAATTGCATGGGCTAGGTACTAATTATGTGCATAAAAGCAAATTTAGATACTAACATAGTAACTTGACTAAACTTGATTGGTAATGAACTGTTCATGTACCTTTTAGTGTAGCACAAGATGCAGCTTGTTGGAGTTTCTGCATTTTGCTGTACAGAGCACGAAGTGGAAAATTGAAATCACAAGCTGGAAAGGGTACAGAGACGTTTTATGTTGCCAGGACTAGAGGGTCTGAGCTAGAGGCAGAGGTTGAGTAGGCTGGGACTCTATTCCCTGGAACACAGGAGGATGAGGGGTGATCTGGTAAAGGTGTATATAATCATGAGAGGAATAGATCGGGTGGATGCACAGAGTCTCTTGCCCAGAGTAGGTGATTCGAGGACCAGGGGACATAGGTTTAAGGTGAAGGGGAAAAGATTTAATAGGAATCTGAGGGGTAACTTTTTCACACAAAGGGTGGTGGATGTATGGGACAAGCTGCAGAGGAGGTAGTTGAGGCAGGGACTATCCCAACATTTAAGAAGCAGTTAGACAGGCAGATGGATAGGACAAGTTTGGAGGGATATGGACCAAACGCTGGCAGGTGGGATGACAAGTGTAGCTGGGACATGTTGGCTGGTGTGGGCAAGTGGGTTGTTTCCACACTGTATCACTCTATGACTGTGACGTTTTTAAAAAACAGATAATGTTTGAATTAACCAAATGTGACGTCTGTTCCAGCACTGCCAACATGCTTTCTTTGAGGGGGTGAATAAAGATAGCTTGATGTGCCAGATTCCTGCTAACCTCTCCTACATAAAAGAAGGGAACATGTTACTAATCATTTTTATGAGGCTTTTAGTGACTGTGCTTGTCATGATTGATCAGCTGGTGTACAATGCATAAGACGTGAAGTTTAGGGAAGTTTCTGATGGAATATGGTGACAATTAGAGTTCAAAAACAATGGTGCTATCAAGTTATAGAGTCAGACAGCACCAAAACAGGCTCAACTTGCCCATACCGACCAACATGTCCCATCTACACTAGTCCCAATTGCCTGCGTTTGGCCCATATCCCTCTAAACAGATCCTTTCCATGTACCCATCCAAATGATTCTTGAATTGACAGTGAGTCTCTCTTCCAATCAATTGACATGGTGCTGGCTCCTTGCACCCTCCAAACAAATCCCGAGTCCAGTCAATTCCAGGGTCAGAATGCATCATTCCTAGATTTGTTCAACTTGCCAAGCCGATATAGGAGCTCCTGAATCATGACAGAGGCAAAGTGCACGAGAAAAGGGCAGTGGAAGATACAGCATCAGTTAACTTGAAAGTGCCATTTGTACAGGACGAAAGTTAACTACCCCTGGACACAACTCAACTATTCTCCATAGAGCAAAGAAACTAGCGCAGTGCAATCTAGAGACAAATTATGTTGTATCCTATCAGGGAGTTAAGACCTATACAGTCTGCAAATGGCATTGTGTGACTACCTTCATACACAGTTTACGTACATTACCATGCTCAAATGAGCGGTTGCCCAACCTGCCCACGCCGACCAAGATGCCCCATCTAAGCATCCTATCGGCCCATGTTAAGACCATAACCCTCTAAACCTTTCCTATCCGTTTCCTATCCATAAACCTTTCCTACAGTAAAGGGTATGCCTGTACTGATGAAAATGCAGGGTTAACCTGCGTATTAAATTTTGGCTGGCACAAAAAAAGCTGCATGATGTGCAGCTCCCCACTCCTGCACATTGGTGTTTGTCAGCTTATCTGTTCTGCCTTCACAGCCTGTGATTATTGAGAGATGCCTCATGAAAACCATCGGCAAACTAAGCACTTTGTTGTAGCTCATTTTAGAACTCAGTTTTCTGCACATTCTTAGGTCTGACAGTTGCAGCTTTGGATACAAGGAACTGCAGGTGCTGGTTTACAAAAAAAAAGACACAAAGTGCTGGAGTAACTCAATGGGTCAGATAGCATCCGGAGAACATGGATAGGTGATATTTCTGGTCGGGGCTCTTCATCAGACTGATTGTTTTAATTTAGTTTTAGAGATTCTGCACGGAAACAGGCCCTTCGGCCCACCGGATCCGCGCCGACCAGCGATTCCTGCACATTAACAGTATCCAACACGCACTAGGGACATTTACACATGCACAAGCCAATTAACCTACATACCTGTACATCTTTGGAGTGTGGGAGGAAACCGAAGATCTCGGAGAAAACCCACGTGATCACGGGGAGAACGTACAAACTCCGTACAGACGGGCTGCAGTTTCGACCCGTCCTCGCGGCCTACCAGCGGGCCTGGAGTGGCGTTTCCTGTCGGGGACCACCCAGAACCACGGCTTCGGCAGCGGCACAGCGCTGGAGCGCTAATGCGGAGCGGAGCGGGCGATGCCTTGCCCGGGTCACCGCGCTGGAGCTCCGGTGAGCTGAAGACCGCCGAGAAAAACATCTCGGAGCTGCGGGACTGTGGAGCGGCTGGCCGCGGGCAGCGGCGCTGTACTTTACATCGGGAGCCTGGGATCTCTCGATGAGATCGCCAGTAGTGGAGCTCCATCCGGCGCGGCCCTGTTGGCCTCGGAAACCGCGGCCTCCAGTACGGAAGCGGCCGTTCCAGGTGTCCCAAGCCGCTGTGAGGATTCTCCCGACGCCGGAGCACCATCACCCGGCGAGAACGGCCTGGAACATCGGGTCTCCGTGGAGGCAACTGTGGAGGCCTCAATAGGCCCGACTATGGGTGAACTGGGGTTGGGGACTGGACAGCTGTAGTCGGGATAAAACCCGGGTCTCCGGTGCTACAAACTCTACCACTGTGCTACCGTGTTGCCCTATGTGGAAGGGTCGGTAATGTTTCTCCACCCGCCCACACCCCCCCCCCCCCCCAAAAGCCACCACAATCAGTCTGATGACCCAACTCATAATGACACCTATCCATGTACTCCAGCAGGGATGCTGCCTGATCTGCTGAATTACTCCAGTACTTTGTGTCTTGCACTGAGCTTTGGTCTGGCTGGTTTCCTCCAGATAATGGAAGGAGATCTCCAGAAAATGTTTTGATAATTAGACAAAGAACGCAAGCGATACATTGCTTTACGACCAAGCAATTAACTACATTTCCTAATTAACCCAGCCAGCAACAAAAAAGGGTCTGGCATTTTAACCATTTGGCAAAAGTTAACTTTATAATTGACTGCGCTCAAACATGCCCATGTGTGTCCCTGGGCTGAATGCAGTACCATTCATGAGCAGAAAGCTTTACTGTTCCTTGAATGTTGATGTGGTTTGCAAGCCCCCATGATTCTTTCCATTCAAGCCAGCCAAAAGCCTAAGATAATTCCCAGAATAGCTTTTGGGGGAATCAAGCTTTTGGCTGCCAGAGTTGAAAGAAGTTCGGAAGAGACATAATGTGATAATTGGACCCACTGGGCTCATATTGGCTCTTTGGTTCCTGCAAATAGCAATTGTACTGAACAGGGCTAGCCTTAGAACTCAGTTTTCTGCACACTCATAGGTCTGTCAGTTGCAGTCAGCTATGTTGAACTTTGGTACGGCAAGTTTCCTCTAGATACGTATAATTCAATGAAGAGATGAATTGCTGTCCACAATTTGCGTCGAAGCAAAGCAGCCAGAGGAAAGACAGCTGTAAGCTGAAACCGGTCAGAAGATAATGTTTTTGGTTAAGAAGCTGACCAGATTGGTGCAATAATCAAAGAGTCTGAATTATCCTAATGTTATATTAATAGCCTTCAATTCACTTCACCATGTCTGCTCATTTCCTTTATTTCACCTGGAAGCAAAAAATAAAACTGAATTTGTTTAGGGTTTAGTTTAGTTTAGAGAAACAGTGTGGGAACGGGCTCTTCGGCCTACCAAGGCCATGCTGACCATCGATCAGCTGTACACTAGTTTGATTTTATCCCACTTTTGCATTACACACTAGGGGCAATTTACAGAAACCAATTAATCTACTAACTTGCACATCTTTGGAAGGTGGAAGGAAACCAGAGAACCCAGAGAAAACCCATGCGGTCACAGGGAGAAGGTATAACCTCCACACAGACAACACCCAAGGTCAGGATCGAACCTGGGTCTCTGGTGCTGTGAGGCAGCAACTCTACCGCTGCACCATTGTGCTGCTCTCACATTTCCAAAGATTTGCTGGAAATCTAGAATTACATCAGAAAATGCTGCAAAGGTCAATTAATTTTTATCAAGGCTATGAATAGATATCGCACGTGATTTAAGTTGAAAAGAGGGGGTGAGGTGGAGAAAAGAAATGGAATGTCTCTGTTCAGTCAGAAACCAAGAGACTAAATGACACAAATAGTGATCATTCTGGCTGATAGTGTCATGAAAATTTGTTGATACAGTTGATGTATATAAAGGAGGTATAAAATAAAAGAAGATAGGGGCAGCACAGTGAAGCAGCAGTAGAGTTGCTGCCTTGCAACACCTACAGCGCCAGCGGCCCGGGTTTGATCCTAACTATGCCTGCTTGCCTGTACGGAGTTTGTACGTTCTCCCCGTGACCTGTGTGGGTTTTCTCTGAGAGCTTAGGTATCATCCCACACTGAAGAAGGGTTTCGGCCCGAAACGTCGCCTATTTCCTTCGCTCCATAGATGCTGCTGCACCCGCTGAGTTTCCCCAGCAATTTTGTGTACCAGGTCTGTAGGTTAATCAGTTTGGTGTAAATGTAAACATTGTCCCTGGTGTAGGATAGTGTTAATAGAAACATAGAAACATAGAAAATAGGTGCAGGAGTAGGCCATTCGGCCCTTCGAGCCTGCACCGCCATTCAATATGATCATTGCTGATCATCCAACTCAGTATCCCATCCCTGCCTTCTCTCCATACCCCCTGATACCTTTAGCCACAAGGGCCACATCTAACTCCCTCTTAAATATAGCCAATGAACTGGCCTCAACTACCTCCTGTGGCAGAGAATTCCACAGATTCACCACTCTCTGTGTGAAAAAAAAATTCTCATCTCGGTCCTAAAAGATTTCCCCCTTATCCTTAAACTGTGACCCCTTGTTCAGAATGTGCAGGGATCGCTGGTCGTTGCAGATTCAGTGGGCCGAAGGGCCTGTTTCCACGCTGTATCTCTAAACTAAACTAAACTAAACTAGGATGAATGAATCAGAGGGTAGAGAAAGGCAATGTTGGTACTGTGAAATGTGAAATAGTGCAGATGCTGAAAATCTGAATTAAAACAGAGAATTCTAGAACTAATCAGCAGGTTAGAGAACGTGTAGGAACAAGGAACTGCAGATGCAGGTTTAAGGGAAATGACAAAGTGCTGGAGTAACAAAGCAGGTCAGACAGCATCGCTGGAGAACATTGATTGGTGGCATTTTAGGGTCAGGACCCTTCTTCAGAATGATTGTGGGGGGGGGGGGGGGGGATAAAGCTGGAAGAGAGGAGGGGCAGGATAAAGCCTGGCAGGTAATAGGATGATACAGGTGAGAGGGGGGTTTGATAGGTAGATGGTTGAACAAAGAAGAAAACATAGAGATGCAAAAATAGAAGGTATGTTAATTGTGAGGCCAGAGAAATGAATATAGATGGAGGGGTGGGGGAGGGAGGAAATATGTGCGTCCAGGTACGGGAGGGGGGAGTTGTTAGAGGTCACCTAAAATTGGAGAATTCTATGTTCATACTTTGGGTTATGAGCCACTCAAGCTGAATATGGGGTTTTTTCTGTTCCTCCACTTTGCCTGTGGTCTCACACTTTCCAGTCTGTGTGTGACCTCACTCTAAGGGAGCATACCTGGTGAGGAAATAAAACAGATTTAATATTATAAAATAGGAGCTCTTTCATCAGAACTGTCCAGTTGTCACATTGAGAAAATCTGGTTATCTTGTCCAGAAATGGAACTCCTCAAGGTTACTTTCACATCTTCAACCTGAAAATTTAACCCCGCTTCTCTCCATACAGATCTCTTAACCTGTTAATCCCATCTCCCTTCTCCCCAACTTTATGATAAATCCTCTGTTTTCCAGTATAACCTATATTCATTGTGGTCTAAAGCACCTGTTTCTGTGCTATACTGTACGATGTAAATGTTGCTGTTGACTTCAGTGATAATTTCTCCGAGTATTTCTACTTAGTCAGCAAGTTTAATGGGTGATTTCAATTTTACTTCGGAGTCACGTGAGTGACTACGTGAAGAACCCCGCTTCCAACGCATGCGTGTCATATCGCTACACGCATTGCAATGAGTCACAGCAGGGGGAACAACGTTCCCCTAGTGGAGAATTTGAAAGTCGGGAGCAGCAGGTAAGAGACTCTGCGTTCCTTCCACTTACCTTTTAGGTGGAGACATGGACCGGATCCATGAAGGCTGCGGAAAACTGGCGGGGGAGAACCGCGGAGTGCGGGCAGCCGGCAGCAGCAGCAACGGCACGCGAAACTTCCGGAGAGGAAACAGTTAATCCCATCTCCCTTCTCCCCAACTTTATGATAAATCCTCTGTTTTCCAGTATAACCTATATTCATTGTGGTCTAAAGCACCTGTTTCTGTGCTATACTGTACGATGTAAATGTTGCTGTTGACTTCAGTGATAATTTCTCCGAGTATTTCTACTTAGTCAGCATGTTTAATGGGTGATTTCAATTTTCTAACCTTGTGTTCTTTCCAGGTATTCACCTTCAGCTCATTGGAATTCCGGACAATGCTTAAACCTTCCTTCCACTCTCCATTCTTTAAAGAAAACCATGTTTTAAATACCTGTTTCAGGATCCTATCTATCTTACAACTTCAATTTCAGGCTTAACATCAAATACACTCTGACAAGGCTCAAGTGAAATAAGAATTGCTGCATTCTGCTTGTGTTAAAGGTATTTTTCAAATGGAAGTTGTCAGAGCAAAATGCGACCGGTTATTCCATGTCAGTATTTAAGTGGCTCCCAAACTCCCACCATTTAACTCATTTCAATTGGCATCTTAAAGAAAGGCGCAGTCTCCAGAGGTGAAGTGGTTGCCCAAAAGCTTGTACAATACAATGCTGGTACCTCTGTATCTCTAGTTTAGTTTAGTTTAGTGGTACCTAGTGTAAACAGGCCCTTCGGCCCACCGAGTCCACGCCGACCAATGATCATCCATACACTACACACGATAGACAAATTTTACGGAGGCCAAATAACCTTGAAATCTGCACATATTTGGAATGTGGGAGGAAACACATGTGATCACAGGGCGAATGTACAAACTCCGTATAGACAGCACCTGTGGTGGGGATGAAACTTACCCGTGGGTAAACTTACCAGTGGGTAAGGCAACAACTCTACCGCTATACTACTCTGTCGCTTGCTATTTATTTGCTGTTGAGCGTTACCTCAGCATGGGCAGCTTTCTATGTGAGGGAGAAGAACTCGGTGGCAGTCGAACAAAACCTGCATTATAACAGCCACCCATGGAGAATGCAGAGACGTTAGACCATTATAGATTGCAGCGTAATTAGGCTTCAAAGGTTTGAAAACCTCCAGTCAAAGCATTTACAAAGGCTAAACCTGAGACTAACATGGCATTGAAAGTAACAGGCCGTACCTTTATCAAATTAGTTATTTTTTCCCATTTGGAAAACTGGTTCAATAATAACCATTCATGTACAAATATATTTATACATATTTATCGTCCTTTATAAATGCACTATCTACTTGCAAAAACCCATGAGATCTTTACTTTATCTATATTTTCTTTCATAATATTATTTTACATAAAGGGTTTTGAAAATCATACCTTCTGTAATGAAAAAATCTGCTCAGGAAATAAAAACATACATTTTACTGTTTATTCCACAAACAGTCAACATTCCTGCCAAAATACATATTTTATCACATTTACAGGCTGTTTGCCCAAACGCATCTCCAGAATAATCATCCGAACAAGAATTTCTCTTCTGGCTTTCAACCAAACTATGCGGTTAAAATGCAATTGATGTTTATATTTGTTGTTCTAAATTATTACCATTCATACATGCCATTCAAAGTATTTTTACAGGGGAATAAATTACATTTCTTTTCTGGGAAGAAGGAACAGGATCCTTCTTCGGAATTCTGAAGAAGGATCCCGACCCGAAAGGTCACCCATTCCTTCTCTCCAGAAATGCTGCCTGCCCCACTGAGTTACCTCAGCATTTCGTGTCTATCTTTGGCGTAAACCAGCATCTGCATTTCCTCCCTACAACATTACTTTTCTGTTAATTTCTTATTTTGGGAAAGTGCTTTTCCCTTCCCGTTTTAACCAAGGTCCATTGTGGACCTGTCCGATCAGGCTCAGAAAACCAGGGTGAGCTAAATCTATCTATTTCAGTGCTTCATCTCCATGGCTGATAAGCAGCAGAAGAGGTTTTTGGGTTGACTTGTGTGATGCAGTGTTTCCTCCCCTTATGCTACTTGCCATCCAAAAAACAATGATTCACTTCCATGCAATGAAACAGCTTTAGAATTTAAGAAATGTAGTCACCTTATTGACACATTAACTTGGCTGGCTTCCTTTTACTTTTTGGTCAAGACAAAATTGTTGTTTTACCAGTGCAAACGGTCCATCATTTTAGTGTGCATTGCTTGAATTCTGACCTTGCAGCTCTGTGTGTGTGTGTTTTAGCTCTGCTATTAGTAGGGGCTTGTGTTTCAATGTTTGGTATTCTGAGTTCACGAAACTGGTAACTTTCAAAAGTGTCACATTACCTTGAAGAAATATTTGAGGCTCAAAACAAGTTATTAATTCATCTGAGACATAAAATGATGGCTTGGCTTTAGCTGTCGGCCGTGAAGGAACTGTGTTTACCGTTCATCATGCTGGCTGCTGCCCACAGATTTTACATGTACTTTTGGGCAGCAGTTTGCATTTATTTATAAGTTCATAAGTTCATTGTTCATAAATTCTAGGAGCAAAATTAGGCCATTCGACCCATCAAGTCTACTCCACCATTCAATCATGGCTGACCTATCTTTCCCTCTCAAATCCATTCCCCTGCCTTCTCCCCATAACCCTTGATACCAGTACTATCTCCGCCTTACAAAATATCCATTGACGGCCTTCACAGCCATCTCTGGCATTGAATTCCACAGATTCACCACCCCCTGATTAAATAAATTCTTCCTCACCTCCTTTCTAAAGATACGTTCTTTCATTCTGAGACTATGGGCTCTGGTTCTATACTCTCCCACTAGTGGAAACATCATCTCCACATTCCATTTATCAGCAGTCCATTCCAGTACTACATTTTCCATAAGGTATCAAGGGCCAGGTGAACAGCTCAAGTAACCACACCAGAGGGCCAGGTTCGATCCTGCCTGACTACGGCTGCTGTCTGAACGGAGTTTATACGTTCTCCCTGTGACCATATGGGTTTCCCCCTTGCGATCCGATTTCCTCCCACACTCCAAAGACATACAGGTTTGTAGATTAATTGGCTTTGGTAAAAAAAAAATTGTGAATTGTCCCTAGTGTGTAGGATGGTGTTAGTGTACTGGCTGATCACTGGTCAGCACGGGCTTGGTGGGCTGAAGGGCCAGTTTCCGCACTGTACCTATAAAGTCTAAAGTAAAGTCTGAATTCTATCTAATTTGAATAAAAAATATTAAGTTAGATATGGTATCCTTATTTTTTTGTGCCAAGTACACTATTCAATTGAGAAAAGCACAAACAGTGGAGTAACTCAGTGGGTCAGGCAGCATCTCTAGAGAACACGGATAGGTAACATTTCGGGTGAGGATCCTTCTTCAGACAGAAGGGTCTGAAATGTCCCAAAAAGACCCGAAGTGTCACCTATCCATGTTCTCCAGCAATGCAGTCCGACCCACTGGTTTACCCCAGCACTTATTGTCTTTTTTTCGTAAACCAGCACCTGCAGTTCCTGGTTTCTACACTATTACAATTCCATTCCACTGAAGTAAAAATAATTAAATGTTGGAAGAGACATATTGTACACTTTATGCATAAAGAGGAAGACCAGTTTCTTCATCACAGAGCCTGAATGAAAAAAATATTTAATTCCATTTAATGTAATTCACAGAATGTCAAAATTGGATTGAGCTTGGCCATGATGCCAAGACCAACTCTCATCCGCACATAATCAATATCTCTCCATTTCCTGCATATCCATGTACCTCTCCCAAAGAAATAATAATCATTCTATTTGTTTATTTTTACAATTTATAATTGTTAATATCTGTATGAATGAGATTCCGTGTTTGTATATGTTAATTGTCAGTGCCAGATAATGCGTTTGACATTAATTAAGATATCACTTCCTCTTGATTGTGCAAGCCTTTACATTTGCTGGTGTATTTAAATTATAGCTAGTGGAGCAACAACATGTCGTTTGTTCATTGGTGTGCTTTCCTGGCCATTGCTTTGATATGGCTGATCCAGGACAAGTTGCTGGTGATATTTACTCCGAGGAACTTGAAGATTACCCCTCGTGTGTAGGAAAGAACTAGTATACAGATGAACGTTGGTTGGTGCAGGCTCGGTGGGCCGAAGGGCCTGTTTCCACGCTGTATCTCCAAGCTAAACTAAACTAAAGTTTGTTTAGAGCTAATGATCTTTATAACTAAGCAAATAAACAAAGATGTTAACCCTAGGTGTATGTACCAAAAGAATTTGGATGAAAGAGTTGATTAGGTGTACAAAATTAACATCAATACAGTTAATGCCATGTTGCAAAATTACCTTTAATACATTAGCAAAAATGCTGGCACCAGCACTGTATAATTATTCATAATATATCAAGGTTCCACTTTGGTTTTGACAATGAAAATTAGTTTTGGTGTTGGCTTCAGATGACTCGCATAATTTAACCAAGGCTGACTGAAAAACATATTTTAGCAAACAAAAGGATACATTTGCCTGAAGCTGAAAAATAGCTCCCAATCAAATGTTTTACAAATAAATGTTTTACAAATGATATTAAAAAAATTCCAAAGCACATCATCGCCACAAGAAAACTTTGTTTTTACAGCAGTCAGTTTGCACTTAGCAAGGCCTGACTGACAGTATTAAGATAAAAGATAAGTTTAACTGCTTAAAGATTTCAGTAAAGGTGGTAATAGCCCCAGGCTTTACCGGTAAAAGAGTGGTCTGGTAGTACTTCTGTTGCATGGAGGTGGCTTTAAAATGCTCTGTGATTCAAAATAGATTACTTTGAATTATATGTTGTAAGCATGCAAGTCCTGTATGATTATGTGTGTGGCGTAGGCGGAGGAATTGGGAGTAGGTGATGGAGTCTTTACAGGGGGCAGGGTGGGACTCCAATACACCTGGACCATTTCCGACACTTCCCTACCATTCCTTGACCTCACCATCTCCATCACAGGGGACAGACTTCTGACCGACATACACTACAAACCAACTGACTCACATGGCTATCTGGACTACACGTCTTCCCACCCTGCCCCCTGTAAAGACTCCATCCCCTACTCCCAATTCCTCCACCTACACCGCATCTGCTCCCAGGATGAGACGTTCCACACCAGGGCATCGGAAATGTCCTCGTTCTTCAGGGAACGGGGATTCCCCTCCGCCACCATAGATGAGGCTCACACCAGGGTCTCATCCATACCCCGCAACACTGCTCTCTCTCCCCATCCCCTAACTCGCAACAAGGGCAGAGTCCCCCTAGTCCTCACCTTTCACCCCACCAGCCGGCAAATACAACAAATAATCCTCCGCCATTCCCGCCACCTCCAACGTGACCCCACCACTCGCCACATCTTCCCATCTCCCCCTATGTCTGCCTTCCGCAAAGACCGCTCCCTCCGCAACTCCCTTGTCAATTCTTCCCTTCCCTCCCGTACCACCCCCTCCCCGGGCACTTTCCGTTGCAACCGCAAGAAATGCAACACCTGTCCCTTCACCTCCCCCCTCGACTCCATTCAAGGACCCAAGCAGTCATTCCAGGTGCGACAAAGGTTCACCTGTATCTCCTCCAACCTCATCTACTGCATCCGCTGCTCTAGATGTCAGCTGATTTACATCGGGGAGACTAAGCGGAGGTTGGGCGATCGTTTCGCCGAACACCTCCGCTCAGTCCGCTAGAACCTACCTGAACTCCCGGTGGCTCAGCACTTCAACTCCCCCTCCCATTCCCAATCCGACCTCTCTGTCCTGGGTCTCCTCCGTTGCCAGAGTGAGCAACACCGGAACAGCACCTCATATTCCGCCTGGGTTGCTTGCGTCCGATGGCATGAACGTTGAATTCTCCCAGTTTTGCTAGCCCTTGCTGTCTCCTCCCCTTCCTTAACCCTCGAGCTGTCTCCTCCCATCCTCCCGCCCTCAGGCTCCTCCTCCTCCCTTTTTCCTTCCTTCTCCCCCCCACCTTCCATCAGTCTGAAGAAGGGTTTCGGCCCGAAACGTCGCCTATTTCCTTCGCTCCATAGATGCTGCTGCACCCGCTGAGTTTCTCCAGCATTTTTGTGTACCTATTATGTAAGGATTAATGGTTTATACAACACGCTGGATTGCTCATTCACCTTCTGCGTTGTATGGTACCCTGAAGTAGAAAATAAGTCAGCCTTACTTGGTAGTGATTGCTTCTGAAACCCACGTTTGACTTCAGCAACGACCCTCAGGCATTGGAAATTGTTTGTTTGGTTATGCTTGGTTACATCAAGAATCTCCATGTACTTCACTGCTGCTCCTGAGTAGTGGTTTGTGAAATCTGGCTGAGCTGCACCATGTCGCATCCCCACCAGGAAGAAAAACATTTTCAGTTCCCCACCAGAACTAATGGAAGTAATGGAAATAATTCAGCCACAGATGTGCAAGAAAGAGAATGAGTTGCCAATGGTCGTGATCACGATCTCCGTGCATATTGTTTTTTATGGTCCCTGCAACAAAAAATGTCCATATATAAAACGCCATCCAGCTGTAAGATAAAGGCGAAATTTGCATTTGCAGGACTGTAAAGCCATAGAAAGATATAGAACTTAAGACTTGGGGTTGTTTTGGCCTGTTCCTGCCCCCATTTACTTGCAAAATACTTAGAATACATTTGGACAGGTACATGGTTAGGAAAGAGAGATGGGCCAAACATGGGCAATTGGAGCTAGTGTAGATGGGGCAGCTTGCTTGTCATGGGCACGTTGGTCCGAAGGGCCTACTTCCGTGCTGTATGACTATGATTCTAAAATATTTAAACACAAATGAAAACAGTTAAACACATTGAATGAAACTGAAACAATTTTAAAGGAAGTAAATTAGTTGAAAATTCTCTTTGTTCCCTGTAGCCATGCTGCCTCCTTGAAATGAGTGGAGATATTTTTGAATGTGTCGTGACACATTCTTGAAATGATACCTCAAGCAGCCAACAGTGACCGGGGCCCCCAGGTTAGCATAGAAAATGTGGATTTGTTGTTGGTCCCATGGGAATGTCAGCAGGTCACTCATGAAGTGGCCAACACAAATCCATCCCAATATTTTGCAGAAAGTTCAGCTGTATAAACACAAAAATGCTGGAGTAACTCAGCGGGACAGGCAGCATCCCTGGAGTGACGTTTTGGGTCGAGACCCTTCTTCAGACTGATGTCAGGGAAGTGGGTGGTACCGAGATAAAATGTAGTCGGTTACAGTAAGACTGGTCGGACATCAGTCTGAAGAAGGGGCTCAACCCGAAATGTCACCCATTCCTTCTCTCCATAGATGAGGCCTGTTCTGCTGAGTTACTCCAGCATTTTGTGTATATCTCCAATTTAAACCAGCATCTGCAGTTCTTTCCTACAAAGTTGTTTAAACAGTCAGTAATGTTCGTGATGGGAGAATCAGTCACATCTGAATAGTTTATCTGACTCCAAGTACTCCCTAGTTTTTGCCATAACATGTCCACCACTCACCTGGGTTGACACAAACCCAATGAATGCTTTATTGATCTTCTGAGTGACTCACTGGATTGCTTATACAGCTTTAAACATTTTTGTCATTGTACTGCAGGTGATACTCTTTCTTTTCCCGAAAGTGTGCTGATGATGATGGCCTACGGGGATCTTACAAGGGATGACTTAATCTGATGTATGTTTACCAAATAGCTATTTTTATGGGTCAGACAGCTTGTCCCCGATAGGAAGATTTCATTTTCCTCAGGTTTGCATTAGATCGCACATCATCCTTCAGTATGTTCCCACTGCCCTTCAGGGCAGAAGTGGTTGGAATGCTAATAGCCCTCTAGATCCGTGTGTCAAAACAACTCAGTCATCATCACTTTGATCTACAGTGGTCACGTAAACAGTGGGGCAGTTAGTTTGTTTTTAACATTTATGCTTAAAGTGATAATTTTAGAATTATCTCTCTCTCTCCCACAGAGGGTAGTTGAGGCCAGTTCATTGGCTATATTTAAGAGGGAGTTAGATGTGGCCCTTGTGGCTAAGGGGATCAGAGGGTATGGAGAGGGCAGGTACGGGATACTGATTGGATGATCAGCCATGATCATATTGAATGGCGGTGCAGGCTCGAAGGGCCGAATGGCCTACTCCTGCACCCAATTTCTATGTTTCTATGTTTCTATTATTAATAACCCATTTTCTGTTATTTGCACTTGATCAGTTTATTTATTCCTCTCTCTCTCTCTCTCTCCCCCTCTCTCCCCCTCTCTCCCCCTCTCTCCCCCTCTCTCCTCTTTCTCCCCTCTCTCTCTCTCTCTCTCCCTCTCTCCCCCTCTCTCCCCCTCTCTCTTTCCCTTTCCCTTTCCCTTTCTCTTTCTCCAATATGACCTATACTTTCCTTTACTATCCTCCTTCCCTTCACATATTCATAAAATATCCCCAGGCTTTCATTTATTTTGCTTACCAATATCTTTTAACGCATCCTCATTGTTTTCCTATTTACCTTTTTAATTTTATAACTACAATTTCTATATTCCTCTAGGCTTGCTTCAGTTTTGAACTTACCATATATGTCTTTATACCTTTTTTTAATTCATTATCCTCTCCAGTATGCTCCACAGCATCTATGGGGTTTTAGATTTGGGATTCTCCCCTTTTTCTTTTATAGCTGAACTATTTGGGTTACATTTTAAATCTTTTTTTTAGGGATACAGAGCAGAAACAGGCCCTTCGGCTCACCGAGTCCACATATTAACACCATCCTGCACACACTAGGGACAATTTACATTTATACAAAGCCAATTAATCTACAACCCTGTACGTCTTTGGAGTGTGGAAGGAAACCGAAGATCTCGGAGAAAACCCACGCAGTTACGGGGAAAACGTGCAAACTCCATGCAGACAGCACCTGTTGTAGTAGCCATTTAGCTTAAGCACTTCAACTCCCCCTCCCATTCCGAATCCAACCTTTCTGTCCTGGGCCTCCTCCATGGCCCACCGTAAATTGGAGGAGCAGCACCTCGTATTTCGCTTGGCCAGAAGTATGAAAATTGACTTCTCTAATTTCAGGTCTCCCTTGCTTTCTTCTCCCTTCCCAGCTCTCCCTCAGCCCACTTTCTCCGCATCTTCCTTTCTTCTTCCCGTCCCCCCCACCCTCACATCAGTCTGAAGAAGGGTCTCGACCCGAAATGTGGGTGGGATTTATGCGTAGTCTGGGGCGTGTTCGTGGCTAGGATTCTGGCGCAGAAGCCCAGATGGTTTAGTTTAGTTTGGTGAACTATGGGAAGATATATTTTTCGACCATGAACACGACCATGAACACGACCATGAACACGACCATGAACACGACCATGAACACGAGCATGAACACGAATATGAACACGAGCATGAACACAAGCATGAACACGAATATGAACACGAGCATGATCACGACATGATCAGGAGTATGATTGGAACATATATAGGCTGGAAGACAATGTACTTCTAGGCTTTCTGGAGTTTTGAACACATGGTATCTGTCTTTCAACGCAGTCAACATGGGCCTGTACTTCATCCTCCAGCACGTAGACTGCCAGGGGACCTATGCGAGGATTTTGTTTGTTGATTTTAGCCCTGCATTCAATACCATTGTGCAGAGCTACTACACTCCAAATTTTCCGAGTTGACTGTGCCTGAACCCCTCTGTCGGTGGATCACCAGCTTCCTGACAGACAGGAAGCAGCATGTGAGGCTGGGAAAGCACATCTCAGACCCGCAGACCCTCAGCATAGGAGCACCGCAAGGCTGTGTACTCTCTCCTCTCCTCTACTCTCTCTACACCAACGACTGCACCTCCACTGACTCCTCTGTCAAGCTTCTCAGGTTTAGCGGATGACACAACCCTGATTGGACTGATCCAGGATGGGGAGGAATCTGCCTACAGACAGGAAGTGACACAGCTAGCGTCCTGGTGATTGTAGACTTTAGGAGAGCTTCTCCTCCCCCCACCCCACTCACCATCAACAACACCACAGTCATATCTGTGGAGTCTTTTAAGTTCCTGGGAACCATCATCTCCAAGGACCTTAAGTGGGGGGCTACCATCGACTCCACAGTCAAAAATGCACAACAGAGGATGTACTTCCAGCGGCAGTTGAGGAAACACAATCTGCCACAGGCAATGATGGTCCAATTCTATATGTCCATCGTAGAGTCTGTTCTCACCTTCTCCATCATGGTCTGGTTAGGCTCAGCCACCAAGCACAACATCCGGAGTGAATCGTCTGATCAGCTGAGAAGGTTATTGGCTGCAACCTTCCCTCCATTAATGAACTGTACACTGCAAGGGCCAGGAAGCGAGCGGGTAAGATCACCTCTGACCCCTCTCACCCTGGCCACAAACTCTTTGAATCACTTCCCTTTGGAAGGCGACTCCGGACTGTCAAAGCTGCCACAGCCAGACATAAAAACAGCTTTTTTTCACGAGTAGTAGCTCTACTCAATAACCAAAAATCTGTAGCCTTCTTTTGCTCTGGTATTTTATTTATTTCACATATTTAATCAATAATGTTTTATTATGAATGTTTAATGTTTTATGTGTCATTCCTAACTGTCACTGTATGTCATGTTGTCACTTGTGGGCGGAGCACCAAGGCAAATTCCTTGTATGTGAATACTTGGCCAATAAATGTATTCATTCATTCATCCATACTTATACAAGTAGAAGTTTTTATGAGTGTTTTGTACCACTACAATAAAGAAACTATTAATCAAGAGACTGTTTCTGGAATACTTGTCTTTCGACGGCTTTGAATGTCTCGTGGAGAGCTCGTGGAATGCGTAAGATTATCTTCTGATCCAAAGTCAGCACATTAGTGACTACCGAGGACTAAATCCTTGAGACGTCGCAAAAACTGTCACTGCATCTGTTGTCGGGATCGAACCCGGGTCTACAACGTAGCATGTGCTGTAAGGCAGCCCCTACATTTGTAATGTGCTCTCTGATTTTTCCTATATAAATGCTGTCCAGTTCTCTGCCACTCAAGTCATTGTATCCACCCCTACTTTTCCAATAAAGGTTATTATGGGAGTGGGCTTTATATGTGAGCTTTAATTAGTAACAATAGAGACTCTCTATTTAACGGAAAATTATGACGAATGGTTTCTCTCCTGTTATGGTAGGCCAAAGGGCCTATTCCTGTGCTGTACTGATGTATATTGTATGTTCTACATAAGTCTTAACCAGATCGCCACAGATATTGAGTGCCATATGTAATATGGTTTTGCAACAATCATAGTTACTTTAAGACTGTACCACATATTTAGTGTTAGTAGATCACAGTAAGAAATGCTGTCCAGGCCTTTGAGCATTTCTTTTATTTAATTATGCAATTTGATTTTAGTTTGAATTATTTTCTAATATCTAAAAAGAGAGTTGCTGGGAAATGGTGCCAGAGGAACTTGTTGATGAACCTATGGAATTTAGATGTTGACATAAGGAACTGCAGAAGCAGCTTTACCATAAAAGACAAAGTGCTGGAGTAACACATGGCACAATGGGCTAAGTGTTCGGCTGGCAACCGGAAGGTAGCCGGTTCAAATCCCGCTTGGAGTGCATACTGTCGTTGTGTCCTTGGGCAAGACACTTCACCCACCTTTGCCTGTGTGTGAATGTGTGTGAGTGATTGGTGGTGATCGGAGGGGCCGTAGGCGCAGATTGGCAGCCACGCTTCCGTCAGTCTTCCCCAGGGCAGCTGTGGCTACAGAAGTAGCTTACCACCACCGAGTGGGACTGAGGAGTGAATGAATAATGCGATGTAAAGCGTCTTGAGTATTAGAAAGGCGCTATATAAATCCCATCCATTATTATTATTATTAATCGCCGGATCGGGCAGCATCTCTGGATCAAATGCCTAGGTGACATTTTGGATCAGGACCGTTCTTCAGTCACATAGGCATGTCCTCCAGAGATGCTGCCTGACGCATTGAGTTACTCAGGCACTCTGCGTATTTTATGAAATTTAGATTACAGTGCCTGGATTAGAATACTGAATATCAGGCTCGCTCTCTCCTAATTGTGATACCATGTGGCTGTGAGCCAAGAGTTTTGTGAATTATTTGAGAGAGTGTACATTGAGAAAAAATACATTAACCCAGGTTGCTAAAGCTCACTTATTTACTAAGCCATTCGTCATATAAATTGCAACCGATTCACCTCTAACCAAATGAGGACACTGGACTTAGTCGATGGAACTGGTGCACTACAATGCTGAGAATTGTATTCTGCACTCTGTTTCTTCCTCATTGCTCTATCGACTGCACTTGAGTTTGATTTCATTTTTTTTATGTACAGTATTATCTGATCTAATTGAATAGCATGCAAAACAAAGCTTTTCACTGTAGCTCAATAATGAAGCTAAACTTTAAACTAAACCTAGCCACAAAAAGCAGGACACATCCAATCCAGCTAATTATTAGCCTACTATTGATCATTAACAGAGCCAATATGAGAGCCAATTTGTTCACTGGTGCTTTGTTTTGGTTCTGCTGGTTACATTCTCATTCTGTTCAGTTCAAGGGTAACATAGAAACATAGAAACATAGAAACATAGAAATTAGGTGCAGGAGTAGGCCATTCGGCCCTTCGAGCCTGCACCGCCATTCAATATGATCATGGCTGATCATCCAACTCAGTATCCCGTACCTGCCTTCTCTCCATACCCTCTGATCCCTTTAGCCACAAGGGCCACATCTAACTCCCTCTTAAATATAGCCAATGAACTGGCCTCAACACCCTCTGTGGCAGAGAGTTCCAGAGATTCACCACTCTCTGTGTGAAAAAAGTTTTTCTCATCTCGGTTTTAAAGGATTTCCCCCTTATCCTTAAGCTGTGAACCCTTGTCCTGGACTTCCCCAACATCGGGAATAATCTTCCTGCATCTAGCCTGTCCAACCCCTTAAGAATTTTGTAAGTTTCTATAAGATCCCCTCTCAATCTCCTAAATTCTAGAGAGTATAAACCAAATCTATCCAGTCTTTCTTCATAAGACAGTCCTGACATCCCAGGAATCAGTCTGGTGAACCTTCTCTGCACTCCCTCTATGGCAATAATGTTCGTCCTCAGATTTGGAGACCAAAACTGTACGCAATACTCCAGGTGTGGTCTCACCAAGACCCTGTACAACTGCAGTAGAACCTCTCTGTTCCTATACTCAAATCCTTTTGCTATGAAAGCCAACAAACCATTCGCTTTCTTCACTGCCTGCTGCACCTGCATGCCAGCTTTCAATGACTGGTGTACCATGACACCCAGGTCTCGCTGCATCTCCCCTTTTCCTAATCGGCCACCATTTAGATATTAGTCTGCTTTCCTGTTTTTGCCACCAAAATGGATAACCTCACATTTATCCACATTATACTGCATCTGCCAAACATTTGCCCACTCACCCAGCCTATCCAAGTCACCTTGCAGTCTCCTAGCATCCTCCTCACAGCTAACACTGCCCCCCAGCTTAGTGTCATCCGCAAACTTGGAGACATTGCCTTCAATTCCCTCATCCAGATCATTAATATATATTGTAAATAGCTGGGGTCCCAGCACTGAGCCTTGCGGTACCCCACTAGTCACTGCCCGCCATTGTGAAAAGGACCCGTTTACTCCTACTCTTTGCTTCCTGTTTGCCAGCCAGTTCTCTATCCAAATCAATACTGAACCCCCAATGCCATGTGCTTTAAGTTTGTATACTAATCTCTTATGTGGGACCTTGTCGAAAGCCTTCTGGAAGTCCAGATACACCACATCCACTGGTTCTCCCCTATCCACGCTACTAGTTACATCCTCGAAAAATTCTATAAGATTCGTCAGACATGATTTACCTTTCATAAATCCATGCTGACTTTGTCCAATGATTTCACCACTTTCCAAATGTGCTGCTATCCCATCTTTAATAACTGACTCTAGCAGTTTCCCCACTACCGATGTTAGACTAACTGGTCTGTAATTCCCCGTTTTCTCTCTCCCTCCCTTCTTAAAAAGACTGGGAAGCTGTATTCCAGAGATCAGGTTTGACATCAAGGCATCAAGTGTAGTGTCAAATGATCTCAAAATCCTCAAAAGATCTATAAAGGTATTCTAAAACTTATTAAATTATGTTTTCTGTTTTCCCAATGATTTCCCAATGTTTTCCCATTGATACTTGCACCATTTTACCTGCCTCCTTTCTTGGAATCAAGTCCACCAATGTTGCCCCTATCTCAGTTGCCCAGTAGTTGTACTAGAGCTCTTCTCCCAACAATAGAAAAGGCATTCAAAACAGGTTAGGGGCGGCACAGTGGCGCAGCGGTAGAGTTGCTGCCTTCGAGTGCCAAAGATCTGGTTTCGATCTGACTACGAGTACTGTTTGCATGGAGTTTGTACGTTCTCCCCATGACTGTATGGGTTTTCTCAGGATTCTCCCACACTCCAAAGATGTACAGGTTTGTAGGTTAATTGATCAAGGGTTGGTGGGGACTCAGTGGGCCGTAATACCTGTTTCACACTGTATCTCTAAAGTCTAAACAAAAGCTATTAAAACCAGAGGTACAAAATAGTCATAAAAGGCAACTGGATTCAGCTAAAGTAAGACAGACACACAATGAACAGAATACGAAAGAATGGAATGGAATACTTTATTGTCATATGTAACTAGGCACAGTAAAATTCTTTGCTGCATACTCAATGTATACAAATAGCGGCCACCTACGTCGCTAACAACGTTACGCGCACGCCGACTCCTCCTCATGTTCCCCCTCCTTCACGGTGGTTCCCCCACGCCGGGTCCTCCATTGTTCTACCCCATCCTCCTCACAGTGGTCCTCCACGGTCTCATCGACAGTGGGTCGACCCGCCAGGCATCGCCGCCGCGGCCCCGAGGCTTCACTGCCACCGAGGCCCCATCATCGCGAGGCCTCACCATTGCCGCCACTTCACTGCTGTCGAGGCCTCACTGCTGTCGACGTTCCGCTTCACGCCTCCGTGGTGCCGACCCGAGCCCCAGCCATGGGCTCCGTCAGCCGCTCTGCCAACCCGGACTCCGTCCTGCGAGCCCCTGGCCGGGCCCTGATCCGGGCATCTACGCAGCAAGATCGAGGCCGCGATGCCTTGATAAAGGCCTCCAGCTGCATTCCCAGTCCCCAGCCACAGCCCGTCGGGAAGATGTGCCACCAATAAGAGTTTGCGATAAAGTGAGGATAAACCCCACAACAGGGTGATATCAAATGTAGCAGAAGGCACACACCACACCTCAAGTCACAATGACGAGGAGCTTCCTACGATGAAATGGATTCCAGAAGGGCCACCTAATTTCTGAAAGCAGAAATGAAGAAATCAGTATATGTTTTTAGTCACCCAATGAAAAATGAGACCACTTTAGCTCAACAATAGGCGTTTGACAGAACTACAACTGTTTTGGACTAGGTCAGGAAGGCCAACCCATCAATTGAGTTTGAGTTGAGTTGAGTTTAGTTTATTGTCATGTGTACCGAGGTACCATGAAAAGGTTTTGTTGCGTGCTAATGGGGCCTTATCACGGGGCGAGTTGACGCAAGATGTCACCAGTGAAGAGGTCGTGGTCCAGCACGAGTCTCGCACGATATAACGGGGGTAGATAAAGAGTTCCCACGGTACTCGGCATTTCTGTTATTTGTGCGAGTGACTTGTCCGTTTCCCGAGCTTTCGCGTTAAATCTTGAATGAACATCGTGAACTACACGTGACACAAATGATGTAACTTTTTTTTTCACACACTATATATATCCTCCCTTGGTTGAATTGGCTCATTTGGAGACATATTTTACTGTGTATGTGGGAGACACAGATGGACTGAGCACAGTACCTCGGTCTTACTGTGTGTGGGAGAGGGGGAGAAAGAGACGTACACTCACAGAGGCAGAGTCTCTCAGCCTGTGTAAGAGGGAGGGAGAGAGAGAGAGGCACACACAAGGTGGATGTGAAATCTCACCTGCCTGTTTCAGTGACAGACACCCGCCGCCAGTAAATGAAGACACCCCCATCTGTCTCCCCCTCCTCTCCCGCGACTCCCCACCTTTCCCTCCCAACTCCAGTCCCGTCCCGACCCCCTGGGAAACTGAATAGAGCAACAATATAGATATAGAAACTGAAACAATATAGAAACTGAATAGCGCAACATGGCAAAAACATCTCTGACACGCTTTACCCCCTTTCTTTGAGATTTTCTGGGAGCCATCTCTGCAAGTGTTCCTGTTAAAAAGATTATCCAACAATGACAATTAGGTGGGACGTCCTCGAAGGACACATGTTCCCTTGTCGATATTTTTACTCACCTTCTGTCCCCTCTGTCCAGCTTCCGGGTTTACCGTTCGCAGGAGTTCCCACGCGCTATATCTCTAAAATCTGAAGTTAGGTAATGTCTAAAGGAACTGCAGACGCTGGTTAATGCTGGTTAATACGCACAGAAGGACACAAAATGTTGGTGTAACTCAGCAGGTAAGTCAGATCTGGGAAGAAAAACATAAAAAGCTGGAGTAAGTCAGCGGGTCAGGCAGCATCTCTGGAGAAAAAGAATAGGTGACGATTCGAATCGGAGCCCTTCTTCAGACAGCCTAATCGGAATTGAGTCTGAAGATGTGTCTCGTCCCGAAACATCAGCTTTTTTTCTCCAGAGATGCTGCTTGACTCGCTGAGTTACTCCAGCTTTTTGTGTCTGTCTTCGGTTTAAACCAGCATGTGCAGTTCACTCCTTACACGGGTCTCTGTACAACATTGATTGGTAGCGTTCCGGACCCCTGGACCCGAGGACTCCGACCTGTATCTCTCAAAGAAGTACATGTGAAAATTTTCTCACGGACCATAAAAATGCGTAACCTTTCAGTAAAGTCCCTTTTAAAGTCCCTTTTAAAGATTATAGTTATTTTCTTGAATCTCATTAACATAACTCATGAATAAGTTGATGTCCATATGCGGATGCAAATCTTTATTTTTATTTATTTTTTAAATTCAATCCCACAGAAGATAATTTTTACTCACCTTCTGTCCCATCTGTCCAGCTCTCCGGGTTCACCGTTCGCAGGAGTTCCCACGGTACCCGCAAGAGTTATTACGGATATCGCACTGGCCACTACGTTCATATAATGTTGCAATACTCAACCACAAGTGTACAAGTCAATCTTGGAGAAATTCAAACTTTCTTGAATTTTCTCCCGAGTGACCAAGTTACACGACTACCTGCCGTTAGCGCTACGGTGGTCCACGGTGGTCCACGAATGCCGTACTGTTATCGCACGAGGTTCCCACGATGTTAAACTCCGGTTAACTCTTGCGTCAAGTCGCCCCGTGAAAAGGCCGCTTTACCAGTCAGCTTGGTTACATGATTACAATTGAGCCATCCACGGTGTATATATACATGATAAAGGCAATAACGTGAATAATGGTTAGTGCAAGATTAAGCCCGTAACGTCCGATCAACAATAGTCCAAAGGTCCCCAATGAGGTAAATAGTAGTGCAAGACTGCTCTCGAGCTGTTCGTAGGTTAGTTCAGTTGACAGAATGATGGTACAGTTGCCTGATAATAGCTTGGAAGAATCTGTCCCTGAATCTGGAGTGGAGAAGAGGGAGTGGCCAAGGTGCGAATCGTCCTTGATTATGTTGGTGGCTATGCCGAGGCAGCGTGAGGTGTAAATGGAGTCAATAGAAGGGAGGTTGGTTTGTACGATGCTTTGGGCTGCGTCCACAATTCTCTCCAATTTCCTGCGGTCTTGGATGGAGCTGTTCCCAAACCATGCTATGATGTATCCCGATATATTGCTTTCTACGGCGCATCTGTAGAAATTGCTGAGAGTTGTTGGGAAGTAGAGGTAGCAGTATACCTTCATGGCTATTGCTTCAATATGCGTGGTCCAGGAGAAGTTGTTGCAGATTTTTACTCCGAGGAATTTTAAGCTTTCAAACATCTCTGCTTCGGTTCCGTCAATGCAAACTGGGGTATGTGTACCGCTTCGCTTCCTGAAGTCGATCTCTATCTCCTTTGTCTTGCTGGTATTGAGATAAAGGTTGTTTCAACACCAGGACACGAGGTTCTCAATCTCTTTCCTGTACTCCGTCTCATCATTATTTGATATCCGGCCTACAATGGTGGTGTCATCTGAAAATTTGTAAATTGAATTAGATTTGGACATGGCTGCACAGTTGTGTGTGTGTGTGTGTGTAGTAAAGAATGGGGCTGAGGATGCATCCTTGTTAAGGATTCCAAGTATCCATAACATTTTGTACCAAAGTAAACTACTCAGAGACTGAGTTATTTTGGATCCCTCCCTCCATGGCTTTTTGTTTTGTTTATTAAAGGTGGAGTGAAACTTATGTGAAAATGGCGGGGGTGGGCATTCATGTTGTTTTAAGGTTAGACTACAAACACATTGAACATTTTATCCCAACTGCTCCCTGTAATATTGCATACATATTTAGTATATACATTTCCTCGGTCTGCATGGCTCTGTGGAGAAAGTCATACTAAGATGCTGACTTGTTATTGGAAGCTGTTATTTCCTTTAATTAAGTAATCTCGTTGGTTTGAGCTATTCATTATTTTTCTGAATCTTCAAGACGGGTGCATCGCCAATGGGCAGTTTGGTGCCTCGGGGTTGCAGGTCTTGTGCCTCTGCCATGCTGTCAGCTGCCTAAATTGAAGTCTCAGTAATGGTCTTCGTCATCTTTAAATGCTCATCTTGTTACAAATGTTGACCTCGCTGTCATCGTCCATCCTGAAAAGGATGCAAGCTTCCAGCGACAATCAGTGGAAGCCATCATTATAGACAATAGACAATAGACAATAGGTGCAGGAGCAGGCCATTTGGCCCTTCGAGGTGACGTTTCGGGTCGAGGCCCTTCTTCGAACTCTAATCTGGGTTGGGTACGAACTGGGATGTCTGGAATCAGAGCTGGAAGAACCGAGGCAGAAGATGGAGGCGCAAGCAAGTCCCGAGAACACTGTGATTGTGGCGGTGGTAGCGAATCTGGGTCAAAATATGGTTGGAGAGCAGGAGGAATCACAGGGAGGGAGAGACAGTCTGAAGAAATGTCTTGACCCATAACATCACCCATTCCTTCTATCCAGAGATGCTGCCTGTCCCGCTGTGTTACCCCAGCATTTTGTGTCCATCTTGAGAATAACTAAAACTCATTGACCACTCAAAGCTCTTCCTGTACAATTTTTATGTTGTACCCCAAAGACAAATTCTGTTACATTCCTCCCTGATGTCCTGAAGTGACATCATAGTGAACTCCAGATTTTCCTCCCCACTGCTCTGAACTCTTCTAATTAGTATTTTGTCTTGAAAGTTGCACAGGAATCATGAAAAAATAAATAAACCTGCAATTCCTTCATCAAATGGGCTGATAGGGACAAGGGTGATTTGATCGGTTTGTTTTTTAAACTTGGGCATACAATTTCATGATGAATGCAAAGGTCAGATTTTCCTCATATCAATTAGACATAAAAGATTGTTTGGGCAGAATGTATGGGGAGATACCAAGCAGGGGGAAATCACATATCTTTGGAACATCTTGACAGAATTTTACTTATTCATTTCAGTAATGCTTGCTCTATTACGGACGAGTGAATCTCCCCACTTACTTGCCCTTTATGGCTTTGTGATACTTTATCCCCCAAGCAATATAAAATGAAAGACCGCCCTTAAATCTTAGCTCTGCGCATTTATTCAGCTGAATGTAACTTTGGTTGCTTTCACTAGGAGTCTATTCCATATGGCCACAACTCAGTGGGAAAAGCTTTTCTAATCACTCGTTTTGCTTGAGGCTTATTAACTGATGAGAGTGATTTTTTTTTTTAAAGAAAAGCATAATAAAACTTCAGGCCAGAAATAAAGCTTTGAAAATAACCCCCGCTGAGATAACCATATGTATG
The DNA here is from genome assembly GCF_010909765.2 of Amblyraja radiata. Classification (NCBI taxonomy): domain Eukaryota; kingdom Metazoa; phylum Chordata; class Chondrichthyes; order Rajiformes; family Rajidae; genus Amblyraja; species Amblyraja radiata. The sequence goes on from NC_045956.1 coordinate 148,711,928, forward strand.
GTATATGAAAGCAAACTGGTGAGGATTTTTAATTAGGTTTTAACTTAATTTAAGCTTGTGATTTGCTCCCACTTTGATTATTGTAAGTATATAAAGGCTGCAGGAGACTATATATAGTGCAACTGCTGTTCCAGCTGAGTTAAATGTTGTCCAGTCCTTGATACCACAAGAAGACGTCCAATTTTGAGGTAAACACAATTGAAACTTAACGTTAGTCTAAACTAAGCAATTGAGCCTTTAAAGTTGCAAATTGCTGTATTCGGCCAGAAGATCTTTACAGCAAAAGGTGGTAACAGACATTTTTTAATCAAAGAACTGGGTGAAACGCAACACCCCAACTCTACGTTAGAAGTTGGAAAGTGCATTAGCAGAGGTGATGCAGATCAAGAGCCAAAATTTACATGGTGCTAAATGTACGTTTGGAAAGATTCCAGGAAGGAGGATGGTGTGAGGTAAGGTGTTCCATAGCTGAACTCTTGGGAAAGCTTCAGCAGGAATAAGCTTGATTTTATGAAAAGTACAGAAGTGAGGATTGGCTAGTGAAATTAAGATATTGGATTCAGATTCCAGATTGTGGAACATTCCAATCCACCCTCAATTAGAGAATTGGTTCAGGTGGGCAGTGCTAGCCCGTTACAGTTTAATTTATTGTCACGAGTACCGAGGTACATTGAAAAGCTTGTGTTGCATGCCATCCAGTTAGCGGAAAGACTATACAGGATTACAATCGGGTCATTTAAGTTTAGTTTATTGTCATGTGCACTGTGGTACAGTGAAAAGCTTTTTGTTGTGTGCTAACCAGTCATCAGAAAGACAATACATGACTACAATCAAACAATTCACAGTGTATGGATATATGATAAAGGAATATATGATAAAGGAATAATTTAGTGCAAGGTGAAGCCAGCAAGGCTGTTCAAGGATAGTCTGAGCAACATCAAAGAGGTGAATAGTAGTTCAGCACTGCTCTCTGATTGTGGTAGGATGATAGATTACGTAAGGAATGTGGTGGCTGAAGGGAGGATAAATGTGGCTAAAACATGGAAAGGGATGATCAGACCAAGGATAACAGTGGCCATGGGACAAATAGTGCTACTTGGGGCAGAGAGTTATTGTAAGTGGAGAGAAGTTTCCATTCTACCAAGTTTGACCATTCTTTCAGTGGGTAGAACTGGGAGCAATATGCTACACTGCTGACATCTCCAAAGTTCAGCCATACTGCACTCCTGGTGAAACTCTGAAGGGTTTCTATGGCCTCTTCACACAAACAACATGCCTTCTGCAGGAATTTCCAGACCCCTCTGACTCCTTAAGGACCACTATCCCACATCATCTCCCAATCCCTGAGCACCCATTCATATAGTAGCAATACTCACGTACACCTGGAGAGGTGGAGAAGGAGTTTCTACCAAGAGGCCATTAGGATTGTAAACTCTTATCTCAACAGGGACTAACTTTACTGTACCACTCTACTGCTTTTTTTTAAATTGCTGTTTTTCCCTTTTTCATTCCGCCCACAATATTGAATATTCTGTTCCATTCTGTTTGTAGTTTGTTTGGTTGTTTGTTTGTTTGCCTTTTTGCACAAAGTCCGCGAGCATTGCCACTTTTCATTTCACTGCACATCTCGTATGTGTATGTGACGAATAAACTTGACTTGACTTGACGACTTGACTTGAAGAGCGTTGTTTGTACAGGTGCACCACCTTTTATCCGAAAGCCTTGGGACCAGACACTTTTCGTAATTCGGAATTTTTCGGCTTTCGGAATGGAAGATTTTTAGCGTAGATTTTAACGGCTGGCTCAGTGGTAGAGTGCTCGGCTCATATCCGCAAGGTCGCGAGTTTGCGCCTCGATCCCGGCAGTTACTCGATCGCGAGTTTGAGGCTTCAATGTAGTTTTTTCTTGCAGAATAGGAGAGAATAGGGAGGGTTAGGCTGGGATCATTCTCTGCGAGATGATCTTAGTGCGGGAGACAAGTGTAGGAGAGGTGTACTGACTGTGTGGGCAGAACTTTGGAAGTGATTGCCCACCATTCTCAAAAGCCGCTGTGTCTCCCTGTCCCTGGGATAGCAGGGGGCGATCAAACAGCACAATACCCCCCACCCCCTCCAACTCCAGAGGAATCCGTTCCCCGATGGGCCGCTACGGCGACAAGTGGCAGTTCGCCCACAGCCCGAGCTGCGCCACCCCAAGAACAAGACGTACCTTGCACACCATCAGCTTCTGCCCCTACGGGCAGCGTGTTCCTCTGGAGTTGGAGCGGGGCTGGGCTGGAGTTGCTGATCTGGGATCTCCGTGCTTGCAGTGGGCCTGGGGGTCGGTGTCCCGATGAGGGGGCGCAGCTCGGGCTGTGGGCGAACTGCCACTTGTCGCCGTAGCGGCCCATCGGGGAGCGGCTTCTGGTGGTCCTGACGTATCCGGCCAGTTTGCAGTTTTCCTCTGGAGTTGGAACGGGGCTGGGCTGCTGCTGGCTGTGGGTCTCTGGGATCTCCGTGCTTGCAGTTGGCCTGGGGGTCGGTGTCCCGTTGGTCCTGACGTCTCCGGTGACTGGCACTGACCTGCTGGCATCGCCGACGTGAAGACAGTGCAAAGCCCCCGCGCCGGTGCAATGGGCGGGGAGCTGGAGAGGGGAGGGAAGGGGTCACACACATGGCCGGGAAGCAGAGGGGCGTAGGTGGGGTGAAACTGAAGGGAGCGACAATCTGCTGCTGCCTGCCCGCTGAGTTAAAAAGTTCCCACGCAAGACTCACGATACACTGTGTATCATGAGTCTACCGTGGGAACTTTTTAACTCAGCGGGCAGGCAGCAGCAGATTGTCAATTATTAACCCTCCTGCGCAATATACCCTCACCTTCTCTTTTATGAATGGGGATTTAGTTCCCCTTTCTTCGAGGACCGACCGGAGGTTCCGCTGTCACCTCTGCGGGCCGCCTTCGGTGAACGTCTTCAAGGACCTTTCTTCAAGGACCGAAAAAATGTCCGCTATTCGGAGCTTTTCGTTATTTGGAATTTCGGATAAAAGGTTGTGCACCTGTATTGAGATGCATTTATTTAAGAGCTGACTGGAAAGTTCTGGGAAGTAGGCTGATGAACTTGCAACTGAATTCAGCAACTGAAACATGAGGATGTTGATTTTACAAAGACAAACCTGAAATGCTGATCTATCAACCGCAGCTGTGCTTCCCACTCTGAAGAAGGGTCCTGACACAAAACGTTACCTATCTATGTTGGGACGACAGATGGCACAATGGGCTAAGTGTTCGGCTGGCGACCGGAAGGTGGCCGGTTCGAATCCCGCTTGGAGTGCATACTGTCGTTGTGTCCTTGGGCAAGACACTTCACCCACCTTTGCCTGTGTGTGAATGTGTGTGAATGTGTGTGAGTGATTGGTGGTGGTCGGAGGGGCCGTAGGCGCAGAATGGCAGCCACGCTTCCGTCAGTCTGCCCCAGGGCAGCTGTGGCTACAGAAATAGCTTACCACCACCGAGTGTGACTGAGGAGTGAATGAATAATGCGATGTAAAGCGCCTTGAGTATTAGAAAGGCGCTATATAAATCCCATCCATTATTATGTTCTCCAGAGATGCTGACTGAGTTATTTCTGCTATTCCAGCACTCCATGTCCTTTTCTTGCTCTTAAAGTTTCAGATATTGGATAATGCTTTGTTAATACCACAGAAATGATTTGAATGAAATGCTATGCTGGTATATTTTCATTTAGCTTACATTCTGGACTGAGCTACTGCTCACTTCTTAGATATGGGTATTAGCTACGTGCCCACATACTGTGCCTGGAGCACCCATCGTTCCTTGAAACAGCAGCAAGATTTTAAAAAATATCTTGTTGAACCAGGTCTTGAACTTTCCACCAAGTCTTTTTTTCCCCTGTAATGATACTGCCCTCCTCCCATGAACGAGAACATCTCTGGTTGTATTTAGACAGCCGGAATACATCTGGCTATTGTAATTAGTTGATCATGCTATTTATGGCAGGGCAAACACCATGACCTGTGACACTAGTCCCACATCGCACATTGTGCTGCAATGGGCCAGTTGTTTTTATGTTAACTGTTTTTTTTGAGATAGCACCAATATTTCAATTTTAGCCTCCTCACCTTCCTCGTAGATGGAAGATTGAAGTCTAGGACTATAGAGCATAGCGTCAGAATAAAAGGACGTACCTTTAGAAAGGAGATGAGGAGGGATTTCTTTAGTCAGAGGATGGCGAATCTGTGGAATTCATTGCCACAGAAGGCTGTGGGGGCCAATAATGGACATCTTAAGGCGGAGATTGACGGATTTTTGATTAGTATGGGTGACAGGGGTTATGGGGTCAGGAAACCAGGGTTGAGAGGGAAAGATAGCTCAGCCATGATTGAATAGTGGAGTAGACTAGATGGGCCACATAGTCTAATACTGCTGCTGGAACATATGAAGTTACTCACCCGGTCCAATTTAAAAAAAAGAGAAGGGGAACTTTTTCTGACATTCTGGCCAAACCTCAGCCCTCGAGCAACAGGCTGCGAAATCATTTCCAAATTGTTGATTGTTGGACCTTGATGTACTCATTTCTTTCATGTTACCACACATTTAAAAAACCCTTTATTGTTCCTGATAATCGAAGGGATGTCAATCAAGTGGGAGCAGCATTTATTGCCCATCTCACTGTGTCCTTGAGAAACTGATGCCAAGCCATCATTCCGAACTCAGGAAGACTGTGTGCTGACAATACATTCAACACATTGTACTGTGTTCAACCCTGGCAATATCGCCATGGGCAGATGTACCTCTGACAGGTACATTGAGGATGAGATCAAGCAGATGTCCCACTGGTACGACTCTCAGACCTCGGGCTAGTTAAAATCAGACCCCTGTCCTAAACAATCACCTTTTTAATCAGCATTTAGCCCAGGAATGAACTCAATGTTAACCTGTGTGCCTGCTTGGATCCTGCTTGGAGTTTTGCATTCCACATTTAGTTCACCTCTTTCCCCCACTCTGTTGCTGGTGGTTTGTCCACTGAAGCTACAAGGATGGAGCTGAGAAATAAAAATGGAATGATCACTTTCTTTAAGTGTACTATAGGCATGTGGGTATTCATGTTTCACAAATTCGATTGAGTTTTTTTGAAGAAGCAGCCAAGAAGTCTGACAAGGGAAGGCCATAGGCATTGTCTAGGTAACTGAATACATAATTGGTTTCATGTAAGGAAGCTGAGGGTTGTTTTGGAAGATTGTCAATAGACAATAGACATTAGGTGCAGGAGTAGGCCATTTGGCCTTTCGAGCACCGCCATTCAATGTGATCATGGCTGATCATCCCCAATCAGTACCCCGTTCCTGCCTTCTCCCCATATCCCCTGACCGCTATTATTAAGAGCCCTATCTAGCGCTCTCTTGAAAGCATCCAGAGAACCTGCCTCCACCACCCTCAGGCAATGAATTCCACAGACTCACCACTTTCTGTGAGAAAAAAAGTGTTTCCTCGTCTCCGTTCTAAATGGCTTACTCCTTATTCTTAAACTGTGGCCCCTGGTTCTGGACTCCCCCAACATCGGGAACATGTTTCCTGTCTCTAGTGTGTCCAAGCCCTTAACAATCTTGTACGTTTCAATGAGATACCCTCTCATCCTTCTAAATTCCAGAGTGTACAAGCCCAGCCGCTCCATTCTCTCAGCAAATGACAGACCTGCCATTCCGGGAATTTACCTTGTAAACCTACGCTGCACTCCCTCAATAGCAAGAATGTCCTTCCTCAAATTAGGGGTCCAAAACTGCACACGATAGTCCAGGTGTGGTCTCACTAGGGCTCTGTACAACTGCAGAAGGACCTCTTTGCTCCTATATTTGGTTCCTCTTGTTATAAAGGCCAACATGCCATTCACTTTCTTCACTGCCTGCTGTACCTGCATGCTTTCTTTCATAGTCTAATGTACAAGGACCCCCAGATCACGTTGTACTTCCCCTTTTCCCAATTTGACGCCATTTAGATTGTAATCTGCCTTCCTGTTTTTGCTACCAAAGTGGATAACCTCACATTTATCCGCATTAAACTTAATCTGCCATGCATCTGCCCACTCCCCCAACCTGTCCCAGTCACCCTGCATTCTCATAGCATCCCCCTCACAGCTCACACTGCCACCCAGCTTTGTGTCATCTGCAAATTTGCTAATGTTACTTTGAATCCCTTCATCCAAATCATTGATGTGTATTGTAAATAGCTGCGGTCCCAGCACCGAGCCTTGCGGTACCCCACTAGTCACTGCCTGCCATTCTGATAGGGACCCGTTAATCCCTACTCTTTGTTTCCTGTCTGCCAACCACTTCTCTATCCATGTCAGCACTCTACCCCCAATACCATGTGCCCTAATTTTGCCCAGTAATCTCCTATGTGGGACCTTATCAAATGCTTTCTGAAAGTCCAGGTACACTACATCCACTAGCTCTCCCTTGTTCATTTTCCTAGTTACATCTTCAAAAAATTCCAGAAGATTAGTCAAGCATGATTTCCCCTTCGTAAATCCATGCTGACTTGGACCGATCCCGTTACTGCTATCCAAATGTGCGGCTATTGCACCTTTTATAATTGACCAGCAACTTCCCCGCCACCAATGTCAGGCTAACTGGTCTATAATTCCCTGTTTTCTCTCTCCAGCCTTTCTTTAAAAATGGGATAACATTAGCTACCCTCCAATCCACAGGAACTGATCCTGAGTCTATTGAACATTGAAAATTTATCACCAATGCATCCACGATTTCTAGAGCCACTTCCTTAAGTACCCTGGGATGCAGACCATCAGGCCCTGGGGATTTATCAGCCTTCAGTTCCATCAGTCTATCCAACACCATTTCCTGCCTAATGTGAATTTCCTTCAGTTCCTCTGCCACCCCAGATCTGCTGACCACTACTATATCAGGAAGATTGTTTGTGTCCTCCTTAGTGAAGACAGATCCAAAGTACCTGTTCAACTCATCTGCCATTTCCTTTTTCCCCAAAATAAATTCACCTTTTTCAGTCTTCAAGGATCCAACTTTGGTCTTAACTATTTTTTTCCTCTTCACATACCTAAAGAAGCTAAAGAAGATAAATACAAAAAGCTAGACAGACAGTCAGACAGTGTCTCGGGAAAAAAGGTGACATTTTGTGTCGAGACCCTTTTTCTGGTTGGTTATTGGAAAGTTATTTTTTGGACAGGAAGCCTGTGACCAGCGGTGTGCCTCATGGTTCAGTGCTGGGGGCACTGCTGTTTGTGGTTTATATCAATGAGAATGTGCAAGACATGGTTGGTAAATTTGCATATGACACTAAGTAGGTAGTACATAGACAGTGGAAGATGGTTATCAAAAATTACAACAGGATTTTGATCAGCTGAGCAAATGAGCCAAGGAATGGCTAATGGAGTTCAATGCATCTAAGTGCAAGGTGCTGCATTTTGGGGAGTCAAATCAGTGCTGGACCTTCAGAATGAAAGGTAGGCCCCTGAGGAGTGTGGTACAGCAGAAGGAACTTTGAGTGCAGGAATAAATATTCATGAAAATGGCATCACAAATGGATAGGGTGGTAAAGAAGATATTGGGCTTGTGAGGGTATTGAGTAGAGAAGTTGGCACTCTATGTTACAGTTGTGACAGATGTTAATGAGGCTGCATTTGGAGTATCGTATACAGTTTTGGTCACCCTGCTATAGAAAGGAAGTTATTAAGATGGAAAGAATGCAGTTGTGATGGGTCCGTTGGGTCCCAGCATCACACGGTAAGGCTGGTCCCCCACCGCAATATTCAACCTCTCCACCAATTCCAATATTGGTGGCCAGTGGGGTGGGGGGGAGGGGGGGGAGGGGGGGCTTTCTGGAGCGCTAGTATGGGTGTTGTGGGCTGAAGGGATGGTTTCCAGAGGGCTAGTATGGACATTGTGGGCCAAATGGATTCTTGGGCTGGCGCCTCAGTCACTCAAGCCTGTTGTGCTGGCAGCTCACTAACTCACGGCTGGTGGGCTGGCAGTTGACTCATGGCTATTCCTTGAAATTCCATTTCAAGCAGGGTGCAAGGCTACCAAATTCAAGTGCAGTTTCTTACCACTTCAAGCAGGGTGCAAGGCCACCAAATTCAAGTGCAGTTTCATACCATTTCAAGCAGGGTGCAAGGCCACTAAAGACAGCGAGTCGTGACCTTTCCCTCCACCATCTTGCAGAGACTGAGCCACGCCCACACTTCTGGGTTTTATGGTCCCTCCCCCTTCCCACCAGAAGGGACATGGCCTTCATGGTGTGAATCTCAACATTTTTTAAACACTAATAACTCTTTTATTTTTCATTGATGGGTAAAATCCTTGGCACCTGATGAGCGGAGGGGGAATCTGAGTAAGATGGCCAAAAATCACAGCCATACTTCATAGCGCTTTCCTAAAATCAATATACAGTGCAAACAGGAAGTGGTCAACATTAGACTTTTAATTATATAGATGGCAAGGCAACTTTAGCATTCTCAAACCAACTTTTCAATTAGGCAAGGCAACTTTGTCATTCTCAAACCAACTTTTCAATTAGGCAAGGCAACTTTAGCATTCTCAAACCAACTTTTCAATTAGGCGGCAACTTTAGCATTCTCAAACCAACTTTTCAATTAGTCAAGACAACTTTAGCATTCTCAAATCAACTTTTCAATTAGGCAAGGCAACTTTAGCATTCTCAAACCAACTTTTCAATTAGGAAAGGCATTCTCAAACCAACTTTTCAATTAGGAAAGGCATTCTCAAACCAACTTTTCAATTCGGCAAGGCAACTTTAGCATTCTCAAACCAACTTTTCAATTAGGCAAGGCATTCTCAAATCAACTTTCAATTGGGCAAGGCAACTTTAATTAGGTAACACAGCTTTAGCATTTCCAAACCAAAGGCAACACAGCTTTAGCATTTCCAAACCAAAGGCAACACACCTTTAGCATTTCCAAACCAAAGGCAACACAGCTTTAGCATTTCCAAACTGTATTTTCAAACTGCATTAAGGGCACTGACAGGTCAGTAAAACCACTCAAAATTTAGTAGACATGTGTTCAGTGTCATTCACAGCTCAGACTGAGAGACGTGACCCTCTCGCTCCCCCATCTTACTGAGACTGACTGAGGCATTCAACACTTCCAGGTTTTATAGTCCTTCCGGTAGGGGCGTGACCTTCAGGAGAGAGTATCTCAACATTTTTTAAACACCAATAACTCTTTTATTTTTCAACGATGGGAAAACTCCTCTTGTCCTGCGCAGCGGAGGGGGACTCTGAGTAAGATGGACAAATATCACAGCCGTAAGTGGCAGCGTTTTTTCTAAAATCAATATACAGAAAAACAGGAAGTGGTCAAGATCAGACTTTTAGTAATATAGATTAGAGAATTGATAGGGCAAATGTACGGAGTTTTTTTATGTAGGGAGCGGGAATCAAAAACCAGAGGACACACAGTAAGTTTAAGGTGAGAAGGGAAAGATTTAATAAGAATCGTAGGGGCAACTTTTTAACACATAGGGTGCTGGGTATATGGAATGAGTTGCCAGAGGAAGTGGTTGAGGCAGGTACTATAATAGCATTTAATAGACACTTAGACAGGTGCACGGATAGTAATGGTTGAGAGGGATATGGGCCAAATATCGGCAATGGGACTAGGTTTAATAGGGCATCATGGTTGGCGGGGACGAGTTTAGCCAAGGGCCTTATTTTGTGATATCTCTCTGTATTGATATTTTGATCTATAAGTTTACTACTATATAGCTTTGACCCCTTCCCTTTTGCTGGACTAACCTAGTTCCAATCCAGGCAAACTCCAAATCAATCTGAATCTTTCCAGTTAGTGGTCATCCCATCTGAACGCTTTGGCTGTACATCTTCTTTTTTTTTAATTTTTTTTATTTTATTAGAAGTAAGTACAGTCATATGGCACCAAAGTGCCTAATATATATTTTCATAATACATTTTATGTACAACTTCTTTTTTTTTTTTTTTTACACTGAAAAAAGATTAGAATAAGAAAAATAAGTTAGATAGTAAAGGATAGAAAGATGTGAAATATATAGTGTGTGAAAAAAGAAAACGAGTAAATGAAGAAAGTTGAGAGAGAGAATAGAGAAAATAAAATTAAATTAAAAAAGAAAAGGAGATCATTATTTATAGTCTTGACCAACCCTCTTCCAGTCCTGAAACAGTTATTTTTTACAATTGTGTTGCACCACATGATTCCAAAAAAACGACGAATGGAGACCAACTCGTTATGAATTGGTCTGATTTATCCATTAGGAGGAATCGCATTTCCTCAAGATGAGCGGTGTCCAACATACTTGCAATCCACATTTTAAGCGTTGGTATTGATGTACCCTTCCAAAATTTAAGAATTAATTTTTTTGCTATTATTAAACCATAGTTAAGGAATAGATTTTGAGATGTATTCAATTTATTACCATCTTCCATTACGCCAAATATAATCATTTCAGTATTAGGTTCCATTCTTGTCTTGAATAATTTTGTAAATATTTCAAAAATATCATTCCAAAATCTATAAAGTTTTATGCAGGAAACTAAGGAGTGTGTTATAAGGCTGTACATCTTCTAAGTTCACATCTCCACTGTCATATATTTTGTAACTAAATGTTCTTACTTTTCTCAGTTACTCCTTGGTTTTGTGGTATTCTCCCCCTTGCTTCCCAGCAGTAGAAAAGAAGAGAAAAGTTCAATTTTCTTTCCCTTTATAGTCTAAAAGCATTTTGTAGCTAATTAAGTACCTTTTTGAAATGTGATCACTGCACAAGTTTGTAATTACTGGACTAGGATCCAGAGTCTGGAACCATTGATTCAGGATAATAAGTTTGAACTTGGTGGGAGTTGAGTTATTTAAATTAATGTTTGTAAATAAACCTGGAATTTAAATAAACGACAACTCACAGTATGGTAGGTATGGATCAACGAGATTATAGTAAAAAAGCTCACTGGTTAGCAAATGTTTTTCGTGGAAGAAAATCTGTCCTGCTTGTGACTCTGGAACCACCAAAGTGGTTCACTGTAATTGCCACAGCGGTTCAAGTGCAATCAAGGATGGAGAATGAATGCTGTTATTTCCAGCAATCTCTGTATTCACTGAACAGATCATTTAAAAAGAAAAGATGGCAGCCAGTGTGCATTCTGCAATCTCCCACAATGCGAAAATGGCCAGGTAACCCCATTTGGATAGAGATGTTGGTTGAAGGATAAATGCTGTTCCGGTCACTGAGGCAAAACCCTCGCTATATACGCAAGGGTTAAAAGACTATAGAGTTTCTCAATAACGTCTGTGCAGAACTTTAGCATCACATTGAAGTATCAGCCTGGAATCTGAAATCAGAGTCTCTGGAGTGGAAATTGAAGTTACAGCCCTAAATTAATGAGACAATTGGTCAATCAATCAAACTGTGGATACTATCTACAATGTACAATTCTTTAGTATTCATAGCAGAAACAGGAATTTCAATCTAGCTGGTGTTCATGGCACATAATTCTTCTGTCTTACTCTTCATAAATTCTCCTGCTGGTTTATTGAACAACCTCTTTATACATTGCTTCATCAGTATCAGTACAACCTTCAACCATTATCTCCTTTGTACAATACTATTCACTGTTGCTACTGTGCATTTTGTTGTCTGGAGTCTAACCTCTAGAATTCATCTCCTTGATATATCTATTCCTCTGTCTCTCTTTTATTTAAGGCAGTCTATATGCTAACATTTTTTTCATTAACGTGTTTACATAGAAACATAGAAAATAGGTGCAGGAGTAGGCCATTCGGCCCTTCGAGCCTGCACCGCCATTCAATATGATCATGGCTGATCATCCAACTCAGTATCCTGTACCTGCCTTCTCTCCATACCCCCTGATCCCTTTAGCCACAAGGGCACATCTAACTCCCTCTTAAATATAGCCAATGAACTGGCCTCAACTACCTTCTGTGGCAGAAAGTTCCAAAGATTCACCACTCTCTGTGTGAAAAAAGTTTTTCTCATCTCGGTCCTAAAGGATTTCCCCTTTATATCTTAAACTGTGACCCCTTGTCCTGGACTTCCCCAACATCGGGAACAATCTTCCTGCATCTAGCCTGTCCAACCCCTTAAGAATTTTGTAAGTTTCTAAAAGATCCCCCCTCAATCTCCTAAATTCTAGCGAGTACAAGCTGAGTCTATCCAGTCTTTCTTCATGTCAAATCTTCTTCTACATGTCAAATCTTTTTTTATTTTTCCAATTTAGAGCTCATAGGAACATTTTCCTAAAGGCCGCTAAAGGCTTTATGTAACGCTTAAAGGGCCTGTCCCACTTAAGTGATTTTCTTCGGCGACAGCCGGAAAATAGGCTGTCGCCACATGATCGCGGGGTGACGCCTGTATTGTCGTGAGTTGTCTCCTCAAGTGTCGTAAAGGGCCTGTCCCACTTACGTGACCTCATCGTCGCGTTGAGGTACACGGGCATTGTATGGCCGCGCGGGGCCGGTCTCACTGAGAAGCGCGGAGGGGTATGTAGTTGTGCGCAACATCATGTGGGGCTCCGAAATTTTTGTAGCGGACGAAATCTTCACGCGCCAACGGCCTGTCGCTTAACTGACGGACAAAGTGGGACAGGCCCAAGACCCTGGCGCGACGCAACGTCTCACCTCCAACAGCAGGCAAATGATCGTTGAGCTCAGCCTGGGGCTCAAGGCCGTTGCGGTCCGGATCCGCTCCCACTTCTACTCCCAGAGCGGGGCCAAAAAAATTGAAGATGGACACAAAACGGGACCGTCGCGCCTCAACGTGACCACGAGGTCGCGTAATTAGCATGCCAAGGACACGTAAGTGGGACAGGGGCTTAACTTTTTTCTCGTCGCCGCTGGATTTTGAAATGTTCAAAACCTTTCGGCGGCTGTGGGCTTGACGTTGCCTGTCTTCTCCTGTCATAGTTGCTGTCGTAAGTTGTCACTAGGATGATGCCAGGATGACGCCAGGAGACGTTGGTTGTCGCCAGGTGATGACCTCGGTGAATTACATTGGCGACCACCTACGTCATCCTACATCAACCGGCGACAGTACCGGCGACTCAATTGTCTTCAGTTGTCGCCGACAGGGTCGTTGCTTGTCATAGGTTGTCACGGGTGGACGTAGGTTGACTTCGATTGTCATAGGTTGTCGCCTGTGTGGTCGTAGGTTGTCATAGGTGTGGTCATAGGTGGATGTCCTAAGTCGCAACGATTGGGTCACCGGTTGTCGGTAGCTTGCCGTAGCTTTGATGTCGACTAGGTGGTAAATTGTCGTAGACATTGGTGTAGGAGGGGTCCAGTCGCCACTTTTTCGGCGACCTGCTACGACTGTGACAGTCGCCAGCAGTCACCAAAAAAATCGCCTAAGTGGGACAGGCCCTTTACTCATTGTGTAATTAGTTGTTGCTTTGTTGCTTTTTCCCTTTTGTACTTCATAAGTTCATAAGTGATATAAACAGACGTATGCCTTTCAGCCCATCATGTCTACTCCGCCATTCAATCATACCTGATCTATCTTTCCCTCTTAACCCCATTCTCCTGCCTTTTCCACATAACCCCTGACACCCATACTAATCAAGAATCTATCCATTTCTGCCTTAACAATATCCATTGATGCCCTCCCCAGCCTTCTGTGGCATTCCCATTATTACCTCTCTTCTCAAATTGCAAAGGCATTCTGAAAATCTGTCACCTTTTTTCTATAACCTCCTTTTTTCCTTCTCAATGTCCCTATCTCTTTTATAAATACAGTTGTACGGTTTATTACTGACGGTTGTTTTTAAAAAAAAATCCTAAGGTACTTAAATTAAACAGAATTCACCTCGTCAGTTTGCTCTGATATTGTACAAGCTTGGTAGAAAGGCAAGCATGTGCTTTACAACAGGTACAGAAGCAGTCAGTATCTTTATCACAACTGGAATCTTACATTCAAGCATCATAACATCTCCAGTTGTTGATCCTTTGTAATGCTTCATGACCCCTAGTGGTATCCCTTGCTCATTACTTCACTCTCAGCTTCTCTCTCACCATTGGCAGAAAAAGCACAAAACATGATCACAAAATCCAATAATTTTACTTTTAGATCTCACACCAGGTATAAATAAGTTCATCAGTGATAGGAGCAGAATTAGGTCATTCGGCCCATCAAGTCAACTCCGACATTTAATCATGGCTAATCTATCTCTCCCTCTCAACCCCATTCTACTGCCTTCTCTCTATAACCCCCGACACCCGTACCAATCAACCCTTATCATTATGTTGCAATCTCATTTAAAATGTTTCATTTTATATGCTTTTTTTCCCACTTTATTAATCATTTTTACCACTCAATGCAACTTATTTCCACAGGAAATATACTACTCTTATGACAATTACAATATTTTCTAAGTAGAAACAAGAAACGACAGAAGCTGGTTAATACACAAAAGGACACAAAGTGCTGGAGTAACTCAGCAGGTCAGGCTGCATCCTTGGAGAACATGGATAGGTAATGTTTCAGTTCAAGACCCTTCTTAAGAGTTTGAGGTTTCATTGATGCTTAAAGAATAACATGCACTCAAATGACCCAAATTAGTCTAGGAAAAGTCCATTTTTATTTTGAATGTCACAAAAGCTTGAGGACAAGAAAGAGGCTTAAAAGCCAGGTAACAATTCTCAAGTTGTTTACCAAGTTCTACTTCTAATGGGCTCACTGGCAGAGCCTTACTCTTAATTAATTCCAAAGAAATATGAAATCAGAACTGAAAATAAGAAGCCTTAGCTCATTGTTATGGCTCCAACAACTTATCTCATCATCCAGCACACTGTGATGATGAGATCACAAAAAAATTTAAAAGAATATGAGCAGGGAAAAGTTGCAATCTTGATTTCAAAGGATGAAGTCCTGCTGCAGTGTATGAGTCAGCCTTTGTTTAATGATCTCATTTTCAGGGGACCAGTAATGTAATAACTTGTCAGGTCATTGCAGTCCTTGCTCTATACCTAACCAGAAAAATCAAATGTGTTGCTATAATATAAAGGATATTGTAGGAAGGAATTACAGATGTTGGTTCAAACTGAAGATAGACACACAATGCTGAGTAACTCAGCGGGACTGGCAGCATTTATGAATAGAAGGAATGGGTGATGTTTCGGGTCGAGACCCTTCTTCAGTCTGTCAGGGGAGAGGGGGATACAGAGATAAGGAAGTGTAAGGTGTGAAAATTCTACAGGTTCCTCGGTCTACATCCCCTTTGTCTCGTTTTCACACCTTACACTTCCTTATCTCTATAACTCCCCCTCCCCCGACTCAGTCCGAAGAAGGGTCTCAATCCGAAACGTCACCCATTCCTTCCCCTCCAGAAATGTTGCCTGTCCCACTGAGTACCCCAGCATTTTGTGTCTATAAAGCATATTGTCATCACTATAGTGCTTAAGTTATATCATGTGCTTTAACAAAATCTGGAATGAACAACACAAAAGCAAAATAATGCAGATGTTGGGCCATCATTAAAAGTTTTGGCCTCTTGAAATGTTCAGCATCTCAGGCAGCATCTCTGGAGGGAAACTGAGTTAATATTTCAAGCAATTGCCTTTTACAGAACTGGAATAGTTAGAGCTAAGTGAATCTTAAAATGCATAGAAAAGTAGAAGAGGACAAATGTCAAATAAATGATGATATGGGTAAAGCTGCAAGCCAATTGTATGAAATTGTTGAGATTAGTGTTATCCCAGAAAAGATGTTGAAGTGCTTTTCATTGTGCTTCCATTGAACATTGTTGGAATGATGCAGGGGGCTGAGTACAGAGGGGTCAGAGGCCAGAAACTTGATCGTATACTTGCAGATTGGACAGATGTTCTGAAGTTTGTCAACCGAGTTGCAGTTAGTCTCCTCAATGCATATCACTCTAGAATTAAGATTTTTGCTATCCTGCTATCTTGTTATTATTTTTGACTAAAATGCTTCAAATATAAAGTGTGAAACGGAAAATGTTGCAGTTTAGACTTTAGAGATGCAGCACGGAAACAGGCCTCTCGACCCACTGTGTCCACGTCGACCAGCGATCACCCCATATACTAACACTATGTTACAGGATTAACCCCAAGTCTCTGGTGTTGGATGGCAGCAGCACTGCTATACCAATGTGTGCCCACCCTGTGAAATGACAAACCAAACAAGGCAACCAAATACTCTAACTCAAAAAAACACAAAAGATAATGGTTCCAATCACACTCAATTCTAGCTGTAGGTTCCATAGGGAGCACATGGCAATGTCTTCCTCGTGGACCAGCTCATCTTTGAGCTCGACACCAGACGTTGTAACATGGGAGTCAGAACCAAGCTGGAGGTCAGATGCTGACTCACCTGACTTCAAACGCCACCATGTGACACACCATTGAGCCTAATAGCAGAGCATGCTGAGCTGAAGGGTCAGGTGCAGCTGGCATTTAAACCTCCGCTTTGTACCAGGACAAGCTGAGCTGAAAATATATTAGATATTGTTACTTGAACGACGTCCAAGAAGCATTTTGACAGGTACATGATAGAACGGGGTTAGAGGGATAAGGGTCAAACGCAAACAGATAAAACTAGTGTAGACGGAGCATGTTGGTCGGTGTGGGCAAGTTGGGACACAGGGACTGTTTCCATCTAGTATGATTCTTTTAACATGCTACTGTTAACATGCTACTGTTAACATGCTACTTTTAACATGCTACTGTTAACATGCTACTGTTAACATGCTACTGTTAACATGCTACTTTTAACATGCTACTGTTAACATTCTACTTTTAACATGCTACTGTTAACATGCTACTTTTAACATGCTACTGTTAACATGACATTTTCAATGGATCTCAACATAAAAACTGCCCATAATTTTCTGAAGAATGGTGGACTGTCCTTCATACTCTTATACGCATTTGCTTATATTCGTTTTGTGTACTATCCAGGCAGATCACACCAGAAAATTGCTTTCACTCTAGGTCCGAAATAGCCAAAGTTGGTTAAAATCAGAATTCAGCTGGGATCAGATTACCAATTCTGGTTCTGATGTAAATATTTTAATGTAAACGTGACAATGGAATTGTAAAACAAGAGAGAACTAACAGCAGTTCAGTTTATTTTTGGTTTTTGGCTAATGTACCGAGGTACAGTGAAAAGCATTAAAGGAATGTAAGCATATCATTAATGCCATTTTAGTTCCGTTTGTAAAAGAGAGGTTTTTTTTGGCAACTACGGTACTTTCACGAATGCAAGTGAAATGAAATTTGAGTGCACAACTGTTCTTCATTTCCATTTTTTAATATTGGGTCTTAAATTTATGCTCTGAAGAAATCTCAGGCTTGCAGACAAGTATTTTCATCTCTTGAGACATATGTGCTTATTTGTGGATGGAAGGAAATGTCTTTCACATAATGCACTATGTTTCAGTTTAGTTTATTGTGTACAGAGGTACAGTGAAAAGCTGTTGGTGTGTGTTAACCAGTCAACAGAAAGACAATTCTAAATGGATGATTACAATTAATTCATTTACAGTATATAGATAAATGATAAAGGAATAATGTTTAGTGCAAGGTAAAGCAGCAAAGTCTGATCAAGGATAGTCAAATGGTCATCAAAGAGTTAGATAGTAGTTCAGCACTGCTCTCTGGTTGTTGTAGGATGATTCCGTTGCCTGATAACAGCTGGGAAGAAACTGTCCCTGATTCTGGCGGTGTGCGTTGTCACACTTCTCTACCTTGTGCCTGATGGGTGAGGGGAGAAGAAGGAGTGGCCAGGATGTGACTCCTCCTTGATTAATGGGCATGTTAACATCAATGTAGTTAGGTTGTGCACATGCATTATAAAAATTCCATGCTTGGTTAAGAACAATTGTGTTTTGACTCCACATTCATGCATGGGAAGGAACTGCGGAAAGGAATGGGAAAGGAAGAGCGGAACGGTGGCACAGCGGTAGGGTTGCTGCCTTACGGCACTTGCAGCGCCAGAGTCCTGGGTTCGATCCTGACTATGGGTGCTGTCTGTACGGAGTTTGCACGTTCTTCCCGTGATCGCATGGGTTTTCTCCGAGATCTTCGGTTTCTTCCCACACTCCAAAGATGTACAGGTTTGTAGGTAAATTAGCTTGGTAAATGTAAAAATTGTAGGATAGTGTCAATATGTGGGGATCACTGGTCGGCACGGACCCAACCAGCCGAAGGGTCTGTTTCCGCGTTGTATCTCTAAACTAAACTAAACAAAACTGAACTGCAGATACTGGTTTAAACCAAAGATAGACACAAAAGGCTGGAGTAACTCAATGGAACTGACAGCATCTCTGGAGAGAAGGAATGGGTGACGTTTCGGGACGATACGGGTTACTCCAGCATTTTGTGTCTATCCACCGTCATAAAATGGATTGAGTCCATGTCCTGTTCTGCTTTATACTATAGTAAAATAAGGAAAACTAATCAAATGCTGTATGCTTTGGGTGTTCCAATATATTTTATAGCCAATGATATACTTCTGTAATTTAAACAATGTCATAATTTAGGAAATACAAAAGCTAATATACACACTCTGTTTGAACAAACATCAATGCAATTTAAGTTAAGACGTAATTATTATCCATTCCAGGCTTATTAAGACTGACTCACCTGAGTTTATTTGTCCACTCTTTGGACAGTTGCTTGGGATTAAGGGTGACAATTTTTACTCCAGTTTTCAAAGTGGTTAATGAGGCCAATGTGGGAACCACATAATTTTCTACAGATGTTAATGGGACTGGTGGGGGGAGGGGTGATTTCAAGAGGTGAAAACAGAACCAGCAGATCCATCCTCAGATATGGTGCCAAAAATTGCTCACAATGCTCCAAATGCGGCCTGACCAGCGCCTGATAGAGCCTCAGCATTGCATCTCTGTTTTTGTATTCTAGCCCTCCTGAAATAAATGCCAGCATCAATTTTATTAGTTGACCTGGAGACACAGGATGGCAGTTCTTTCTTAAACAGTTGAGTATCTTAAATGTGTTGTTAGATTTGGTATCCTTTCTTTGCCTTGGTTCTTTTAAACAACCACATCCTCTCTGATCAACCTTTTCTTTGCTTTATCTTTGTCCCAAGCCTCTTCCGCTGCTGCTATTTCTTCTAGCTTGTTTTTTGCCATTGAATCTGCCATTACAACTATAAGCAATATTTAATCTTTCTTGCAACGGATTCCTCCATCTTGTTCAAAATTATTCGAAGGAAATAAAATGAACTAAAGATTGACTGTTTCGTGAACAGTTCATCTGAAGAAGGGTCTCGATCTGAAGTGAAATGTTTAAGAAACATTTAGATTTAGGATAGGTTTAGAGGGATATGGACCAAATGTGGGCACGTGGGACTAGTGTAGATGGGACATGTTGGTCGGTGTGGGCAGTTTGAGTCAAAGGGCCTGTTTCCACTTGTATGACATAATCAAGGATATGTCGCACCCCAGCCACTCCCTCTTCGCCCTTCTTCCATCGGGCAAAAGGCATAAAAGTGTGAAAACGCATACCTCCAGATTCAGAAACGGTTTCTTCCCATCTTTTATCAAGCAACTGAATCATCCTACCAGCAACTAGAGAGCAGTCCTGAACTATTATCTACCTCGTTGAACTATCTTTGATCGGACTTTACTGGGTTTATCTTGCACTAAATGTTATTCACGTTATTCCATTTATCATGTAAATGTACACTGTGGGTGGCTCGATTGTAATCATGTATTGTCTTTCCACTGACTGGTTAGCATGCAACAAAAGCTTTTCATTATACCTCGTTTCACGTGATAATAAACTAAACTCAACTGTGACTATGACTTTCATTCCAGATGAAGGACCTTGAGATGTCATCTGCCCATTTCCTTCCGCAGATGTTACCTGACCTGTTGAGTTCCGGCAAATGCTTTTTTTTTTTTGCTCCTACTCAAACACTACTTCTTTTGCAACAATTACCCTTTCTTTTCACTTAGATCTCAGTTTACCTTTAATATGATTCCCTTTTGTGTTCAAATTCTACCATGCCCATTTCTCCAAGGATACTGTATAAAAATATCACCAGCTGTCCATTTCTTGTCTGCCACAACCTTTTCATACTGTTCGGTGAGGCTAATATCATCTTCATCTCCCTCCCTCTATCCTCCATTGTTCATCTTCTGGTTGGTTTCAAAATTTGTGCTATGGTAGCACCTCTTCCTCTGACATGCCAGCATGCACACATCAGTTTATTTGCTTTTCATGCATCGGATATTGCTGCCATTCAACAAATTGATAAATATTGTGCATTGAGCCACAAAAGATTAATGACGACTCACAGGTCTAGGAAGAGTAAAAACATTACCACCAATATATGAAATAAAGTGGGGTCATCAATGCAATGAGAATTCTTACCAAAGTAATAGTTCAATATATAACTAGGGCTGTCAAACTTAGATTGCACGTTCTGATGTTTCCACCTAATTAAAACCTCCAGTTCTGGAAACATCACACTTTTGCAAATGTTCACATTTTCTTATCTGAAAGACAAATTCATAACGTTATTGCCTTTGGAAGGCTCATTCTTCAGTTCCTAATAGATGGAAACCATCCAAAAAGAAAATCAACTGAATTATTTATGATTCATCTATATTACTCTATTCAACTGCAGATTTTCTCTTCACGTAGGAAACATATGATTAATATAATAATTCACCAAGGACATTCAAGTGGCAATGTTTTTGTTCCTGCATAGAAAGACCAGCATAATGCATGTCTCTCTATGCACATTCATGAGCTAGTGCCCTCATATCACATGCCTTGTGCTTGCATGTGATGGATTTATTACTATATTTTCCATCAATCTTTTAATTTGATTTGCACAAGGTCACAATAATGGCAGTCACTTGATGGATTATTTCAATATGCTCCATTTTCCTCCTGCTTCCTTCTGTCATTCTTTGTTCCTTCAATCTTTCTTTCCTTTTATTTGGCTCTTATCTCTATATTCTCTCCCTTTGTTTTCATCGCATCTGATTTAAGTGGTCAATGTGATATTAGGCTGTGAATTTTAAATTATTATTTGAGAATTGGGAATGACTTGCCTGATGCCAAGCCTGTGATATTGCAATGAAGGAAAATGGCTGCAAATTTGAACTCACCAAGCTCCTACCAACAGCATGGTGATAATGGCCACATCATCTGTTTTAATAATGACATTTTTAAAAGTATTACTTTTAGAGATACAGCGCGGAAACAGGCCCTGTGGCCCACCAAGTCCGCGCCAACCACCACACGAACACTATCCTAGTCATACTTTGGACAATTTACCATTTTATCAAAACCAATTAATCTACAAACCTATATGTCTTTTGTGGGAAGGAAACGGAGCATCCGGAGAAAATCCACACAGGTGACGGGGAGAATGTACAAACTGTACAGACAGTGGTCAGGATTGAACCCTCTGGTCAGGTATGAATTATTTTACGCCTATTTACATCAGTATGTATACTTCAGAAGTACACCATTAGCTCACAAATGTCCTGGGGTCTTCTGACATCATGGAAGGTGCTATCTAAGTGAATTTTTTTCTTTGCTCTGCTTTTACTTAAGTTCTTTTTCCGGATGATGCCAACATTATTTTAAACCCCCAGCCGTCGGAAATATGTACATGGAGCTGATCTCAGATAAAGGAATTCCTGTGCCAACCCACTTCCTTTTCACTCCAGTTGTACCAATTTAGCTGTGACACAATCAGGCTTGAGTCCAGTTGTTTTCCTCTGGAGTACATATCTAGAACAGAAAGCCAGGAATTATCGGAACCACATGTTCATGCTTCTCTCTCGTCAGAGCAGAAAATCTTTAACCTGCCTCGAGCTGAACCGGTGCTGCTTCACCAGTGCACAGTGAATCTGCAGAGGCTTACTACAGGAGCCCAACCATTCTACACGCTCTGAGGTTCATAAACCACAAAGCATTATTTCTTTATGGACAGTGTTTGAGGGATTTATCCATGCACATGAAATGCATGTACTTTCATTTGGTTTAGTCATGGTGAGATTGTGGTAGTTTCTGATTTAGAAGGCAGCAAATCTCTATTTTTGTATTGAAGATAGACACAAAAATACTGGAGTAACTGGGCGGGACAGGCAGCATCTCTGGAGAGAAGGAATAGGTGTTGTTTCGGGTCAAGGGTCTGTTTTTGTATGAATTAGTCTGTTTTTATGGAACAACACAGGCAGATATTATATATACTAAAGTGAATATCAGAACAATAGTTGCACTTGGTTAAATCAGGTTAAATATATTTAATTTAAATTAGTTCATCACACGATGTGGAAGTTGTTGAAAAAACAGCACTTACTTCCTATTAAGTTCTCCCCGAATCAAATGATCTTTTTGGCAATTTCAAAGAGTAAAGAGTCAATTTCATTGGTGGGTCAAGAATCATAAAAAATGCTAGAATGAGTAGATCATCAGATTTGTATTCTTAAAGGACGCTAATGAATCAGATTTTTAATGACATATCAGTAGATTCATGACAGACTTGTCATTTTAGAAAGAAAAATCTTATATAATTACCTGAATTTATTTTCTGCATCTGCTGTGATGGGAATGGAATTATGTTTTCAGATCAATAGGCCTGGTTTAATTTAGTTTAGTTTCATTTCAAGATACAGCATAGAAACAAGCCCTTCGGACCACCGAGTCCGAGCTGACCAGCAATCCCCATTGCACTTGCACACACTACACATTAGGGACAATTTATACTGAAGCCAATTAACCTACAAACCTTTAGGTCTTTGGAGCATGGGAGGAAACCGGAGCACCTGGGGAAAACCCACGCAGTCATGGGGAGAATGAACAAACTCCGTACAGACAGCACTCATTGTCAGGATAGAACCCAGGTCTCTGGTGCTGTAAGCTGCAAATCTATCGCCGTGTCACCATGTCACCCCTACATCCTTGCTGTATAATAGAAAAGTAACCAATACTATCTTTCCGTGTCCCATCTTGCTCTGGAGAATTCACAAATAAGATCACATCAGGAACAGATACTACATCAACTTTAATATTTTTTAAAGATCTATATCCATTGACTTCAGAAAGCCCTTGCTTTCTCTGTCCATCCCCTTCCCCTTCCCAGTTCTCCCACTAGTCTTACTGTCTCCGGCTACATTCTATCTTTGTCCCCCCCCTCCCCTCCCCCCTCCCCTCCCCCTCCCCTCCCCTCCCCTCCCCTCCCCTCTCCTGTCATCAGTCTGAAGAAGGGTCTCGACCCGAAACGTCGCCCATTCATTCTCTCCAGAGATGCTGCCTCACCCGCTGAGTTACTCCAGCATTTTTTGTGTCTACCTTATATCCATTGATAGTTGCCAACCCAAAAAACATTACCTGTGTTTTAAGTTGGTGTGATACAGTGCTGCACAAGCAATAAAGGAACAGCTTTAACGCCAATTATATGGTTTGCTATCAGATCTCAATGAAGGCAACAGTTGGAATTGTGAGGTGTGGGATATCCACAAGTGGTTCAAGTGAATAATTGGGTGGAAGTCAGGTATTCTAATCTGAATCACCATCCAGTGACCTTGACAGAGCCCTTTAGCAACCGTTCCAATGTTTGTATGACATTCTTGAGGGAGAGGGTGAGCAGCCAGAAGTTGTCGTGCAGAGATAGGAAAACAGATGAAGTCCTGTAAAGTGAATAGAGGAAATTAGGCAAAGGTTGAAAAGCAAGTACCTGCAAGGGATTACTCCCAGTGCCAAATGCTGGTGAGGATAAAAACTGGAAGGTTGGACAGGCTGAGGAGTTGGTGCAGGGAGCTGGGATTCAGATTTTTGGACCATTGGGATCTCTTCTGGGACAGAGGTGATCTGTGCAGGAGGTTTAGGTTTCACCTGAACTGAAGGGAACCAATACTCCGGCAGGCAGGTTTGCCAGTGGTAGTCATACAGCATGGAAACAGGCCCTTTGGCCCAACTTACCCATGCTAACCAAGATGCCCCTTTTACACTAGTCCCACCTGCCTGCCCTTTGCCCATACCCCTCAAAACCTTTCCATGTATTCACACTATCTATTCTCATGCTTTGTACACCTCTACATGATCACCCCTCAGTCTCCTGCGCTCTAAAGAACACAGTCCAAGTATGACCAAGCTTTCCCTACAGCTCAGGCCCTTGAGGTCTGGCAATATCTTCTCTACGCTCCTTCCAGCTGAATGGCATCCTTCTTATGTACGGTGACCAAAAGTGAGCATGGTACTAACTATGCACCTGCACTCCGAGATCCTTCTGCTCTACAACACTACCTAGCAGTGTACCATTCACGGTGAATGTCCTGCCCTTATTTGACTAATCAATATGTAACACCTCGCATTTATCTGCATAAAACTCCATTAGCCATTCCTCAGGTTACTTGGCCAGATGATCAAGATCCTACGGTAATTTTTGATAACAATCTTCACGGTTTACGATACCACTCACTTTAGTTCCTTGGAAGTGGCAACACAGATAGATCAACACTGGTGGTCAAGAAGGTTTTCGCCACATTGGCCTTCATCAGTCTGGGTATGGAGCATAGATGTTGTGATGTTATGTACAAGACAATGGTGAGGCCATATTTGAAGTATTGTGTTCAGCTTTGGTCATGCAGCTATATGAAGGATGTTGTTAAGCTGGAGAGAGTGCAGAGAAAATTTAGGATGAGGGGTGATCTTATAGTGGTGCATAAGATCATGAGAGGAATAGACAAGGTACATGAGTCTTTTACCCAGAATTGGGGAATCATGAAGTAGACCACACAGGTTTAAGGTGAGAGGGGAAAGATTTAATAGGAACCTGAGGGGTAACCTTCACACAGGGTGGCGGATATGTGGCATGAGCTGCCAGACATGTTAATAGAAGCAGGTCGTAGAACAATATTTAAAGGATGATGGATAGGACAGATTTAGAGGGATATGGGCCAAATGCAGGCAGGTGGGACGGGCATAGATTGCGTATCTTGGTTGGCATGAACGTTGGACTGAGGGGCCTGTTCCCATGCTGTATAACTCTGTGACTATATTATAGACCCAAAAAGCTGGAGTAACTCAGCGGGCCAAGCAGCATCTCTTGAGAGAAGGAATGAGTGGTGTTTTGTGTTGAGACCCTTCCTCAGACTCTATGACTCTATTACTGTATATGAACATTGATTGATTTGTGATGCCTACAACAGCCCAATAATCTGCTGAATTTATCTGTAGAAATCTGGATTCATATGGCAGCAAGTGTATCTGTCCACAGGGTGATGAAGGGAATGTTGAAAAGATCAAAAGGACCCAATAAGAAATTGATTTTTTTTCTCCTTGCTTATTTCCCAACTAACCGTCCTAACCTAGGTTAGATAGTTTAGCACAGACTGGTCTTTTTGTCTGCAACTTCAGTATTTCATATGGCTTGTTCAGCAGCATATCATGCACTTTTCATTGAACCATAAGGGAAAGCCCACATTTTATCTATAATATACACTTCCTGGGTTTTCTGTAAGCAATTTAATTAGGATAGGGAAAACAATAAAAGTGTGGAATGGATTCCATCAATACAAACATGTGTAAAGAGAGCAGACGATGTGAAATAGGCTCATATTATTGTAAAGTCTGGTAGTAGCATTAGAGCACTACCACTCAGCATCAATTACTTGTTTAAGTTTTAATTGTTCTCCTGTTAGTAATTTTGGCTGGAGAATTTCTTTAATGATTAGCACATTAAATACACAAAATGCTGCCAAAACTCAAGCATGCTTTTAGAAGTCTAATCAGTTTTGTGTGAAATATGATTTTCCTGAGTGTTTTCTGCTATTACTGCTCAGATTGAATGGCTTGGTGAATTATTAAATTTGCAAATTGGCTTTTTCAATCTGAGATTAAAAACCCTCAGCCAAGCAAAGGATTTCTTGCCTAAAAGGCTATTCATTTATCAGATGTGAATTTGCCACCATTGGGGAAGAAAATAATTCAGTTCTTTGGCTATTTCAGATGCCCTGCAAAGCATTACTGGAGCTGACAAAATGTACAATAATAGGAGTAATCAAAGAGGCCAACAACCTCCTTACAACGTTCATGGATATATTAATTTCAGCTGTCATGTAAAACAATAACCGTAAATTATTCTGATCCTCAGATTCATACATCAGTCTGTTAAGATTTTTTGAAAAGGTCACGTGAAGTGCTAAGGCAAAACTCCAGTAAAGTTGAGAAAAAACTGTTTTGAAGAAAATGACAGAAGGAACAAAGATTAGTAGAATGGATAAAAGGGAAAGGTCTAAATACTATTTTGGCACTAGCCGCCAGTAACTGTGAGAGTTAACCTTGCATTGCTGAATCTCTTTTAAATCAGAGCAAATATTTAACCAATAAGTTACTTTTCTTATAGTTCAACACCCAATGCTTATTTGTTGGCTAAACTTTGAAAGGAAAGTTGGTCAAAGATCTATAGAGCAAGGATTTTGAAAAGAATGCCATATTTTAAGATAATTGAAATAAACATTGCTTAAGTATTTTGAGTAAATGAATGCAGCAGCTGTGCAGAAATATGGAGTAATCAGAGAAAAAATAGATATCATTTCCATATTTCTGGCATGTACATAAATATATAAATGTGTATGCATATACATAATCACCCCACACTTGTCAGCTGAGACAGCAGATAGTGCGTTCTGAATGAGGTGGCAGGATCAGAGCTCAATTAGGATAAAGAGCTTCATGTTTTATGCAGAGATTCCAGGACCTTTGTTTGTATTGATTTGTTAATGTGTACTGTGTGTTTAGCTGCCGTGCTTTAGAAACTGCCTTCAAGCTTGCTTTCCAAGCAGAGGGTTAAAAGGGGAGAAAAAAAGCACACACAAAAAGAAATAAATTTAAGACTTCCCCAACCGTTTAGATTTCCACCACCTCAAGACCTCCAACACCCCTCTATTAAAAAAACCCCTCTATGTTCCACACCTCCCCCTCCTATTATTCAAGAGCAGATACATATTTGCGCTATGTGTAGATGCAGAGAAGATATTTTATCTCCTGTGCGTTTGGCTGGAGGCTGAGCTCTAGGAGGTTTGGCAGACACTGGTGAGTTTTTTTTAATACAAAGCTACACTTCCCCAAACATTGGCTAGGGGGTGCACGGCTCGTCTGATAATTTATTCTGCCCATCACAAATGATTGCTGGTCACATGGTGAGGCTCTGGAGTTTAAAAGTGCTTTAATCTGCATCCAGTGCAGAGCAGCTGGTGGCAAAGTAGAAATATTCTGGCAACACTGGCAACTTTGTCTTATGCTGCGAGGTGCTACTGTGAGAGCGTTTTCAGTAAGTAAAAAAAATCACAAGATGACAGCAAGCTTGAATAAGCTGCATTACATATTTGTTCTTTTATGTGCTCAATGAATTATATTTAAAATACAATGTTGGCTTAGAAATGCTTTTATTCAGATATTTCTTCTTTTAAATTATTTGTTGCAACACTTGCTGGCAGGACAGTCTGAGCTTAATGGGAAGGGGGGGGGTGAGGAAAAATAATTAAAATAAAGAAGATGAAAGATGTTTCACTGGATTGTCATGAAATGTGCGGGTGTGGTTGGAGTTGTATTGCTGGGTGAAAGTGAAGAAAGCACTGCACTGCTAGACAATTAGCTCGGATTCTCTCATCTTTTTCTGTAGTGCTGGTCTTGTGTTTAGGGGTCACAGAAGCTGGTGACCCAGTGTCAGCAGTTCTGCATGGAAGCTATTATGCATTCCTGATTGATTAGATTTAACGGAAATCCTCTTGCTTTTTCTTCTCTTTGCTCTCTCCATTACTTCCAAAAACCTTCAGACCAGGGGTGTGCTTTAGCTTATCACTGCTAGCTGCTAATTGCTAATCTTCCAACGATGTTTATTTGCAGGGGAACAACCGTTAGTCAGTTTCAAGTGAGCAAATAAAAAAATGTGTGCTGAAGGGGATTTTTTTTTAATTCAGCTGCCAACAGTTTTTAGAATATCCGGTTTTCTTTATTTCTCCAAACATGATGCTTTGGAGTCAGGAGTGGGTGGACTGAAGGTTAAGTGTTGAAACTGAGATTCAGTGCATTTGAGATGGAGAGACTTGAGCAATTGACTGTCTCTTTGCTGCTCCAAGCTGTCTTAATTTTCCAGTAAAGACGGAAGCTTTGCTACACCACGCTGCACTGTTACCTTTTAACATGAATGACAGCCCATTTACTCAATTGTTTCGTGGAAAAGTCTATCAGGTAATTTATTCTGTGCTGCAGTTTTAACGAGAGCTATAACTCAAAATGGGATGGCATGATATGAGTCACTCTGCCTCATCAAATCACTGCGATCGTCCTTGCAGGCAGGTGTTTGGAAGAAAACTCTGTTGTTTACGGGGGTCACAACATTCATTTAAAGCCAGAAAACTGCAACAAAAACCCTCGGGGTAAGAGATTGAGGAATGAATATTTCATTTTTAAAGCAGAGCCTTCAGTAGAATAGAGCAATATTGCGCGACTGAGTATCAATGCTTGCAGAAAAATCCTCCTTCAAATATCTATCAGGCGAACAGGTTTAACTGTGTGCCAAAGGAAAATATTGTCTGTAAATTATTTGTGCCATATGTGTTTATGTATGCTTTTGATGTGTCTCCGATTATCTGGTATACTTTATACGAAGGGAATTATATTGAATTTGATCTCGTATGATTCTTGGTAAAAGGTTTATCTGAAATCCTGCCCTCTATGTGACGTGCAGTACTTGAGCAGTTCATAAGCGCAATTACTTTGCAGCTGGTTACAACATGAAGGCTAACAAGAAGGTTGCTGTGAGAAGTGGGAAAGGCTGAGGTTTCCACTGGATGTGTCGGTGGGGAACTGAAGCAACCTGTGTCCACGGCTGGAAAAGGGTAGCTTGGAGTGGAAGTGCTCCAAAAATAAGTTGCAAGGTGGATTCCTGCACAGAATATGTCACCAAATATTTTTATGCAAGTGAAAGATTACTGTGGCTGTAGCTCAGATTATAGTTTATGTACTGTGGCTGATTGGTGCCAAAACTTGCAGAGTGAAATGAATGTCTTGTATTTTGCGTTCAAGGACAATCGTTTTGTCCATTAGTTGCAGCTGATGTGAGAATTTTCATTTTTCTCCTGTAATTATCCAGAATCCTAATCTTCTGCGGTTTTAATCCTTTCAACAATGCAAATACTGAAGCATCTTACCATGATACTTTCTCCGCACTATTTTGAAAGACGGGTTGTAGAGTATTATGATTTAGGATGAGCATGCAAGTTATGATAAAAAAAAATAGGCGGTGCTTATTGCAGAGACCAGAATACAATCCACAGAACTTGATTAATGGTCCTTATTAGTGCATTCCCAAACCGTTAAAATAACACAAGGCTTGACAGATTAAATCCTTTTTGTTGCCTAATGACATTCATATCATGTGCCTTGACCCCTCATTATGCATTCTTCACTTGAGATCCCCTTCTGAATAGAAAATACATATTGGAGCATACTTTAAAAATCCACTTGCGTGCATTTGACCAAGCACGAATTTAATTTTATTAAATCTTATTTCCAAGATATCGTTTAATATCCATAAATAAAAATTGGGGAAGGATCCCTTGTGGCAAACGGAATCATGGCAAGATGTAAATGGTTGGGAACATTGTAATATTAGCTTTGTGTTGATTAAAGTTGATCCAACTAATGTTTCTTAAAAACTTGTTTGTCTCCTTTCTCGATGTTCTTTTGAAGAAAAGTAGCCTGGCCAGTGGTTTCCCAATTTTTGGAGATGTAGGTTTAAAATATTGATATCGTTTTTGAGGAAAATGATAAGGCAAGGTTTACTTCAATAAAGCCATTGTGAGAAAGACAAAAAGACACTTTCCAGAAGAGGAGCTATTGCCATTGAATGGTATTAAATAACTCGTTGTGAATTTAATGTAACATTGCATTTCAAAAGTTACCATGTACCTGGACAGAATCCATTGATCCTGTTAGTACCTAACATTGGTCTACTTCTCCAATTTAACTTAATCAAATTCAGTTACAACCTTTCACGATTGTGGAATTCTATGGTTAGTTTGGAGCTGCTTTTACATTGTTTGAGACCGAGACTCTCTTGGGAACAGCAGAGAAGGAGATAAAAGATTGTAACTGCCTACCACAGCTAAAGTACATTTGCAATCTACAAATCAAGTTGCATAGCACAGAAACAGGCTTTTCGGTCCATCAAATACCAATCCCTTTTTATTTCCCTTTGTCCATTTGCAGAAGTTATGGATACTTTTTAATTTAAAGTCAAGGGGGTGATTAGTTTGATAGGAGTTTATCGCCAAGATCCTTCAGATGATAGAATAAGCAGGCTGCAAGCTGATCAGTTGCACGATTGCTGAGTAGACCAAGTACCCGGGTGGCAAGCCATGAGGTAAATTCTTCATAAATCCGCTGTGCTGACCATTTTCTGAAGGCACCAAACAGCTCTGCAAGGTCAGAAGTTAAGAATGATAACAATTATTCTACGTACCAAAGAAAGGTAATTAGCACATTCATTACAAATGCCAGCCTGCCATCAAATATTATATTAAGCACTTAAATAGATTAGCCATCAAAGTACGCAGTTGTGAAACTACTTTCAAGTGTTGGGACAAGAATTTTCCTCTCTGCAACCAAAATTAAAGTCTCTGCTTGCAGATGAAAATAAGTGATTAATTCATTGGCCATTAAGGAAATCTCAAGCCTGGTAAAGTTGAAAATAGTTGCATTCAGCCCAAATTACCAATATTGTTCAATTAATTATTTGATTAAAAATAAAAATAAAACTACTCTTTTAACATAGTGATAACTATATTGTGTTAATCACAGAAATGCCGTCAATTTGTTGGCCTTGGGTTAACTGAGCAACAGAGTGGACTACTGCTACCGGCATACATTGAATGAATGAGGGCTACATTGTGGATTGTGTCTCTGCGAGTAGGTAATCTCAGTCACTGAGTTCCTATTCACTGTGGGTTGATGTCAGGGAAAGGGACTTGAGATTTTGGTTGGGGTTCTTTGGGTGAACTTGTGTCTACATTTAGAGTGATATACAGCATGGAAACAGGCCCTTCGACCCAACTTGCCAATGTGTCCCAGCTACACTAGTCCCACCTGCCCACATTTGGCCCATAATCCCCCCCAAACCTGGTCTATCCATGCATGGCAACAATTGAGGGAATGTTTGTCAAGGCAGGGAACTAAATGTGCCTTGGCATATTAACAAGGATTCAGCTGAGTCAGATTAACTAATTGTAATGGCAGGAGATTGTGCGGCATGTAGTGGGTATGTAGAGCCACTCATTTGAGCATGGTAATGTATGTAGACTGTGTATGAAGGTAGTCAAACTATGCCATTTGCAGATTGTGTAGGTCTCTACTCCCTGATAGGATACAACATAATTTGCCTCTAGTCTGCACTGAGTGAGATTCTTTGCTCTATGGAGAATAGTTGAGTTGTGTCCAGGGGTATTTAACTTTCATCCTGTACAAATGGCAATATCAAGTTAACTGATGCTGTGTCTTCCTCTGCCCTTTTCTCGTGCACTTTGCCTCTGTCATGATTCAGGAGCTCCTATATCGGCTTGGCAAGTTCAACAAATCTAGGAATGATGCATTCTGACCCTGGAATTGACTGGACTCGGGATTTGTTTGGAGGGTGCAAGGAGCCAGCACCATGTCAATTGATTGGAAGAGAGACTCGCTGTTAATTCAAGAAACATTTAGACTGGTACATGGAAAGGATCTGTTTAGAGGGATATGGGCCCAACGCAGGCAAGTGGGACTAGTGTAGATGGGACATGTTGGTCGGTGTGGGCAAGTTAGGCTGAAGAGCCTGTTTCTACGCTGTCTGACTACAACTCTAAATGTTATTGAATCATTGTGGCTTTATTTTATGATCTGACCTCCTATCATGTTGACTTGCAGCTGGTCAAGTACCTACTGGTGTTAAAACAGAATATTGCAAGGCAATGTGTGCTAGAAGCCATCTTGAAGGAACATAATATCTCCAATTGGTCCTGGGAATTCTGGTCTCTATCCACACAAAGTGAAGAGGGAGCATTGGAAATGCCACTGACAACCTTGAGATAACACAGAAGACCCGCATGAGAGTCAAAAGGAATGTACCTCATCATAAGCTAGAATACGCACCACCCACCCTACCAGAAAAATCAGTGGTTCTCAATAACCGTCTCAGAAAACCACAAAACCAAAATAGAAGTAAATCGTCCTCAATCCCAAGGGATAGTTCAAAGATAAGTAATCCATGAGGAGTTGCAAGGTTCTGTAACATTCAAGCCTTGCTTTGTACACTGAAAGTCCTCCAGATGGCAGAATCACATAAGTCCGATGTTGGAGGCTGAATGCGTCCTTGAGAAGCCAAGTAGATTCTAGTTTGTATATCAACGTGTATAAAAGCCAGCAATAACAATCTGGCAGCGGCATATTAAATTTTTTTAAAAACCCTCAGTTGAACGGATCTGTTAATAGTTCCTTCATCCAGTCATATTTGTGTTAGCAAAAGTGACTTTTATGCACATTATGACCATTATAATTCAGCGGGATGGGAAATGTAGTGTCAAAAGCTTAACCATCTTTTAATTGCAAACATTGCACGAGTATCAAAAACTATGGACTGACTCGCCATCCAATGCTCAGCAATTAACAAAAACAACGGCGCCATTTTCTGACATTTCACACCGTGAGAATACTATGACAATGCATACATAAATGAGAAGCTCTGCTAAATAATGCGCACATTTTTAAATGTGAAGAAAAGACCCTCGTACTATCTTAAATCAGACTTTACTGGACGTTCTCTTGCACTAAATCTATGTATCATTGTGTCTATGTATGTATCTATATCTATACACTGAATGGCTCGATTGTAATCATGCATTGTCTTTCTGCTGACTGGTTAGCAGGCAACAAAAGCTTCTTGCTGTACCTCAGTGCACATGACAATAAACTAAATTAAAAGCTTCATGAGGCACCGGCCATGGGTGACCCAATTTTGGTGATTCACAAACTCCGTCTAATTCATTAAGAAGCTTGAAACGACATGGTGTTTGGGCGACAAATTAAAACAATAGTTGATCCCATGATGGCTGGCACATTTGTTGGAGAGCTCCAATTACAGAGGAACCATGTGGAATTCCATTCCTGACTGAATTGTGGAGGTTTGACCCTTTTGTCTAATGGTGTTGGAATGACTAGCTGGAGGTGCAGAGGGAATTTGCTGTTCACCTGTAATTTTTATAGCCAAACTACTGCTGTTCACATGGTCTTGCAAGTCACATATGGTATGACCATGGGAGAGTACTTGGGGCAAATAAAACACCTGCCTTCTAAACACCAAGGGGAAATGTCCCAGGTAACCTCAGTTGTAGCGGCTGTCTGTTGACATCCTGGCTTCCCCCTATTTGTGGAATTAAATGAATAGTAAGGGAATAAATGCGTTCATACAGGAAAGCACTGAGATAAAAGGTTAACAATGATCTTATAGAAACATAAAAAATTGGTGCAGGAGTAGGCCCTTCGAGCCGTTCAATGATGGTCCAATTCTATACTGCCAACATAGAGTCTGCCCTCTCCTTCTCCATCATGGCCTGGTTTGGCTCAGCCACCAATCCCGACATCCGGAGGCTGCAGTGAATCGTAAGATCATCTGAGAATGTTGTTGGCTGCAACCGACCCCCCCCCCCCACCCTTGATGAACTGTACACTGCAAGGGTCAGGAAGATCGTCTCTGACCCTTCTCACCCTGGCCACAAACTCTTTGAAGCGCTTCCCTCTGGAAGGTAACTCCGGCAGACATAAAAACTGCTTTTTTTTTCCCCCACAAGTAGTAGCTCTACTCAATAACCAAAAGTTTGTAGCCTCATTTTGCACTGGTATTTTATTTCATTCACATGTTTAAACTGTAATGTTTTATTATTAATGTTTTATGTGTCATTCTTAATTGTTTACTGTATGTAATGTTGTTACTTGTGAGTGGAGCACCAAGGCAAATTCCTTGTGTACATACTTGGCCAATAAACGTGTTCATTCAATATGATCATGGCTGATCATCCAAAAGCAGTACCCCACTCCTGCTTTCTCCCCATATCCCTTGATACCGTTATCTAACTCTGAGCTGTATCTAATTCTGTCTTAAACACCCAGTGAATTGGCCTCCCCTGCCACAGATTCACAACTTACTGGGTGAAAAAGTTTTTCCTCCCAAATGGTCTACCTACTCCTTATTCTTAAACTGTGACCCTTGGTTCTGGACTCCCCCCAACATCGGGAACATTTTTCCTGCATCGAGCCTGTCCAATCCCTTAATGTTATGTTTCTACTAGACCAGGTGTGGACCCATTGGGCCACATTCCCCCAAGGCAATATTCCACCACTGACCCATGGTCCCAAACTGCACAGGTGCAGAGGGATTCTTGTTGTGACGCGAGTCATGACAACCATCCCACAGCTGCGCCTCACCATCCCTCTTCCTACCCCATCTTCCTCATTCCCACTCATCCCCAGCAATCCCTCCTCCACTTTCCCTCCTCACCTCCCCCACTGCCCTCCTCTCCCTCTATCACCCCCCCCTCTGCTATCGCCCCCCATTCTCCCTCCTCACCTCTCCCACTTTCCCCTCTCCCCTCCTCTCCCGCTATCCCTCTGCTCCCCACTCCTTCCCCCCCAATGAAAATTGTTTTTATTTATATATTTATTTTTAAATAAAAAATAAATAAAAAAAATCAAATGACAATTACATTTTTTGTTTAAAATAACCTAAACACAATAACCATATAACAATTACAGCACGGAAACGGGCTATCTCGGCCTTTCTAGTCCGTGCCGAACACTTATTCTCCCCTAGTCCCATCTATCTGCACTCAGACCATAACCCTCCATTCCTTTCCCGTCCATATAACTATCCAATTTATTTTAAAATGATAAAATCGAACCTGCCTCCACCACCTCCACTGTAAGCTCATTCCACACAGCCACCACTCTCTGAATAAAGAAGTTCCCCCTCGTGTTACCCCTAAACTTCTGTCCCTTAATTCTCAAGTCATGTCCTCTTGTTTGAATCTTCCCTACTCTCAGTGGGAAAAGCTTATCCACGTCAACTCTGTCTATCCCTCTCATCATTTAAAAAACTTCTATCAAGTCCCCCCCTTAACCTTCTGTGCTCCAAAGAATAAAGACCTAACTTGTTCAACCTTTCTCTGTAACTTAGTTGCTGAAACCCAGGCAACATTCTAGTAAATCTCCTCTGTACTCTCTCTATTTTGTTGACATCCTTCCTATAATTAGGCAACTAAAATTGTACACCATACTCCAGAATTGGCCTCACCAATGCCTTGTACAATGTTAACATTACATCCCAACTTCTATACTCAATGCTCTGATTTTATAAAGGCCAGCACACCAAAAGCTTTCTTTACCACACTATCTACATGAGATTCCACCTTCAGGGAACTGTGCACAGTTATTCCTAGATCCCTCTGTTCAACTGCATTCCTCAACTCACTACCATTTACCATGAACGTCCTATTTTGATTTGTCCTGCCAAGATGTATCACCTCACACTTATCAGCATTAAACTCCATCTGCCATTTTTCAGCCCACTCTTCCAAATGGCCTAAATCTCTCTGTAGACTTTGAAAATCTACTTCATTATCTACAACACCACCTATCTTAGTATTATCTGCATACTTACTAATCCAATTTACCACACCATCATCCAGATCATTGATGTACATGACAAACAACAGTGGATCCAACACAAATCCCTGTGGCACCCCACTAGTCACTGGCTTCCAACCTGACAAACAGCCATCCACCATTACTCTCTGGCATCTCCCATTCAGCCACTGTTGAATCCATCTTGCTACTCCACCATTAATACCCAACAATGTTGGCTGTTAATGAAAATGGAAGAATTTGATTAAAACTGAGTTTTTTTAAATTGCGATTTTAAAAAATTTAAAAAAAGGAAATAATATGCAGGATACCATTGTGACGTTGAACACGGCTGACGTGCAGGTCAAGTGGAAAAGTGATTTTTGTAAAGTTTAAAACGTCAATAACGTAAAATATAACATCAAACCAAACAAAACCACACACACACACACACACACACACACACACACACACACACACACACACACACACACACACACACACACACACACACACACACGTACCATTGTACTTGATTAGGGAACAGCTTTGGCTTCAATAATTTCTGAAACCCTGTTCGGCGATGTTGCCATTTCTTCAGCTTGCCTTTGTACAATTTCTATCTCTGACGTCTCTAGGAGTGGAGTGGGTCAGGTTACCTTGACAAATCAAATGTCAGAGGTATTGGAATGTACTGCGGGTATGAGCTCTTTCTGTCCACATTCTCAACGTATCCACTTCACTGAGGCATGAAAGGATCAGGATTTCTTTGAATGATATATCTGAATTTGCACTTGCGCAAGAGTGCAACAGGAAACCTTGAAACATGCTTTGGGAGAGGATAATAAAGAAATATTTTAACAAAACTGTGTACTAATTTTGTATGATTATGTTTAAAAACTTCCAATCAAATTGCTAAGATAATACTATATTTCCCCCAAATTAATAACATCAAACTTTTTCAGTTTGAAAGCATTGCTGTTACTTGTTTGCTGTTAACAAATGAATAGTCCTCACTGATACACATGGTTAACTGGGTGAGACTTCTCTGCTTTATTTGGATTGTCACAATCTAGATGATTACAACACACTATACTCCTTTCCATATCCAACGTGCCATCATTATCAGCACAACCTTTTGCCTGTATAGGCGAAAAGGCAACCACAAATGTGGGATGATAGCTTGGTTTTCCTTTATATCATGAATATTTGGTTTACAGTTCGGTTTTTTCAATGTTCAATGTATTTGCAAAGGATGTGTCAAGAATTTTAAACCTTTCATCTTTTAAGTGTTTTTTATTTCCCCTTATTTTTAGTTCATGTGGCCAGTGTCATCTTGGGCAACTCAAACTGCTGTTGTTGGATCATGCAAAATGGGCCACAAATTCAATGTTGCCACAATTTTTGGTATAGCCTCATCTTATTTGCCTTCTATTTCTATCAACTCTTTGTTAGCCTCTTGTTCCTACTCCTCAATTCAGTGGGAACAAAAGTGTTTGGCATACAAAATTCGTACAATATCTGACCACTAATTTTTATTAAATAGTCCATCTTGGAATAATATATATTTGCTCCTTCAGAAATGTAATTGCAATGTGTGTTCAGGCCCATGAGCATAGAAACTATTGCTTAGTGCCTGTGTATCTGGACCAGTATTTAATATTGTATTTACAAAATATACCATGGCAGATGTTTGTTTTTCTACTGGTTACTCTTCTAATTACAGACTATTTGTTAGGCTTGGCATGACCTGCAGCTAGCTTAATTATCACTGAGTAAACCATTCTCCTGAAATATGAAGTATTGCAAGCATGCAAATTCACCTTAATTGAGGAATCTATGGTATCAATTAACATTAAATATACAAATGAATAGTCTTGTCACATTCTTTCCTCTAGTTCTTACTAGACTAAGTGGGACCCATTGGGTCTCAGCATCACATGGGAGGGCTGGTCACCTGACACAATATATTCCACCTCTCCACCAAATCCAATATTGCTGGCCAGTGGGGGGGGGGGGCTTTCTGTTGCGCTGGTTCATATTATTTGTTGATCACACACACCCTCCACCTCACACACATGCGCAGATTCATTCACTCGCACACTGGCAGGCAGACGCATTCGCATGCAAACTCATTCGCACAGAGACACACTCACGCAGAATCATTCGCACAGAGACACACTCATGCAGACTCATTCACACAGACACACTCACGCACATTCACACAGACACACGCAGACTCATTCACACAGACTCATTCTCACACGCACTCATTCACTCACACTCGTGTACACACACACACACGCACAACTAAAATGTTAAGTAACTTCAGAACATGTTGAATTTACGGATTGTAAAAGGAATGTTTAAAGCCTCCTGTAGAGGCTGCTGCTGCTGAAGCAAAAACGTGCTTTAAATAACATCCAACAAGCACACTCACCATAGACAGAGCAGTCAGCTCTCTTGAATTATTCAACGGTGCCTGCGCTTGCCGCCATCTTGACGTCACCCTCTCGCTTGTTGCCACGAACTGGAAATTACGCACTCAGCACCAGCTAACCGGAAATGACGTCATCGGCGCCATCTTGCAACTAAGGAAAATCACAGAATGAGCGCCAATTTTGAAATTAAACAGTCCTGATCTAATAAAATGTTTATTCACGCTTGCAAGCAAGCCCTTTAAAAGCCAAGCCAATTGGACAAAAACACTTTGCAAGCCAACAAAACACATTTGCTGAAAACCACATCCCGGGGACTCACCGTGGAGTAGATGTGCGTTCAGTGTTATTCGCAGCTCAGAGCCGTGACCCTCTCGCTTCCTCCGTCTGGCAGAGACTTCGTGAGCCACGACATTTCCAGGTTTTATAGACCCTGCCGCCAGAGAGAATGCAAAAATTTTTAAAAACATTAATATATGAATTTTCATTAATGGGAAAAATCCTCCAGTCCAGTCTGGCGGAGGCGGGCTCTGAGCAAGGAGGCCAAAAATGACGGCCGTAAGTGGCTGCGTTCTCTCAGAAATCGCTTCACAGTGAGTCAAAAGCGGTCAAGATCTTACTTTTAGTAATATAGATAAAGGTATTGGAAATGTATGCAGCAACCGATTTCATGTTTGATTCTGCTGATTTATTACCAGGATGATGATGGATCTGAAGCAAGCCATCTCAGAACAGTTGTCCAAAATTGAGCATATCTGTAACCTCCATCACTTTTTTAACCTGTGGAGAAGTTTATTTATGTAGACATTGTGTGAGATAGACTTTGAAATGTTGCTGCTGGCTCATTATCAAAAATGATAACTTGGACAAGCTGAAGGTGGACTAAGATTGATACATTCCGAGGAACTGTCTCTCAATTTTCTGGGGCAAAATATGAATAAAACAGATTAAGGCACCATGTGTCAACTCTTGGGTAGACACACAATGCTGGAGTAACTCTGTCTGAAGAAGCGTCACCCATTCCTTCTCTCCAGAGATGCTGCCTGTCCCGCTGAGTTACTCCAGCATTTTGTGCCTACCTTCGATTTAAACCAGCATCTGCAGTTCTTCCCTCACATCTGTCAACTCTTTACAGGATGAATGGAAAAATAATTGAAAAGCAAATTATTTCTGCCAATAACATTCAATGGCCAATTGGCCACTTCAAGGGCTCAATGGAAATCTGAAAGTTCACATCCTCTAGGATGGTTATGACATCATACAGCATAGAAATGGGCCCTTTGGCCCAACTTGCCCATGCTGACCAATATCCGCCATTTACACTAGTCCCACTTGCTTGCATTTGACCCATATCCCTCTAATCCTATCCTTTCCATGTACCTATCTAAATGTTGCTTAAACGTTGTGAAAGTACATACCTCAATTACCTCCTCCAGCAGCTTGTTTTATATGCCCAACACCCTTTGTGTAAAAACAAAAATTGCCCCTTGGACTTCTATTAAAATTTTCCCCCTCTCCTCACTTGTGGTGAGAAGCATCATGAAAACATGGGGGGAAATAGAACAAACTAAACAAAATAGTGTTGATACACTTTGATATGGAATGAATTCAGAAGAGAATAGCAACTGAACCATCCTACCAACAACTAGAGAGCTGTCCCGAATTACTATCTACTTCATTGGAGACTCTCAGACTAGGTTTGATCGGACTTTACATTGCACTAAACGTTATTCCCTTTATCATGTATTTGTACACTGTGGATGGCTCGATTGTCACATATTGTCTATTCGCTGACTGCTTAGCACATGATGAAAGCTTTTCACTGTACCACATGTGACAATAAACTAAACTACATCTCAAACTCAAAAGAACCTGGACTTTTACCTGTCTGCACATCCGGACGCCCGCAGCGACGGCTGCGGAGGGTTGAGGTCCAGACCACGGGGGGGGAATTGGAGGAGGACTGGCCAAATTTTGTGCCTTCCACCACAGTGATGAATGCTGTGGTGGATGTTTGTGTTAAATTTTTATTGTGTATTGTGTGTTCTTTATCATTGTACCGCTGCTGACAAATTCATTTCACTTGCACTTTATGTGTAAGTGACGGATAAAACTGATTGTATTGTATTGTTGAATCTTTGGCTCTTTACTAATTAACACACTGACTATCTCTTCATTGCAGGACACACTACCTGTTCCGTGAAACCTCTGTGTGTTTGCCTCCGTAACCCCTCCTGGTAAGTAACTTAATCATATTTTATTGATCATATTCGATTAACTGAAAATGCCTATTGCCACAAATGGGAAGACCAGGGTAACCTTTACAAATCTCTGACTGTGGTTTTCAGAATTGTTTCATATTTGTACCAGATTAAGCGAGCAGCTTTAAGGTGAGTAGCACATGGAAGATGGGTCTTCCTTTGTTCGATGCCCATTCATTGTATCTGATATTCATCATGTGATGATGGGTTGATTGAAGCATTTGATGATATGATGAACAACTGCTGTGCACTTGCACTATCGCAAACCAGAGGTGACTAACTGGTTTCAGATGATGCACTTTGCAAAAAGAACTGAGCTGATTTGACCCATCTGGAACAGTTACCAAGTAGTTTTCATACACTTGCAGTTGAGCTAAAGGGAGCCATATTGTCTTTTTTCATAGCTCACAGCTGGGCTGGAGAAAGACTGAGCGCAGAATCAGGCTCCTCAGCCAGAGTCTGAACCGATCACACAGCACCCAAGTTTTTGGGAGGTGGGAGGAAATTGGAGCACCCAGAGTAAAACCACACAGTCACAGGGATAACATAAACTCCACACAGCCAAACCTGGAGATCCGGACTGAATCCAGATTAATGGACCTGCAAGGCCACTCATGCTCTAAAAAGCCATGTTTCAAACGTTGTGATATCTTCCAGTAAATAATATCTCGAAAATAAAAATATTATTTGCCCTCTTTTTCAATAAAATGATTTCATAACTATTAAAATATGGAGGTTTCATAGTTTAAACAGATAATATAAAACCATCAAATAGAAAGGGCTATCGTAGAGTGAACATCATTAGCACACCAGGTAAAGTCATTATTCCCCACGTATAGTTGGGATTGAATGTAGCATTAAACACTTTGGGTATGTTATTTTCCAGTATTTCTAATAGCCATAGATCATGATGGGATATCTGGTTCATTTAAAAACTAATCCCTGTGGATTATGTTGGGATTTGTTTTACTCCAATGAGATTATCATTAAATGGATCAAAGGCCAGGATCCAGCCACACTTTTGTCTGAGAATCACGTTGTCATTATTGTTGTTTCAAAGACCTTTGCTCTGGACCGAGCTGCACACGTGGGGAAGCTGATGCAGCGCCGTTGCAGCACTGGCATCAACTCTGCAAAGTGGAAAATTGTCTGGGGACCAGTGTTCATAAAAAGCAAAACAAATTTGCTGAATTAACACCCATTCAATCTACTCTAATTCATTGGCAAAATGATAGAAGCTGCAAAGAGCTATTGCAGCTCTTTATCGAGGTTGGGTGTCGCGTGGTGAATGATTCGCTTCCAAATACTCTCGGTCTTTCCACCGTAAACATGGTACAAGTCTGGAGTGTAGTAGAACACTCCCCACTTGCCTGAATCCAGCAC
Organism: Amblyraja radiata; assembly: GCF_010909765.2. Classification (NCBI taxonomy): domain Eukaryota; kingdom Metazoa; phylum Chordata; class Chondrichthyes; order Rajiformes; family Rajidae; genus Amblyraja; species Amblyraja radiata. The sequence continues at coordinate 148,753,696 of NC_045956.1, forward strand.
CAAACAGCCTCAATTAATGTGACTCTACCACAAATTTATTTTCTCCAACATTAGGACAAGAGGACTGCAATGTTCATCTACGAAATGCACTTCAGTTACTCGCCCAGGCTACTTTAATAGCACTTCCCTAATCTCAATTTTTACCACTGAGGACGATGTGTGGCTCTTTGGTATGTCAACGTTGGGCAAGACTTGCATTGTAAATGATGGATCCCCGGAGAGTGATGCAGAATACAAGGGCATGGTTCCCTAAAAGTGGCGGGTCAGATTGATTGTGTGGTGAAGGAGGGGTTTCCTTCACTGGGAAAGGCTTGGCACATCAAAATACAGCTGTACATGTCATTGAGACCACACTTGGAATACTATGTGCAATACGTTCATTTAGGAAGGAGATGAGGAGAAATGTATTTACTCAGATGGTGGTGAATCTGTGGACCTCTTTGCCACAGAAGGCTGTGGAAGCCAAGTCCGTGGATATTTTTTACGGTGGAGATAGATAGATTCTTGATTAGTATGGGTGTAAGGGGTTATGGGGAGAAGGCAGGAGAATGGGGTTAGGAGCGAGAGATGGATCAGCCGTGATTGAATTGCGGAGTCAACGATGGGCCGAATGGCCTATTTCTACTCCTATTACTTAACCTTATTCCAGTCACCCAGCTACAGGAGGGTGTCATTATGTTGCAATGGGTGCAAATGAAATGGGCTTCAGTTAGAGGGAGAGGTTGGAAAGTTGGTAACATTACTTTGGTGCATTATAGCTGAAGGGTCGTCTTCTGTTGTATGTCTTTTAGACCTGCAGCTCCGTTGAGGCGAGCCAGGCCAACGTGTCATCGTCCAGGTCAATCAGACCTCGTTCACCATTCGGTGGCCGGTGTTTGGGGCAACTGGTGACTATGTGCTCCACTCTCTGTGTTGGGTCCCCACACTCGCAGGAGGCGTTGTCCACGAGGCCCCACCTCTTCATCGCTACTCCATAGCGTCCGACGCCTGTCCTCAAGCGGTTGAGGGTTGTTCACTGCTTTCGGGGCAGGTCCTAGCCTGGGACGTCCATGGGGTCATTGATGTAATGGTGCAGCCTAGATGGTTCAGCTGACTTCCACTGGTCTCTCCATCTCGTCTTGACCCAGGCGGCCTTAGAAGCGTCAGCCGGTGTTGTGCAGAGCAGCTCTTGGACTTGCATGGCAAAGGGGTGCCGTTAAAATAGCTGAAGGGTGACCTTATTGAGGTGTACAAGGTCATGGATTACAGTGAACACTCACATAAGCACTCTTAAGTAGAGAAGGTAGAGATTTATGAAGAACTTTGGAGGATACTTTTTAATTCTGAGGGTAGCCCATATCTAAATTGAACTGCCCGAAGAAGCTATAGAAGTAGATATAATTACGACATTTAAAAGGCATTTACACAGATATATGGATAGGAATGGTTTAGAATGCTATGGGTCAAATGCTAACTGTATGGACAAGGTGGGCCAAAGGGCCTGTTCCATTCTGACTGCACCTTCAGTTCCTCTAACTTTCCCTCTTGGATACCAATATCTGATACATTTCTTCCCAAACAATCACTTGTTCCATTACTGTTTTCTTGTCAACATTTAATTCCATTTTATCTGAGTTAATTGGCCCCTCATTACATTAAAGTTATCCCTCTTCTAGTTTAGTTGTTTTACTTTGGTGATGGAAAAAGACACAAAATAATCCAATCTATTTTTTACAGGCTTTACCCAAATATCCTTTCACAGACATTTGTTCCACTTGGCCTTCCTCATTCCCTAGCACTAGATTCAGCAATACATTCTTCTTATTTGCACATAGAATACATTAGTTCTCCTAAATACATTTCAAAAACATTGCACTAGCTTTCCGTTTACTTTCATATTTCGAACAACATCTGCCAAATATCCTTAATCTATAGTTTATGCTAATTTCTGAAATCTCTCCATTCCAATGACGTTTAGTTTTAGAGATTCAGTGTGAAAAGGGGCCCTTTGGTCCACTGTGCCCACGCCGACCATTGATCACCCATACACTATGGTGCCTATTCCACTGTTACTCCAGCATTTTATGTCTACCTTCGATTTAAAGCAGCATCTGCAGTTCTTTCCTGCACTATCTCTGTTATCCCACTTTTGCTCTTGGAGGAATTTACAGAAGCCAATCAACTTGAACCAGTAAACCTCGGAGGAAACTAGAGCACCCGGAGTAAACCCATGCGGTCACAGGGAGAACGTACAGAGAGACGAGGAGAACTGTCAGAGAGAAGAACTACTGGTGATCTTGGGGCAGCATGCTGGCTCTGGGTCTGGCTTGAACAAATGTTAGTACTTGTCACTAGAATGGTCAGTCCAATGTGTGCATGGCACTTGCTCTTCCTCACTATGTCCAGAGATGTTCCCTCGGACAACATCTGGAGCCTGGATCGCCTCGGCGCAGAGAGAGAACAAAGAGGGAAGAGACAGAGTCTTTAAGATTTTGCTTTCCACCACAGTGAGGAGGTGTTTGGTGAACTCACTGTGGTGGATGTTAAATTTGTGTTGATTGTGTGTTTTTGTCATTTTTTATTATATGTATGACTGCAGGGAAACGAAATTTCGTTCAGACCGAAAGGTTTGAATGACAATAAAGGAATCTAATCTAATCTAACATGTTATTGATGTAATAAACAACTGTAACTATTCAAATTTGATGTTTACTTATTTCGGACAGCCTAATTACAACAGTCAAAAGACGCATGGACATGTGCATGGATAGGATAGGTTTGGAGAGACATGGGCCAGGCACAAGCCAGTAGGACTAACTAAGTTAAGCAATTTAGTTGTCATGGACAAATGGACAGAATCTGTTTCTGTGCTGTATAGACCCATAACTCTATAAGATTTGTCAGAGGTAACGGCCAGAGTGAGGGACCAAATTAATTTGTAAGTTATTTTCTTCTGTGTTTTGTGAATTCCTTTACCATTTACATTAGGATGGAAGTCTCCAATTCTCTCTTTAGTTTATAAATTGCAATCAATTTTGTAGGAGGATACGGCAGCCAAAATCGGAGTGAATTGCGATATAAATTTGGCCTGTGGTTGTCCTACCAGGCTAAAAGCATTGTAGAATGAAACTTTAGCCATCACATGTTCTGCAGCTATAGCCTTCCTCACTTACACAGGCACCATTTATATTGCAATGTCTCTTGTAGCTTTATCATTCGTCAATATTATTTTGGGGATGCATTTCCACAGACATTCCATAAGGCTCCTCTCTTGTCTCCAGTGGGAGTCTGGTCAAATGGCTTGGAGATAAACCCTGCTGCTTTTCTCAATCACTTTTTTTAAATTATTTTTTTATTTTTTAAACCTTCCTTGGCTGTATGATTGGCCAGAGGCTCTGACTCGTACATCAAAGTGAAGAGCTGGTGATGGGCCCTCTTTACCTTTAAAATGTTCCTGCTGTCCCTGCCCACAGAACTGGAAGCCGATGTTCTGTCAGATGATATATATTGGCCTCCAAAGGGCAATGAAAATCAATGGATCCTGCTTTTGTGGAGTGGTGACAGGGAAATGCCTTTGTACAAAATTAGTGCAGGTTGGAATAGTCACCAGCGAAATTCATAGCAACCCCTTCGGGAATGGTATGGTGCCAGAATATTCATGAATTTGAGGTGCAGGTATTGATAAACCCACTCAGAGTTGTCTCCTGGAATATTGACATTGTGACAACATTTTGTTTTGAAATATTCTGACTTTGTGTGGTGAAGGTTGACACACAATGCTATACCAGATAGGGAGCTCCTGGATTATAACTGAGTAATGACAAAGGGAAATGATGTTTCCTAACAAGAGCACTGAGTCTGAAGAAGAGTCCCGACTTGAAATGTCACATATCCATGTTCTCCAGTGATGCTGCTTGACCTGCTGAGTTACTCCAGCATTTTGTGTGTTGGTAAAGTTTGTTGATTCTACAGTGCTGAGTTATCTGTTTTTTTTAAATAAGGGAATCGAGGAGGAAATAATGTTCTGAAATTCCTGTGGCTTTCTAGGGGAAGAGAAGGCAGCTTGGACAGTGCTGTTGTAATTATCCTGCCGTGACTATCCTGACCATTATATATTTCCTATATCAGATGCACAGTGTCTCTTGCCCAGAGGAGGCGAGGACTAGAGGTCATAGGTTTAAGGTGAAGGGGAAAAGATTTAATAGGAATAGACATGAGATTGCTGTTTATCAACACGAGAACCAAAGTTGTGCCAATGAAAGTCAAACGAGCCATTATGAGACTGAGAAACAAGAATAAAACTGTTAGAGACCTTGGGCTTACCAAAATCAACTGTTTAGAACATCATTAAGAAGAAAGAGAGCACTGGTGAGCTTACTAATTGCAAAAGGACTGACAGGCCAAGGAAGACCTCTGCAGCTGATGACAGAAGAATTCTCTCTGTAATAAAGAAAACTCCCAAACATCTGTCTGACAGATCAGAAACACTCTTCAGGACTCGGGTGTGGATTTGTCAATGACCAATGTGCACAGAAGATATCAGGTGCAGGAGTAGGCCATTCGGCCCTTTGAACCAGCACTGCCATTCACTGCGATCATGGCTGATCATCTACAATCAGTACCCTGTTCCTGCCTTCACCCCATATCCCTTGACTCCGCTATCTTTAAGAGCTCTATCTAACTCTTTCTTGAAAGCATCCAGAGAATTGGCCTCCACTGCCTTCGGAGGCAGAATTCTGCAAATTCACAACTCTCTGGGTGAAAAGTTTTTCATCATCTCCATTCTAAATGGCTTACCACTTATTCTTAAACTATGGCCCCTGGTTCTGGACTCCCCCAACATCAGGAACATGTTTCCTGCCTCTAGCGTGCCCAAATCCTTAATCTCATGCTTCAATGAGATCTCTTCTCATCCTTCTAAATCTGAGGGATCACTTTTTCACACATAGGGTGGTGGATGTATGGAACAAGCTGCCAGATGTAGTTGCGGCTGGGACTATCCCAACGTTTTAAGAAACAGTTCGACAGGTATATGGATAGGACAGATTTGGAGGGGTATGAACCAAACGCAGGCAGGTGGGACTAGTGTAACTGGGACATGTTGGCAGGTCTGGGCAATTTGGGCCGAAGGGCCTGTTTCCACACTATCACTTTATGATGCTATACTCCGTTGCCAGATCTTTGCCTGCTGAAATTATCATTTTAGCCTCTTCATGATGAAATCTAAAGATCTTTGGGAGCAAATAGCAGTATCTCAGATATTTGATTCAATGTCAATAGTACGTTTTCAGAATTTTATTTTGACACTCTAATCTAATCCGTTTTTTGACAAATTACCAAGAAGGGATTATATTGTGATGTAAGCCTTCTATCCAAGGTATTTATATTTTCATGCACTGAAGAAACAGTAAAACTAGGTGAAAAACACTTTGATAACTAACTTTTATTTTAATTGTTCATTCTTCGAAGTATTACTTTCATTTGTGCGATGGCATTATCAAATGAGGAGCAAAGTATACAATTCTCATTAATCCGCCCCAACATTGTGCTTTAATTGTAAATTGATTCCTGAACTGCAATAATGTAAAGTCGTCTTTTGCATGACCTCTCAGAATGAAATTATTAACTCTGTGTACAAACGAGGAACCTCAGATGCTGGTTTACCAACAAAAAAAGAGACAAAGTGCTGAAGTTGCTCAGTGGGTCAGGCAGCATCTGTGGAGAACCTGGAAAGGCAATGTTTTGTGTTAGGAACTTTCAGTCGGAAAAAAGATCTCTACCCGAAACATTGCCTGTATCCATGCTTTCCAGAGATGCTGCCTGGCCCACCGAGTTAATCCAGTACTTTAAAAAAAAATCAATTTAATGTGTGTTTGATAATGCCAACTCAAATTTAATCTGTCCAAACTATTTCATTTGATACTCTTTGATCCAGTACAAATGAACATTTATCCCATCTGACTGATCCAAAGATAAAAACAACATTTAAATCTGCCTTTCTACCACATGGTAATATTATAGGTTGCTTAGCAGTAAATGCTATTATGCACCTACTGCTCATTGTGCAATCCTCTGTGAAATTCATTATAGCTCCAAGTTCTGCTATCTACAAATTTGATTCTGTAGTCACACAAATCCAGATCATTAGTGTGTATCAAGTCAAAAACAATGGCTTTGGTACTGTTCCCCAGGGAACTCCAATTTACAACCCTCCAGTATGAAAAGCAGCCACACATTTGTTGCTATTCTCCGTCTCCTGTTACTTAGCCAACTTTAGATCCACTTTGTCACAGTCCCTTTTTAGCTGCATGGTCAAATCTTGATGACAGGCCGATAATGTGGCACCTTATCAAATATCCTGTTGCAAATGCAATATTCTGCACCTACCTAAAGAACTCTTTGTTACTTAACCAAAAAACACAATCAAGATTGGAAGGCATAATTTGCCTTTAATACTCTATCTCCTTATTCACTTTTGATAATCAAGTCGCATCTATCCAAGTGAAGATTATTTCTGCCCAATTATCATGCCTAGAACTTTTCCCACTGCCAAGCTTAAAATGATTGCCCTTCAGTCAAACTTTATTCTGTCATTTATTTTTGAGCAGAGTTTAAAGTTTGTAACTTTCCAGTGCTCAGACCTCACCCCTGATCCTGTGATGTTTGGAAGATAATGGATAAAGCCTATTCATCATTGTCTCTTAATATCCTAGTTTGCATCCCATCTGGACCAGGTGAATTATCTACTTTAAATATAGCCTGCCTTTTCCTTCCCCCCCCCCCCCCACCCCTCATTAATGTTTAGCCCATCCAAAATCTTCCCTTGCTTCAACGTGGACAGCATATTCTTCCTAATGTTAGCAATTCAATTAGTACCTCCACTGTTCCCGCTGCCTCCATGAGTACATTTCCTTTTCAGTCTCGGATTTGCCTCACCTCTCCTCCCACAACCTTTTCCCCGTTCACATGCATGTAGAATAGTTTTGAATTTCCTTTTATGTCTGCTGCCAGTCTTTTCTCATGCTCTTTCTTTGACTTTCTTATTTCCCTTTTCACTTCCCCTCTGAACTTTCTGTAATCAGCCTGGTTCTTATTTGCATTACCAACCTGGAATCTGTCATATGCTCTGTTTTCTGCTTTATTTTACTCTGTCTCTTTGGTCATCCAGGGAGTTCTGTCTTTAATTTCCCCACCATTTTCCCCCATGAGAATATTGTTCAATTACATTTTTTTTCCTGCCAAGCTTTGATTTCCAAATTACCCAGACCAGATCTGTTCTCATCCCTTTTAAATTGGCTTTTCTCCAATGGACTGTTTTTACCTTTAAGTGGTCTAGTTCTTATCCAGAGCATTTCTAAATCACGCTATTAGGATGACTGTTTCCCTGACGTTCCCACAATGATACTTGCTCCACTTCTCCTGGCTTATTTCCCAGAACCATGTCCAGCAATGCTGCTTTCTTCATTGAGTTAGATCATGGAGCTCAAGAAAGGTCTCCTGAACACAATTCAGGAACTCCTAATAATGATAATAATATATTTTATTGTCATGGCACAGAGGTACAACCAGATTTGGTTTGCAGCTTCCATCCGATGTCATAACTTTAATCAACTAAAAATTTAGATACCCAGAGAAACATGATTGATTAAAAAAAAAAGTTAAACAGTATAAAGTGCAAATTGGTCTGTGCCGGGTTGATGTGCGACGTGACCATCCGAGGAAGACAGTTCATGCGGGGGGGGGGCACTCGGCAGGGCCGGTTCAGAGCAGCTATAGCTCTGGGGATGAAGCTGTTCCTGAGTCTGGAGATGCGGGCGTAGAAGGCCTTGTAACGTCTGCCAGAAGGTAGAAGTTCGAACAGACTATTGCAAGGATGCGAGGGTTCTTTGTGAATGCTGACGGCCTTCCTGAGGCACCGTGCATAGTAGATGCCCTCCAAGGCTGGTAGCTGTGTCCCAATTATCTTCTGCACTCTGTGGACGACGCACTGAAGAGCTCTCCTCTCCGCCTCCGTGCAGCTGAGAAACCACACAGATGCCATATGTTACTATGCTCTCTGTGGTGCAGCGGTAGAACGTTGTCAGCAGCTGTTGGGGCAGACCAGTGTTCTCAGGAAGAACAGTCATTGCTGTGCCTTCTTGACCAGCGCAGCGGTGTTGGTGGACCATGTGAGGCCCTCCGAAATGTGTGTGCCCAGAAAACTAAAGCTGGACACTCTCTCCACACTGTCTCCATTGATAGAGATTGGAGCGCATTCCCCATTATGTATCCTTCTGAAGTTGATAATCAGCTCCTTGGTCTTAGAGGTGTTTAGGGACAGGTTGTTATCTGAGCACCAGTCCGCCAGGTTTTGCACCTCCCCTCTGTAGGGTTAGGGTCTCCTCGCCTTTCTTCTAAATTTACTATCCTAGTCTTTACTCAGGTGGTGTTCCCCATTATCACTACCCTATAACATAAACGTTCCTGCAAATTTGCTCTTCAATGTATTTCCTATTATTGGCAGCTCTATAAAATAATTCCAATAGTCTTCTTTCATTTCCATCTTCCATGTTTCAAATGTTGACATCGCTGTCATCGCCCGTCCTGAAAAGGATGCAAGCTTCCAGCGACAATCAGTGGGAGCCATTAGTTGTTATAATAGATGATGGTGATAGCAGAATTAGCTCGGAATATTTCGTTTCCAGCCTCACGACATGGACGCTTCTGCTATGTGGCCATTCCATTAGTATAATAACTGCTCTGGCTCTTATTTTTCAATGGATAGACACCCCTGTGTTAGTCCAAGGACATCTTTTATCAGTAGTGAAATATTCTCTTTAATCAGTACTGACATTCCCTTATTTTCTTCCCTTCCTTGTCTCTCCTGCACAAATTTATATCCAATATTTTATACATGGAATAGATCCATAAACTACTTCAGACTAAATGATAAGAGTGAGGTGTTAAATAGTTCTTTAAGTAATTTAGGACTTGCATTGGAACAGTTTTCTTCTATGAATGAAAATAATTGTGAAAGACACAATTCATGGTGTGACAAATGTATTATTGTTATAATACACCTTGCATGTAGGGTTTCACAACAATGAACGTCCACATGATCCTAGACACCTGTCAAAATATCACCCACTGCCTTTACTATACACTTGCCGATGGCAAGTGCACCACATAACCAGCAACACATTCCATATCTCCACAAGACTTTTATTAAGACTTCAGAGCATTCAACTACCTTTCTGAACTTAAAATGGTTGTTTTTTTATTATCTTTTCCCACATCTAAACGGTACCAGATGCATAATAAATGGAATATTGCACAGGTCGTGGTACATTACAGGGTTTAATTCATTTATGAGAACGAGCTGACAACTCATTTTTGCCTGTGGCATTTATGAATTGTTGGCCTGTCACGCTGATGAAATCTCATTTACTTGCTAGACAAAATCCAAACTTGCGTAAGAGGATGCATGAGGATGGGACCATGGATATAAATCGGAATGGGCAGTAGTGTAAAATGGTTGAAACATTTCTCAAGGCCTTACCAAGTGAACTGGATCTGTATCCTTGGTTTGCACCCAGTCTCATTGGTACGATGCCGGTGGTGTGTCAAGCTTGACTACCACTAAGCTTCAGGCATATGTTTCAATCCATGTATTCAATGTCTGAAGATGGGTCTTGACCCGAAACATTACTTGTTCCTTTTCTCCAGAGATGCTGCCTGACCCACTGAGTTACTCCAGCCTTTTATGTTTGTCTTTAAACCAGCATCTGAAGTTCCTCATTTACTTACTAGACAAGTAGCACCAGTTCTGAGATTAACTTCATTCTTTTAAATTGTGCTGCCAAGGTATAATTCAAGACCTGTGTACCCGACATTTAGACTTTAAAGATACAGCGTGGAATCGGGCCCTTCAGCCCACTGAATCCGTGCCAACTAATGGTCACCCCATACACAGCACAGGGTTGCTTCACACTAGGGACAATTTACAAAAGCCAATTAACCTACAGACCTGTATATCTTTGCAGTATGGGTGGAAACCAGAGCACCCAGGGATAACCCACATGATCATGGAGAATGTCTAAACTCCACATAGTCAGCACCTGTAGTCAGGATTGAACCCAGGACTCTGGCGCTGTAAGGCAGCAACTGTACCTCTGTGTGATTGTGCCTGTGCTGCGGACAGGCCTATTTAAAAAAAAAAAAAAAAAAAAATTTAAATAAAATCAAAATTAGATTAGAATTATGAAGTATCAACATGTCAGCAAAATAATGATTTAAAAGATCATTTAATTTATTAGGGTTAGATTTATTATTGTCATATGTCCCCGAAGTACAGTGAAAAGCTTTGTTTTGCATGCTATCAAATCAAATAATACTATAGATAAATACAATCGTCAAACTCAATACATTACTGGAGCAGTGAAAGATACAGAGTGTAGAATATAGTTCTCAGCATGTTAGCGTAACAATTTTATAGACAAAGTACAATGTCCGCAATGAGTCTGAGGAGAATAGGATCGTTCCTTAACTTATGGAAGGACTGTTTAGAAACCTGATAGCTAAGAGGAAGAAGTTTCTGATTCTAGTGAGTCTTGTGTATCATCTGCCCAATGAGAGTAGGGAGAAGAAGGAATGACCATGGCGAGACAAATTTTTGATTTTGTTCACTGCTTTCCCGAGCAGTGGTAAATGTAGATGGAGTCAATGGTGGAACTCTAGTATGTGTGATGGACTGGGTTACATCCAAAACTCTGCAATTTCTTGTGATCTTGGGCAGAACTGTTCTAAAACCAAGTTGTAATTTGGAGCATTTGCCTTGTTGCCTCTATTCACTCTGGACATCATCCTATTTCCTACCTCTGTTAATTGTGCCAAAGTCAAATATAATTTATGCAGAGTTTTGAAGAGATTCTGCACTGTTGGATAAGATTTTTCTTTCTCTTGAAACCTTTAACAGTAGATCCAACAAGCTTGTTTGCAAGAATACAAAAACCTCATGGCACTATTTTGATAAAGAGCAACAGTGCTAATGCTGCTGTCCTAACCAATGTTTATCCTTCACTCTCCACATTATAAAAGTGGCTATATTTCATCATTTAATTGGTTGCAACATCAATATTTGAAAAATGTCATTTCTTATCTTGAAATATCATAGTCATATTTAATGTGCAATGATTGCATGCAGAGGGCAAAACATTGTTGGAATGACCGATGTGACGCATTATTAATGCATGTTGCCTTGACCAATATGGTTCACGAGATTGTAATCAATTTATTTTATATGTACGAGCCATTATTTCAGCATTCCTGTGTGGACCGCTACTATTAGAAATAGAATGCTTTATTTCAAACTATCCATGTACATAGAACATAGCCTAACCAGTCCTATAAAGCTGCATCATGACTTCCTGCTCTTGTATTCATCACCTCAACCTCTGATGCAAGTATACCATCTGCTTTCTTTACCTCTGTGGAATTATCTGCCTCAGAAGGCAGTGGAGGCCAATTCTCTGGATGCTTTCAAGAGAGAGTTAGATAGATCTCTTAAAGATTGCAGAGTCGGGCGAGAAGGCAGGAACGGGATGGATGATCAGCCACAGAAGATAGTTGAGGCCAGTTTATTGGCTATATTTAAGAGGGAGTTAGATGTGGACCTTGTGGCTAAAGGGATCAGGGGGTATGGAGAGAAGCCAGGTACAGGATACTGAGTTGGATGATCAGCCATGATCATATTGAATGGCGGTGCAGGCTCGAAGGGCCGAACGGCCTACTCCTGCACCTATTTTCTATGTTTCTATGATCAGCCATGATCATATTGAATGATGGTGCTGGCTCGAAGGGCCGAATGGCCTACTCCAGCACCTATTGTCACTGTTTACTTGTATTGCCACTTTCAGGAAGTTATGGACATGGACTGTTCATCAATGCTGTGAAGGGTTATGCCACTAACTGTATATTTTCCCCTTGTATTTGACCTCCCAAAGTACAACAACTCACACTGGCTCAAATTAAACTCCAACTGCTATTTCTTCACCCATTTCTGCAGCGGATCTATATCACGCTGTATACTTTGAAAGCCTTTCTCACAGTACGTAACCCCAGCAATCCCTGTCATCTAAGTGTACTTATCGACCAGTCTACATTTATGTCCAAGTCATTTATATATTTCTATATAATATTACCAACGACAGCAGTCCCAGCACAGATGCCTGTGGAACTCCACTGGTCACTGATCTCCAGCCTGAATATTATGCTTCCACCACAACCCTCTGTCTTCAATCAGTAAGCCAGTTCCGAATCCATACGTCCAAGTCACTGTTAATTCCTTACATCTTAACATGCATGTACATGGATTATTTATGGAATTAATATTTTGTATCTATGTAAATACCAAGCTAGTTTTAACAGCAGTATCTACATGAGCAAATCTTATTGATCATTGTAAGAGTCAGTGAAATGTACTTGCATTGAAATGATTCAATCGGTGTTTGGTCTAAATAACAGTCTGGTTTTATTATCAAAGTCTGTCCAAATAGGTTTGCAATCAGTAACATGGGGAATTGTGCTGTTGGTCATTTTTTATTTGGAATTGGATTATTACTGCCAAAACTCATTTGACATGAAACAATCCACAAAGAGAGGAGGAATTCCTTCCATTAATGTGTGTCAGATTTAGCCGGATCCAAGAGGTGAAAGAACAGAACACAATAACCCAGTGCACCAAACAACATCACTGCCTGATTCTCCTCCTGTCCAAATTTGCTCTTGCTTTTGAAATAATTGCATTCAGCAAATTGTTAGTTATGAAATAATAAAAAAATCTTTGCCAACAATGCTAACTGGAAACATACAGCTCTTTAATATTATGTAAAAGAAACACAATTATATAATACCCAGTGTAACATTATTATGTTTAGTGAATAAATACAGGAAACACATGTAATATATTCACTTCATTGCTGAAGTCCTAATGGTATCCTGAAATGTACTGTTTCCTTTGTTGACAAATGCTCATGTCAACTATGCTTACAATTAGTTTTTGTTTCTTGATGTGAACTTATGGACTTTACTGTTGTGCTTCAATACAATTTTGAATGTAAAAATAATTATCCCCAGGATTTATATCATAGAGTTATTCTAGGTTATCTGCATCCTTAAATCTTGTATTGGTTTTTACTTTTTGTTGTTATTGGCTTGGAGCAATGAGGCCTGTGAAATGTGATTAATAGAGATGCAAGAATGAAGTGAAAAGTGGTCCTTCAATTGTTTTACTTCTCCTCCTACTGAATGCATCAAGCCTTTTTTTTCCAAATTGGCATAAATTAATAATTGGAGCACTAGATTATATCTGCAAAGGATTTGTATACTGGTATTTCACAATAGAATTATTGAAATAGGCTTGCCTCAGCAAAACAGCATTTACTTCAAATCAATAATTGCCTTGGGACAGACAGTACACAAATCCTGTGAAGACTGAATCAAGTAGAAGTGATGGGGGGGAAGATTCCTTTCCTGAAGGGCAACAGTTAAACCAGGACAACCGTGGGCATTGCGGTGGCCCAGAGGTAAAGTTGCTGCTTTGCGGTAACAGACCCAGGTTTGATCCTGAGTACGGGTGCTGTCTGTACATAGTCTGTGTTCTCCCCACGACAGTGTGGGTTTTCCCTGCATACCCCAGTTTCCTTCCACACTCCAGATGTACAGATTTGTAGGTTAATTGGCTTCAGGATAGAAATGGTAAATTGTCCCTAGTGTGCAGGATAGTGCTAATGTGCGGGGAATGCTGGTCGGTGCGGACTCGGTGGGCCGAAGGGCCTGTTTCCGCACTGTATTTCTGAACTAAATAAAACCAGCTTGGCAGCTTTTACGGTCAATTTTGTTCCTTAGCATAAAGTAATCAGATTTACTAAATATAGTTAACAAATTGTCATGCTAATATATAAATGCACAATCGTTTGGTTTAGAGATACAGCATGGAAAGGCAGAGATGGATAGATCCCTGTGACTGAGACGTTGTAGCCAATACAGAAACCTGGCTAAGAGAGGGGCAGGATTGGCGGCATATTGTTCCAGGGTACTGGTCCGACAGGTGAAATAGCGGTAAGGATAAAAGAGGAAGGGGTGGTCCTTTATTGATTAAGGAGAATGACATGGCAGTAGTCCAAGGTGACATTACTGATGGTTTGTCCAGTGAGGCTGTCTGGGTGGAGCTGAGAAATTAAACTGGGTATGATCACCTTGTTGGGAGTGTACTCTAGGCCCCCAAATAGTTAACACAGATTAGAAGAACATATGCCAGGAGATTGCAGGCAGCTGAGGCAATGTACACCAAGACTGTCATGGTGCTGAAGAATTAGATGGTGTGGAATTTAGAAACATAGAAACATACAAAAGAGGTGCAGGAGTAGGCCATTTGGCCCTTTGAGCCAGCATTGCCATTCAATATGATCATGGCTGATCATCCTAAATCAGTACCCTATTCCTGCTTTCTCCCCGTATCCCTTGATGCCATTGAATCTTTGATTCCTTGAATTTGTCATATATATTCAGGAAAGTTTCCTCATGCAATACATAGTTCTTCAAGGGAGAGGGCAACACTTAACCTACCTCTTAGGCAATTATGAAGGGCAAGTGACTGCAGTGTCTATGGCAAGCCTTTTGGGACCAGCAACCACTGTTCTATTATTTTGAAATAGTTATGGATAAAGGTAGAGTGGGCCAACTTTGGTGGTTTCCTGTCTAAGAAGGGTTTCGACCTGAAACGTCACCCATTCATTCTCTCCAGAGATGCTGCCTCACCCGCTGAGTTACTCCAGCAATTTGTGTCCATCTTTGATTGTATCAGACAAACTTGCTAAAGTTGATTGGTGTAGGTTGTTTGCAGGCAAAAGATCATCTGGAATGTGGGATATTTTTAAAAGTCTGATGACAAGAGTTTAGGGCATGCATGCTCTTGTTAGTGAAGGGCAAGACGGTTGGGTGTAAGGAAGCTTGGATGATGAGACAAATTGAAGCTCTGGTCAGGACCAAGAAGGATGCATGGGACGGGTATAGACAGGTGGGACCAAGTGCATCCCCAGAGGAGTTTCAGGAACTGAAGAGCATATAGCTTAAGAAGGAAATCGGGAGGCCAAAAAGGAGGCAAGAAATAGCTCTGGCACATAATATGGAGAATCCAAAGAGATTTCAGATGTACATTGAGGATGAGGGTAACTAGTGAGAGAATTTCCCCTCAGAAACCAAAGCGCTCATGTCTGGGTGGTGCTGCAGGGGATGGGCAAGATTCTCAATGAGTATTTATCTTCTGTTTTTACCCTGGCGAAATACATGAAGACTGGGAAACTTGGGACAGTTGATGATGTCCTGAGTACAGTTCGTCTTATGATTGCTGTGGTGCTAAATGTCCTGTGGCGTATGAAGGTAGATAAACCTCTCGGGCCTGGTCAGATATATCTGAGAACACAGTGCGAGGTTGGACAAGGAATTGCAGGAGCCCTGAAAATCTATTTAAGAAGGGCGGCAAGGAAATGCCTGGGAACCATAGACTAGTGAGCCTATCATCTGTGGTAAGCAGAACAAATACCACAATTAAAGCCAGTAACAATCATGACAACAACATGTAATCATTATTGGGATGTCATTTAAAGAGTGAAGCAATGTGCAGATCCCTCATTCCCAAAGGATGTGCTTGAAATATTTTGCCAAAATTAATCTCAAATCCTACATAAATGTTAACAGCTCAACATAATAAATAGGTGGCACAGAAATTGTTCATCGGAGATTATGTCAATGGAATAATTTTGTTTATGCAACTGGTCATTCTTGCTGCCAGATCCTGACCACATATAATGCACCATGATAATGAGTTAATAGGCTGACAGCATAATCAATAGCAACTGTATTGAGACCCTCTGTGTGATGCCCTAGTTCTGACCCTCATTTACTTCATTAAAAATTCAATTTGTACGGCTGCAACAAAACCTAGTAGTGTTCTTTGCCACATACTGCAGGAAACATTGGTAAAGTAATTTTACTGAGGTTAAGTTTGTATTTTGTTCAGAGCAGATTTTCAGAATATGGGAGAAGTTGTTTCTGCGGCAGTTCTGTGATGATTTCAAGTATCTTGAAGTAAGCTGCAAAAAGTAAAAGAATCCATTGTATTAATTTTGTTTTCCAGTCCATGGAGGGATAAGCATAACATTGTTTGTATGCAAAATACACACTATTTCCCTGCAGAGTGTCTGTTCTTCTGAAGTCATGCAGTCTTGAAACTCCTCAGTCCTTCCCTTATGGTTTTATGAAATATATTAGAAATGCTAAGAAGCGATTTGTGTGGTAAGCTAACTATACCATAACACAGGAGATGTTAGCAAAGTTTACTTTATAGTTGAGTACGTACTATTACTGTGGCAGCTTTATCCTTGGCTTCATTTTAGTAAAATATATTAAATATTGATGCGGGCATATCTCTGTGAATTGATTCTTGAGCTGAATTATCACCATTGTATTACTGGTTTTTTTTCCTTTATCTTTACATTTAACCAGCAATGAGTATTAAATGCCAATATTTTTGAACAATGAACATTATAGCATATGTACACATAATAATGGAAGATTTCATCAAACTTCAAACAAAAATCAGTGCAAAGAACTTCATAATTAGAGAAATTCATGATTACCAAATTCAATAAAGCTCCAGGTGCTATCCACGATTTAAAGTTATTTTTAAATTAATAATCAACATGCAGCATTAGAAATAATACCAAGTGATGCACATTAAAGCTGTGATAGAAATTATGATCTGGTGTTGTGTAAAGACTGATTATTATACACCACTGAAGTGACCGGTGTTGTGGTGATGGTGGATAACTCTTCTTCTTTGAATGCAAATTCATCCTCGGAAACTGTGGATTTAATTTCTGATTTTATACAAGTTTAAGTATTTTGCCCAGTTTTCTACCACAATAATTCCCGTGTTATTCCTCTAAGCTCAAGGTTGTCCAGAAATCCATACCTCCTCTGTTACACCAAAGTAGCATCCATGCATTGTATTTTCCCTTACAAATTCAGTTCCATTGAATCGTATAATTATTACTGCTCGCAAGGTGTTGGTTTGACCAATCTAGCTGTTTGTTGATCAATCCCATTCTCCTGCTCTTTCCCTATAGACTTGCAATCTATTCTAATGGTTAATTGTTTCTACCATCCTTGCAGGCAGTGAATTCCAGATCATAATTGCACTTTAAATATAAACTTATTTGCTCACATCTTCATTGGTACCTTATGCTGTTTTTTATTAATGTTTGTATCCTGGACCTTGAATCATTTGTTCTACACCCTCTTAAGGATCTTTGCCTTTCCATAGTTGGATAATCAGAATTGAATGCAATGCTCCATTTGTGCAGGAAGCAATGATTTGTACTGGTTCAATGTCATGCCACTGCTCTTGTTCTCTATGCAACTATTTATGAATCCCAAGGCTTTATTGATCACGCCCAGCCACTTTCATGGCATTGAGACTAAATTTCAGAAGATGAGTACAAGATATTGTCTATACTATTTAACCCATTTAACATTACTCTGTTATTTATTATGAAATAACTTGCATGGGGAAGAGCTTGGCAGTGCGTTTTGCATTTTTATACTAAACCAATTCTGTTTTCATAACTGAATTCTGGGTAGCAGAACTAACAATGGATCCATTTGAGAAAAGTAGTTGTAGAGAATCGAGGGAGTTTGAGGTTTTGGAATTGTCAGCCAACCTGTGATTTATGTTTCAAGTAAACGCTGTCCTTTTTTTTTTGTTTGAAGAATGAGGCAAATTCAATGATATTATGAACTTATAATGGAATGCAGCTTCCTTGAATCAGCAGAGCTTAGTTTCATTTAAGTTTTCATGTGCAAGAAGTGATATTAATCTATTGGAAATTGCATTTTAGTCTTTAATATCCCAAGGATGGATTTAACTGGCAAGGCAAAATCCAACAGATTTCAGATCTAGCCAGGTATTTAATTTATTGTTATTGTTAATATAATTTCTCTCCACATCTGTCCTCATTATCTCCATTTGCTTTCTGTTCTCTTGCTCTCTGGTATACTCTTGAATATAATTGCTTTTGAGAATTAATTTCCAACGCACAAGATTCCCAGTATTAGTTTATTCGAGTAAATATTTTTCAAATCTGAGCCTTTACTACACATAGTGGGAGAGTTTGGGACCAAAGGTCATCACCTCAGAATTAAAGGACATTCCTTTAAAAAGGAGATGAGGAATTTCTTTAGTCAGGGGGTGGTGAGCCTGTGGATTTCATTGCCATAGGTTATGGAGGCCAAGTCAATGGATATTTTTAAGGCAGAGATAGATTCTTGATTAGTACAGGTGCTGGAAGTTATGGGGAGAAGGCAGGGGAATGGGGTTGGGAGGGAGAGAGATCAGCCATGATTGAATGGCAGAGTTGACTTGATGGGCTGAATGGCCTAATTCTGCTCCTGTCACTTATGAACTTATGAACATAATTGCAGTTAATACTACAAACACCTAACTGTAAGTAGTCGGACACAAAATTAACTGTGTCTGTCTAGCACCATTGAAATCAGTGAAGATATCAGTATCACATTTTATCCCCCAGCCCAGTAATGGAGGTCTCTTGAGGGCAGACCATATTGTAGTTGAGTAGATGCTGGACATCATAAGGTGTCCTCAAAAGTGGAAACCACCAAGCAGGAGGATGACTATTGTCACCCACTCTTTCAATACGTCCAGGCACCATAAGGTTAATCCAGAAATGGCTTCCTACATGCAGTTAAACCCCTGAATGATAAACCCGGCACCTGTGCGACAGATGCTTGGATGACACACCTACAATCAAAACCCCACACACTGATACTATACCCTGAGGAATCCCTTCCATTGGGAGCGAAAGAGACATGACTAGTCTGCAAAGCTCTCATGCAGAAGTGGGGGTACAACTACGATGGACCAACCGAACGTGACTGTGGGGAGGCAACCCCAACTATGGAGCACTTACTTACCTGCCCCATCCTCCCAGGGCCCTGCAAACCAGAAGATCTAAAGGTCTTCAACCCATGTGCCAGAGCCTGCATCATGCAGTGGCTTGGAAAAGTATAGCGACACGACAAGAAGAATAAGGTGTATGAAAGTAGATACATCTCCCCAGCCTGATCAGATATATCCAAGGACACTGGGTAGCTAGTGAAGAACTATGGAAAGACAAAGATTCTCCAGAGTGTGTGGAATAGATTTAGGAGAATGACTCAATGTTTGAGGTATTTCATTTGTAAAGTTTGACTGGAGATCTTGGGATTGCTCTCCTTGCAACTAAGGAAGATTGTGTTTGCTTGAGATGACTCGCGAGCATTTGTTCTGGTTTGCAGATGATTCAAGGTTCAGGACACAAACCATTTTAAAAATAGGCAAAACTACCAATGAAGATGTGAGCAAATACTTTTCTATTCAGAGTGTAATTATGATCTGGAATTCACTGACGAAGGGTGGTAGAAACTAAATCAGCCAGTAGAATAGTTTACAGCTCACTTGAGAAAAACTAGGAGAATGTGGTTGTTCGGTGAGCAGCTCGATTGGTCAAACCAACACCTAAGTAGTAACAATTCCATGATTCAATGGAATTGAATTTTAAAGAAGTATACAATACAACACATTGATGCTACTTTATGGTATGTTTGGTGCAACAGAAGAGGTATCGATTTCTGGACAGCCATGGGCTTAGACTTTGTTAAAGGAATAATATGTGAGATATTGATGCAGCTATTGAAGTCAAAATATTTATCTAATTATTATAAAATCAGAAATTAAATCCTCAAATCTGAGAATGAATTTGCATTCAAAGGTAAAATCCATGATCTTAAATGACCACAATACCTATCACTTCAGCAGTGTATAAGATCATGAGGAATAGATAGGACAGGTGCATAGAGTATTTTACCCGGAGTAGGGAAATCAAAAACCAGAGGACATGGGTTTAAGGGGAGAGATTTAATAGGAACCTGAGGGGGGAATATTTTGCACAGGGTCATGGGTATGTGGAACGAGCTGCTAGAGGAGGTAGTTGAGATGGGTACTATAACAACATTTAAAAGACCTTTGGATGGGTATATGGATAGGGAAGGTTTAGAGGGATTTGGCCAAATGCCGACAGGTGGGACTAGTGTGGATGCAGTATCTTTGTCAGCATAAGCAAGTTGGGCTGAAGGTCCTGTTTCCATGATGTATTACTTTTTCTCTAGAATATATTTGAGTGAAATCAGTTTTACTGATACAACTGGGAATGGCCTGATCTGAATATTTTTTTTTTTAGTCACTGTCTAATTGACTTTATTTAAACCATAGAGAAACATTTACTAGCTTCACTGCTGATATACCAGTAAGAGTACTTTTGTCACCTGCGATGAATAAAAAGTGCTGAAGAGTGACGTTGCACACAAAAGAATCAGCTTAACTTTCGAGCTATCGCCAAGCTGCAAGTGAGCACAAAATAGTGGAAGATCTTTGTGAAGATCAATTTGGTCTGGATGTGTGGTCAATTTTCAGAGCAGAGTCAGTTTTCACTGCAAGACCTTGCCAACCAGTCTAAAACAATCGTGGGAAATTAATTTGTGCTGAATTTAATTTGTAGTTAAGTCTGCACTCTTGTGCTGATTTGACTGCCTTCAAATGAATTGAACTGGAATAGAAATTCTGCCCCCTTGTGCTACTGGTCACAGAACAGCAGAGAGTTTTCCATGTTCTCTGGCCAACATTGCTCCTTCAATAAACACCATCCTGAAAAACATTGACTATTCATTCGTCTCACTGCTATTTGTGGGATCTTGCAAAATATAAACGGCTGGTCCATTTATCTGCAAAGCAGTTCCAGTAAGTTCTTTGTAAGGGAAGACTTTTCATGCATCTGAAGAAATCTATAAATGCAAGTATTTTGTTAATTTTGAATAGAGATACAAAAAGCTTGTTCTTTCATTTGTTCTCTAATTTGTGTTTCATCCTTGGTCGAACTAGTTACAATGAGGGGCACATGATGTCTGTACACAGCAGTTTTGAATAGAACCTGGAGAATGTCATAGCAGTTCTGTAATCTGTCCTCTGCTGGGGTTGCTGAGGTGTTGCCTTAGAATAATGACTGACTATGTCAGCGTGAATAGTCTCTGCTCTGCCTTGGAACAACGGTTCACGTGGTATTCTCCATGCCATGGAGTCGTATAGCGTGGAAACACGCCCTTCGGCCAACTTGCCCACACCGACCAACAATTATGTCAATGGTCTTGTTGTCCCCCAACCTGCCAGCCCACTCTGCCCCTAATGGTGAAAGTCCAGAACAAATCCAATCTGTCCAATGCTACTAGGAGCCATTATGTGATGCCATTGGCAACCAATTCAGCACCATTCCATAAACCAAGCTGTAAGTAAAGGATTGTGGAAGATGGATATTAATGAAGTGCATAGGCCTTGTCAGTTGAGATTTTAATCGATAAATACCGCTCTTTAACATCTTTTGGATTGATGAATTTGATTGTTCAAGTTCAAGTGAGTTTATTGTCATGTGTCCCTGTATAGGACAATGAAATTCTTGCTTTGCTTCAGCACACAGAACATAGTAGGCATTTACTACAAAACAGATAAGTGTGTCCATATACCATAATATAAATATATACACACATGAATAAATACATGCAACTGGGGGGCAGTGTTAGCTGTGAGGAGGATGCTAGGAGGCTGCAAGGTGACTTGGATAGGCTGGGTGAGTGGGCAAATGCATGGCAGATGCAGTATAATGTGGATAAATGTGAGGTTATCCACTTTGGTGGCAAAAACAGGAAAGTAGATTATTATCTGAATGGTGACCGATTAGGAAAGGGGGAAATGCAACGAGACCTGGGTGTCATGGTACACCAGTCATTAAAAGTAGGCATGCAGGTGCAGCAGGCAGTGAAGAAGGCGAATGGTATGTTAGCATTCATAGCAAATGGATTTGAGTATAGGAGCAGGGAGGTTCTACTGCAGTTGTACAGGGTCTAGGTGAGACCACACCTGGAGTATTGCGTACAGTTTTGGTCTCCTAATCTGAGGAAGGACATTATTGCCATAGAGGGAGTGCAGAGAAGGTTCACCAGACTGATTCCTGGGATGTCAGGACTGTCTTATGAAGAAAGACTGGATAGACTTGGTTTATACTCTCTAGAATTTAGGAGATTGAGAGGGGGATCTTATAGAAACTTACAAAATTCTTAAGGGGTTGGACAGGCTAGATGCAGGAAGATTGCTCCCGATGTTGGGGAAGTCCAGGACAAGGGGTCACAGCTTAAGGATAAGGGGGAAATCCTTTAAACCGAGATGAGAAGAACTTTTTTCACACAGAGAGTGGTGAATCTCTGGAATCTCCCTGCCACAGAGGGTAGTCGAGGCCAGTTCATTGGCTATATTTAAGAGGGAGTTAGATGTGGCCCTTGTGGCTAAGGGGATCAGGGGGTATGGAGAGAAGGCAGGTACAGGATACTGAGTTGGATGATCAGCCATGATCATATTGAATGGCGGTGCAGGCTCGAAGGGCCGAATGGCCTACTCCTGCACCTATTTTCTATGTCTATGTTTCTAATAAACTGATAAAGTGTAAATAACAGATAATGGGTTGTTAATAATCAGAGTTTTGACCGAGCCAGGTTTAATAGCCTGATGACTGTGGGGAAGTAGCTATTCCTGTTGCAGTCTTCAGGCTCCTGTACCTTCTACCTGAAGGTAGCAGGGAGATGAGTGTGTGGCCAGGATGGTGTGGGTCTTTGATGATGCTGCCAGCCTTTTTGAGGCAGTGACTGCGATAAATCCCTTCGATGGAAGGAAGGTCAGAGCCGATGATGGACTGGGCAGTGTTTACTACTTTTTGTAGTCTTTTCCTCTCCAGGGCGCTCAAATTGCCGAACCAAGCCACGATGCAACCGGTCAGCACGCTCTCTACTGTGCACCTGTAGAATTTAGAAAGAGCCTTCCTTGACAAACCGACTCTCCGTAATCTTCTCAGGAAGTAGAGGCGCTGATGAGCTTTCTTGATAATTGCATTAGTGTTCTTGGACCAGGAGAGATCTTCAGAGATGTGCATGCCCAGGAATTTGAAGCTCTTGGCCTTTTCAACCATCCACCCGTTGATATAGATGGGGCTGTGGGTCCCCCCCCCCCCCCCTCCTCCTTCCAAAGTCCACAATCAGTTCCTTGGTTTTGCTGGTGTTGAGGGCCAGGTTATTGCACTGGCACCATATGGACAGTTGCTCGATCTCTCTTCTGTACTCTGACTCATCCCCATCAGTGATACGTCCCACAACAGTGGTGTCGTCAGCGAATTTGATGATGGAGTTCGCACTGTGGTTCGCTGCGCAGTCATGGGTATAGAGTGAGTACAGCAGGGAGCTGAGCACGCAGCCTTGAGGTGCTCCCGTGCTGATTGTTATCGAGGCTGACACATTTCCACCAATACGAACAGACTGTGGTCTGTGGATGAGGAAGTCGAGGATCCAATTGCAGAGGGATGCGCAGAGACCCAGTTCTGCGAGTTTGGTAACCAGCTTGGAGGGGATGATTGTGTTAAATGCCGAGCTGTAATCGATGAATAACAGCCTGACATATGAGTTTTTGTTGTCCAAGTGGTCCAGAGCGGAGTGGAGGGCCAGCGAGATCGCATCCACCGTTGATCTGTTGTGGCGGTAAGCGAACTGCAGTGGGTCCAGGTTTTTGTCGAGGTAGGAGTTGATTTGCTCCATGATCAACCTCTCAAAGCACTTCATCACCACCGGCGATAGTGCCACTGGTCGATAGTCATTGAGGCACGTCACCTTACTCTTCTTGGGCACCGGTATAATTGATGCCCTTTTAAAGTAGGTGGGGACCTCAGACCTCAGAAGTGAGAGGTTGAAAATGTCCGTAAAAACTCCAGCCAGTTGGTCCACACAGGTTTTTAGAACACGACTGGGTATACCATCAGGTGCAGGTGCTTTTCGGGGGTTTACCCCTCTGAAGGATTTCCTGACGTCGGCCTCTGTGACTGAGACTGAAATACCATCACAGCGAATGGGGGCTCGGGAAGGCACATCAGTATTCTCCCTATCAAAGCGTGCGTAAAACGCATTGAGCTCGTCAGGGAGTGATGTTTCGCCGACATTCGAGCTGCCTCCTGGTTTCGCCTTGTAGGAGGTGATTGCATTCAGGCCCCGCCACAGTGTGTTGCTGAATTTTATGTTGGTATTGTGGACTCGGCAAGCCACTTTAGCAAACTGGCAGCAATAGTGTGAAGATGAAATGGTAATCTTATGGAGGTGAATGGAGAATTTGACGAATTTATTGTAGCAAAATCAGGCGAGTTGGTCATGGAAAACACATCTTATAATTTCTGAAGGTACACAAAATTGCTGGGGAAACTCAGCGGGTGCAGCAGCATCTATGGAGCGAAGGAAATAGGCGACGTTTCGGGCCGAAACCCTTCTTATAATTTCTAATTTGGTTTATTCTCTAAAACTCGGGATGAAAGCAAGGTAACTGCTGTCAAGATGCCAGGCATTGCCCTTAAAGCTGCAGTTCATCTCCCCTCCATCTCTGAATGGATTAGGGCTCAAAGGAGTGCATTCCCCTCTGGAGCTCTTCCTCTCTTCACAGTAGGTGGCGATTGGCACAACTAGTAAAGCCGATGCCTTGTAGATCCAGTGACCCAGATTTGATCTGGACCTCCTGTGCTGTCGGTGTGGAGTTTGCCGTTTCTCCCTGTGACAGAACGGGATACAATTTGCCTTCCTAAATGCCTAGATTGCTCAGTGTTGCAATCCTTCTTTATTTAGATACAAGTCTGCACTGAGCTGCTTCCGACTGAACTCCATAGCCTCATTGTTGTACTTCATTGGGTTGGGCTATGTGGAATATTACAGTAAGTTGTCCTGGAGCATTGAGCACAACATTCTGCATGGGGGTTCATGCAGGAAAATTGTTTCTTTAACATACTCAAAGTCTTGGCCTCCTGTTAGCAACCTATTGAGATTTTTTTGCCCCTTCCCTCTACCAGCACCTATTGCTGTTCAGTATCGCCACTGCTCATTTCCCAGGCATGTGCTCATCCATCAGGAGTTTCCTGATGTTTAGAGTAATTGGTCATTGCAAGCCTGAGGAAAGACTACCATCCTCTGCATTGGGTAAATATTTCCTGTAGACATGAGCGACTAAAACACCATGTATCAGATGGAACACAGCAACGGCAATAGACGAGCTGTAACTAACCTGCAAGTAGCTGAAGACTCTAAGTAACATCCTTATGAGGTAATTCCTGCTGATGCACATATATCGAACAAACGAGGTTAACACATGGCATCAGCTGAAGCTGCAAATTGGCAGCAGTGCTTTTAAGTAAACATTACAAATTGATCAATAGCAATATCATGATCTGTCTACTTTGTATGCATCATGAGTAAAGGTACATGCAGCAATGCCCTTTACACCCAGGGTGGCTGCAGCGACTTGCACATAAAAGCTTGCATATCAGACCCAATTTCAACCCAGTAAGCTTCAAGCAATTTTAGGAACGAGGAACTGCAGGTGCTCGTTTACAAAAATAAAGTACAGTGCTGGAGTAACTAAACGGCTAAGAGCATCTCTGGAGAACATGGACGGGTGACGGGAAACGTGAGGCAGGAAACATGTTCCCGATGTTGGGGGAGTCCAGAACCAGGGGCCATAGTTTAAGAATAAGGGGTAAGCCATTTAGAACTGAGACGAGGAAACACAGAATTGTGAGCCTGTGGAATTCTCTGCCACAGAGCGGTGGAGGCCGGTTCTCTGGATACTTTCAAGATAGAGCTAGATAGGGCTCTTAAAGATAGTGGAGTCAGGGGTATGGGGAGAAGGCAGGAACGGGGTACTGATTAAAGATGATCAGCCATGATCACATTGAATGGCGGTGCTGGTTCGAAGGGCTGAATGGCCTAATCCTGCACCTAGTGTCATTTCTGGTCTGGACCTGATTTGGGTCAAGCATTAATCTGAATTGGGTCCCAACCTAAACCATGATCTATTCATGTTCTCCAGAAATGCTGCCTGACTGACTGAGTTCCTTCAGCACTTTGTGTTCTTTTAGGTTTAATCAATTGAGCTTTTGAAGCAACATTTTGTAACTTTGTATCATTCTTGTGTCATAGAAGCTGACCATATAGCCCACTGAGACCCTGCCAACTCCTGGAGGGATCCCAGCAGTGTCATTCCCTTATGCTTTGTCCATAGAAATGCAAAGCATTCTCTCTCAAACTCTGATCTTATTCCCTACTAATGATTGAGTGACTTGGGCAGTGATTTCAAAATGATAACTACTCTGATCTAACCTTCTACATATCCTTTGCAAATGATTTCAAATCTCGTCCCCACATCCTTTCGCAATCCATTTAATGGGAAGATATTATCCCTAAACTAACTTGAAGATATGCTAGATATTTCAGAAGGGAGAATGTTCCACACGAATCGGATTATTTCCCACTTGGGTGTTGCTATTGTGTAGGAAGGAACTGCAGATGCTGGTTTAAACTCCAGTTGGACACAAAATGCCAGAGTAACTCAGTAACTCTGGAGAGACGGAATCCGTGATGTTTCGGATCGAGATACTTCAGACTGATGTATTGGGTATTTTTGAGCTGCATCTTGAGTATTGCTATTGTTTATTATTGTCAAGTGTGCTGAGATGCGATGTAAAAACATTATTTTGCATGCGATCCTCCAGGTAAATTATCCTTTTATCAATACAATCAAGCCTTGAATATATTCACAGCTACAGAAACTGTAGATTAAAGACATAATGCAAGGTCAGCAATGAGGTAGAGGCGGACAATAGAATGTATCCTTTGTCTATAAGTGGTTAATTCAAGAGACCGTAGGGAAGAAACTATCCTTGAATTTCATGGAACGTGCTTCCAAACTTTTGTTTCTTCTGCCTGATGGGAGAGTGGAGAAGAGGGACGGATCGGGAGGGAAGCGGTGTTTGATTGTAACGTTTCTGCATGTATAATTTATAGCAGAACCACTAGATTATTTCAGGACCAACAGCACTGCCTGCTATTTTCTTCTCTTTTCCAGGCAACCTTACTCCTATCAGCTGATTCAACACAGACCAGGGCCCATGTTGGGGGCTCTGTGACCTGTATAGCTTTATCCACACCCAACATACATTTTCCCATGAGCTCAATGGGAGGGAATGTATTTATATTAAACACAGTAATATTATTGTCAATACTCACATAGTGCATCCAACAGCTGTGAATTAATAACAAATCATGAGAGTGTCCTTTTAACACCAAAACTGTGGCCAAGATTTATATCACAGAATGTGCCTGGCTTGCACTTTAGATGCATCCTATGCAAAAGCAGCCCATCAGCACAATATGCTGCTATTGACAGGAGAAAGAGGAATGTGATACTTTAAATGCCTTGTTCTGCAAGGGCAATGGCATGAATAATTCTCCTGGAAGGATAATGAAATCAACACCATGGATTTTGAAGGACAGAGTTTATTTATTACACTTTACTGGTCACTTGAGTTGACATTAAATTAGAGTAGCAAAACAAAGAAAGAAGCAGAAATAATAATCAAATTAAATGGTTATTAAAGATGCCTGGGTATAAAAGATTAGTGGATTTGCTTTAATTTATTTCTAAATTTAAAGACCTTGACCAATGAGTCTAAATCTTACAACTGGATCTAGTAATGTAAATTCTGTTAATTAAATAAATCTGAGATTGTAAATTCATATTCGCAATAGTACACTTAAAATATTGTAAACCCTCTTTGGTTCATTAATGCCTTTTTAAGGGAGGACGTTTGCTTTGTGACCCATAGTTGACTCCAGATCTTATTAACCCAGAAAGATAGAATTTGAGGGAATTGGACATAATGTAAGATTTACTACTGAAGTGCCCATGAACCAGATTACAAATGAATTCAGTGTTGAAAGTGTTTTGATAGCAATAATAAAGACATGGGGTCAAAATACGTCTCATTCTGCCCCATCCACTAGAATTAAAGGCACATGGACATTATCTTTAAGGGGCTACAATGTTCGACCTGAACGTTGTGATTCTACAGAAAAACTAAAGAAAATGCTGTAGGTGGAAATCAAGCATCATAATAGCCCAACAGCCCACCCCCCTGAGAGACAAGAATGGAGAAGTTTCAACCACAGAAGCAGACCCACTAGAAGAGCCACTTATCAACACAATACCATCCATGATATGAAATACCTTGATGCTACCCCATGGTACTCTCTTCAGTCCAGTCTCATCACTACCATAGACCACCAAGAAGTTAAACTGATAAGTGGACTGAAAAAATAGGTCTTGAGCCAGGGTGAATCTCTAAGACTTGGCAGAGTAGGATTTTAGGCATCAGTCCACTGCTGTGTCTTCCATACCTAGGTTTGCCTCGGGACCATTGTGTCATAATCATAACCATCTCCATGAAAAGAGAAAAATATGATGGCTGCAATTACAGAGTGGGGTCTCTAAGTGACGGTCACCACTAAGACCCATCTCATCAGCTTTCACCCATAGGCTGAAGAACTGTTTCCATATTTGAAGTGTGGATTTTTTCATGTCAATGACATGATATTGACTGATCAGCATCTTAGTTTAGAGATACAGTGCAGAAACAGACCCTTTGGGCCAACGTGTCTACGCGGACCGGAAATCCCGCGATACTACACTATCCTACACATACTAGGGACAATTTACATTTATTCCAAGCCCATTTGTCTACAAACCTGTACGTCTTTGGAATGTGGGAGGACACCGGAGTTTCTCGAAGAAATCCCACGCAGTCACGGGAAGAACGTACAAACGCCGTAAATGCAAGAACCTGCAGTCAGGATCAAACACGGGTCTCTGGCGCTATAAGGCAGCAACTCTACTGCTGTGCCGCCCTGGAGGAAATATCAAGAGCAACATCAATGAGCATGAATGGTCATGTTGTTAAAAATATTACAAAACCCTTTGCCTCTGATAATCAAGACACACATGGACAATTCTTCTGAAATGCGACTCGGCTTAAAAATTATTCTAAAATCTATGATTGTTGTGTGATGACATGCAGACCATGACTCCATCCAACAGATCTAAAATAGACACAATTGCTAACTGCAGCATTTTGTATCAATTTTTGATATGAACCAGCATCTGCAGTCCCTTTTCTTACAATTCTAATGCAGACTGTGTTAAGCAAGAATAGATCATTTTTCCAGCATTTTTTTTCCCCATCTTTCGTGCAGCATTGTTCCAACTCACCTCCAAGATGATCCTCAGGAGAATTGAATTGATGTTGGCTCCATTGTAGAAGCAAGGCTACTTTAGCCTCAGTCTACAGTACACTGCACAGATAAAGCATTATGTTGTGCATGTTCAGAGACTAAGCTCCAAACCATTAACTTTTTTTTGTATCTGTATGAGAAAATGTGCATTACACAAACCATTCCCACAAAAGTGTTCTGCCGAGCTACCCCATAGTGCAATACTACCCCCGACAATAAAAGATTCATGAGGACACACTGGAAAATATAATCGTATTCTCATACCTCAGGAGAAACCTCTTAATGTAATCAGATACCAATGATAAAATTCACCTTTTTCTTGGGCACCAGTATCGCCTTTCGTTAACTGAAAAATAATGACTTATTTAGTCATTAGAGGGTTGTGAATCTGAGGCCGTCAGTGGATATTTTGAAGACAGAGATAGATAGATTATTGATTAGGCATCAGGGGTTATGGGGAGAAGACAGGAGAATGGGTTTAGGAGGGAGAGATAGATCAGCCATGATTGAATGGCGGAGTAGACTTGATGGGCCAAATGGCCTAATTCTGCTCCTATCACTTAATCTCCAAAGAACAAGATGTTAAATCAAACAGCAACAATCCCAGCCACTCTGTAACCTTCAGAGACATTGTCACCTAGAGAAAGCACCTCAAAGCATTAGAGAGCTACCACCAGCATCGTCTCTTCTAAATCCACTGGCAGGAAATTGAATCGAAAACCCAACTGAAGGGTCATGACCCAGATCATCACCGATCCATGTTCTCAAGAGATGCTGCCCTACCCGCTGAGTTACTCCAGCACTTTGTATTTTTTGTGAACCAGAATCTGCAGTTCCTTGCGTCTACATTGTACTGCTTCATTGCAAAATCTCTCCAAGATATACTTTGAAAAAGTTATCCTCTGAAGACTCCCAACCTGAAATATCACCTATCCTTATTCCTCAGAGATGCTGCCTGAACTGTTGAAAATATTCTGGCAATTTGTTGTCTTTTTGTAAACCAGCATCTGCTGTTCCTTGTTTCTACAAAATCAAAATGAATGGTTTCTCCATGGTAATATTCCCAACAAAAAAAGCCACGATTAACCCCAGCCAGCCCCTGTGCATGGGCATGTCACATGCCTGTTATGGTATTCCCAAAATAGGCATTCAACTTCAACTCCACCATGGCAAGAGATAATCGAAAGGATTGAAGGAAGGATTGGAGGACATTGTTGAAACTTGTAATGTCTCCCAATGACTTGTGAGAGTCCTTGGCCTGTGATGACTTAAAATGAACTAGGATGACAATGGGAAACATAAATCTCTTCAGGTGCATGCAATGGACAAAGAAGTGTGTCAGCTGGCACACTACCCTCCCTACTTGTTGAGAATTGAGAATTTGCTTCCCTACTTGTGAAAGACTCATTGTCCACAGCCGTATCATAACTCACATAATTGGAGAGATATGAGCCGCCAACAACAAATGATCTGCTAGGGGAATTCCGCAAGTTAAGCAATATCTGTTGGAGAAAGGAGTTGTTAACAAGCACTTAAATTGCCATAGCCCATATATAAAATATAATATATAAAACATATAAAATTATTGAGGAACTGTACAGGCTAGAATACAGGAAAAATGGTCCCCATGTTGGGGGAGTCCAGAACTAGGGGGACACAGTTTAGGAATAGGGGACAGGCCATTTAGGACTGAGATGAAGAAAAACTTTTTCACTCAAAGTTGTGAATCTGTGGAATTCTCTGCCACAGAAGGCAGTGGAGACCAATTCAATTGATGTTTTCAAGAGAGAGTTAGATTCAGCTCGGGGCTAATGAAATCAAGGGATATGGGGAAAAAGCAGGAACGAAGTCTTGATTTTGGATGATCATCCATGGTCATATTGAATGGCGGTGCTGGCTCGAAGGGCCGAATGGCATTGTCCTACACCTATTTTCTATGTTTCTATGCCCTGGCAATTCAAGTACTTGTCTAGATTATAGGAAATGGCATGGTGCATGGTGAAAACCACGAAGCATTTCAGGTAATCCAAATCTTTACACGACTGTTTCCAAACCCACTTCCAGTGGCACTTTAAATATACTCGGCCTGGTTAGATCCCGGTCATAAGCAGCAGTGGGGTTTACCTCACTAACGCAGCCAAAAATATCACAGAGGCCCTAAAGAGATGAAGTCCCAAATTTAACAAAGAATAATCAAGTCCCGGCTGTTTCTGGCAGTTAGGCATCAGCCTAAATCGAGCAATATTCATAATTTCATGGCAGTGGCTTCAGGCAGGAAATTGGAGGTGGATTTGTTTTTACTGCTTTCCAATTGCAAACCACCTCAATCAAAGTGGAAGAGAGCAGTGGAGGGATGGAAATTGGCCCTACATGTCTTTTCCTTCTGTGATTTAAGTTGCATTTTAACATAGACAAACGGGGTGGATGATTGAAAGGTGTTTGGCCATTATTCACCCACTTCTCAGAGAACAGGATCCCACATCGCCTCTAAATTAGCCATTATTGATTTTGTACAGAAATGGTGCCGCGGGAGGGGCAGAAAAAATAACCCAACAGAATAGCTGGACTGAAACCATAGAGAAGGCCTGTGTGATGCTGGTAATGGGCATATAAAACAGGAAAGATTTTTCTGTTGCTCAGCACTAATCAATACTTTATTAGAGTGAAGAGTGTTTTATTGTCATATATGTCCCAGATAGAACAATGAAATTCTTACTTGCTTTCTTATTAATGTTGAAATATCTGCCTTGAAACCAAATGATTTGTCACAGTGATTCTATTAATCTCCATTTGATTTAGTGGTGGTTGTAGCAGTAGACAGGATAAAGAAATAATGATTCCATACACCCACTTTAAAACTGTCATGTTTAACACCAGAATAAGCCTGTAATGTAACAGATGTCTCACTTTCAACACTGGTGATTTTTATGATATGTATATTTTCAGAGGAATTTTTTTTTTTTTTTGCTGACAAATTAATTTACAGGATAGTTAGTAATCCAGCTGACAATTTAGCAGTAAAGTTTAAAAACCATTACATTCCAACTATTTGAAGTCCTTCAAGGGGACAGTTTTCAGATACTTAAATTATCCAGAGTGCATTTGCACAATTTGCAGCTGCTACCAACTACTATGATATGAGAAGCGCTGGAGATTTGCAAAAAGGGTAACTAAAGGTCATGTGAAGACAGATTACCTAATGGTAACAACTCGTCTTTTTTTTTCAAATGATAAACCCTGTGTGTACGATGGGACATTTTTGAAAATATCCTTGGATGTTTGTTCAGCATTTTAATTGCAACATCATGTTTGTTACAATGATTAATCTCAATTTTAAGAATATTAAGGCTTTACGTTCTCTGCCAAGTTATATTTATCAGTTGCAAATATTGAAATAATTAAAATAGCAAACATATGTACACATATGTTTACAAATATGAAAAAAGCAGCTTTTACATTGAATATTTTAAAAATTATTTTTGCCCGACCAGTTAGGTGAGATCAATTAAAATTAGGATACGCCAAATTAGAGTTATCTATTCAACTCTCAGCTGGATCTATAAGATACTCAACTTAACTTTAATATGTTTTCACTCAAGTAGGGTGGTCTTTTCGCAAGTTCAGTCATCTGGCTGGTGCAGTTTTCCAGCTGGCAGACTGCTAGTCCTAGCAGAAATTGCACTCCGTTTGAATGTTGAACCTTATGGCTGGTGGTAGAAAATGCACATCCTTTGCCATTGTACACATGAATCTCCTGCCAGCCTGTAACAAGTTGTGTTTCAGCCCGGACACACAGCTTCAGTATCGCAAAAATGGAGTTGAGTTTGGTTGAACCTTCAGTGTGAGGCCCCACTCCTACGGTGCAGAGTAGATCAGCACAGGAAAAGTTAAAGATATTTTACCTGAGAATACTTTCCTGGTTCTGTGAAGATTGATCTCCCAGCAATTGTTGACCATTTCTCACCAGAGGATTTTCTCATCAACCGCAACAATTTAAGTTTCGTGAGGGGCAATGCTTAATTCATTTCAAAGAGCCTCTCTGCCTTTCTTTGAACCCTCATCGGCATCAAGACTAAGGATAAATCTGCAGCTGAATGCTGAGGTCTGCATTGAGCAACACTTTCAGATCATTAAGCAAATATCACTTGATGATGTTACTAATGACTCTTTTAATTAAACAGACCATTGGTATGGAAAGGTGGCAGCACCTCAATTAGATTTATCCTACTCTGTCAGAACCTGTTACCCAGGATTTTGGCTGCAGGAAGAGGTTAGATAGACTTGGATTGTCTTCTCTGGATTGTTGGAGGTTGAGGGGGGTATATAAAATGATGAGAGGCATAGATAGGGTAGACGGTCAGAAGCTTTTACCCCGGGGTGGAAATGTCTAACATTAGAGGGCATGGTTATAAGATGAGAGGGGGAAAGTTTAATGGAGATGTGCGTGGCAAGTTTATTTACACAGAGTGATGGAGACCTGGAACACATTGCTAGGTGTGGTGGTGGTGGAGGCAGATACAATAATGGTGTTTAAGAGGCTTTTAGATAGGCACATAGAAGTGTAGAGAATAGAGGGATATGGATCATGTACAGGCAGATGAGATCAGTTTAACTTGGCATCATGTCCAACATAAACATTGTGGGCCGAAGGGCTCGTTCCTGTACTGTACTGTTCTATGTTTGTGGATGGAATACACATGGGTGAACGTCCATATTATCGAGTGGACGTCAGTGTTATTGTGTTCTTAAGTTTACAATTCATTAGTTTGGATGTTCTTGTGGCCCATATGTCTCACTACATCCAGTGCACTCAAGCCACTTGTCAATGTCTGGTCATGAACCAAACTGGCTGATTGCTGGCATCTGTGATGTTGGGGGCTTTGGTCATCCGTTTGTTACTCTGAATGAAAGCAGCTGTGAAACCTTCAGGCTTTTGAATTTTATTTCCAGAACTATGCCAATTCCATTAATTGCAGTTACTGGTACGCTCAAAGAAAAAGGCCGGTTAAAAGGCCGATCACACCAATGAACATCCTGTTTATTTCAAAATTGTTCCAAGTCACTAAATCTTTATAGAGTGTAACAACTGCGTGCACCTCAACGTTTTTTGGAAGATCTGTTAAGATTTTAGCGATGGATTTAGCAGTTTGTCTCCAATTCTCGGTAGGCAGCGCGACTCTCGTCTGCAGCGGCCTCTGCAGTCCGTCTGCGTTTTTATTATTTTATGTCTATGTTTTAATGTAGTTTTTGTTATTTTTGTTGGGGTATGTGTGTGGGGGGGGGGGTGGGGGTGGTGTGGGGGGGGTTGGGGGTAACTTTTAAATCTCTCCCTGCACGGGAGACCCGACCTTTTCTTTGTCGGGTCTCCGTTGTCGTTGGGGCTGCAACGAGGAGCGGCCTCCAACAGGAAAACCGGGGGCTCTGGTGCCAACTACTCACCTCACCGTCGCGGAGCTGGCCGAGTCCAGA
Organism: Amblyraja radiata; assembly: GCF_010909765.2. Classification (NCBI taxonomy): domain Eukaryota; kingdom Metazoa; phylum Chordata; class Chondrichthyes; order Rajiformes; family Rajidae; genus Amblyraja; species Amblyraja radiata. The sequence continues at coordinate 148,788,484 of NC_045956.1, forward strand.
GCGGGTGGAGCTGTGGTGGACGCTGCTGCAACCCGACCCCCGGAGATTCGGAGGCTGCAACTGCGGGTTTGGCGGACGGCACCAGGAGCCCGCGGGTCCCTGGAGGGAGACCGCTTTTCGGGGCTTCCGCAGCGGCGACTTCTCCCGCCCGAGTTGCGGGGTTGAAGAGCACCTGGAGCGGGGCCTACATCACCGCCCCGCGCGGCTTGGAATGGCCGCGGGAGTTTGCGAGCGCACGCCGGGGGCTCTAACATCAAGACCCGGTGCGCGACCTTGCATCACCCGGCGTGGTTTTAATGGCCACGGGACAATTCGCCATCGCCCGCCGGGGGCTTTGACTTTGACTCTGACATGGGGGGGGAGAGTGCAGTGGAGAGAAAAGTATTTTTGGCCTTCCATCACAGCAATGTGATGGATGTTTATGTAAAATATGTTGTGTCTTGGGTCTATTTGTTTGTAATGTATGGCTGCAGAAACGGCATTTCGTTTGGACCTCAAGGGGTCCAAATGACAATAAATTGAATTGTATTGTAAATACTACATGGGCATACCTGTAAATAAACTCAAAGCTGCTGCTCAGCTTGAAATTCTGTGGCTTCAAGTTGAAGCTCGAGGCAGTGGAGGGAAGGGGCAGTGGAGGGATGGGGCACTGGTACATGGGGGGGAAGGGGCACTGGTACATGGGAGGGATGGGGCACCTCGGGCAGCAGAGGGAGGCAGCACTGATGCAGCGGAGGAAAGGGGCACTGGGGTAGCAGCCCCAACCTTTATAAAGGAAATATTCCAGGCCAAATTACCTTCTTCCTAGACTGTCTACTTCTATATGTGGAAGACACAGTGGTGCAGCGGTAGAGCTGCTGCCTCACAGCGCCAGTGACCCTGGTTCGATCTTGACTTTGGGTCCTGTCTGTACGGAGTTTGTACGTTCGTTCTCCCTGTGACTGTATGGGGTTTCTCCAGGTGGTCCAGTTTCCTCCCACATTCCAAAGACGTGCCGGTTTGTAGGTTAATTGGCTTCTGTAAATTCCCCCAGTGGATGTGAGAGTGGATAGAACTAATCCATGGGTGATCGATGGTCGGCGTGGACAAATTTGTTTTCTCGTGTGACAAACAATTACTTTGACAACTTGATTACATTTTTGGACAGCTTCTTAAAAAGCGGACGGCTAATGTATGTACATGCGTGTACACAAACATGGGCATAGATGCACACATTTAGCCTTCTCCACTATTTTGAAAATTTCAATAAATTTGTTTTCTAGCGAGAGAGTGAAGGTTCTGCAGGAGCACTATTTAATGATGTTAGTTAGTCCTTAGTAGATTTCCCAAGAGACTATTTCTAATTTGGGAGCCAGGATGACAAGAATGGTTACACTTGAAGAAGAACGGCAGGGTGCATCCCAAGCAATTTCACCTACTGTTATGCTAACATCTAAAATGACAGACAATATGGCAATCTGAATACATAGCAGTTAGGGCATCAATTCTGCTAAATTAACCATCTAATATTAGAATCAATCGTCCTGACATCTCAGCTGTAATTGGCAAATTACAAATTGATCAAGCTTTTATTTACTTTACACTTTAGAGATACAGTGCGGAAACAGGAAGGACATTATTGCCATAGAGGGAGTGCAGAGAAGGTTCACCAGACTGATTCCTGGGATGTCAGGACTGTCTTATGAAGAAAGACTGGATAGACTTGGTTTATACTCTCTAGAATTTAGGAGATTGAGAGGGGATCTTATAGAAACTTACAAAATTCTTAAGGGGTTGGACAGGCTAGATGCAGGAAGATTGCTCCCGATGTTGGGGAAGTCCAGGACAAGGGGTCACAGCTTAAGGATAAGGGGGAAATCCTTTAAAACCGAGATGAGAAGAACTTTTTTCACACAGAGAGTGGTGAATCTCTGGAACTCTCTGCCACAGAGGGTAGTCGAGGCCAGTTCATTGGCTATATTTAAGAGGGAGTTAGATGTGGCCCTTGTGGCTAAGGGGATCAGAGGGTATGGCGAGAAGGCAGGTACGGGATACTGAGTTGGATGATCAGCCATGATCATATTGAATGGCGGTGCAGGCTCGAAGGGCCGAATGGCCTACTCCTGCACCTAATTTCTATGTTTCTATGTTTCTAACAGGCCCTTCGGCCCAGCGAGTCCATGCCGACCAGTGATCACCCCGAATGCTAGTAATTATACCAAAACCAATTAACCTATATAACTTGTATATTTTTGGAGTGTGGGTGGAAACCGGAGTACCCAGGGGGGGGGGGGGGGGGGGGGGGAGGGGCACGAGGGAAGAAGAAAGGAAGTGAAGGAGGCAGTGGGCTGTGGGAGGGCTGGGAAGGGGAGGGGAAAGAGGGAGAAAGCAAGGACTACCTGAAATTGGAGGTCAATGTTCATACCGCTTGTGTAAACTACCCAGGCGAAATATGAGGTGCTGCTCCTCCAATTTACTGTGGAATGGGGAGATGAAGTGCTGAGCCACCAGGACATCAGGTTGGTTATTGCGAACTGAGCGAAGGTGTTGTGGAAAAGCGATCACCCAGCCTACCCTTGGTCTCACCGATGTAGAGCAGCTGACACATAGAGCAGCGGATGCAATAGATGAGGTTGGAGGAGATACAGGTGAGCCTCTGCCGCACCTGGAAAGACTGTTTGGGTCCTTGAATGGAGTCAAGGGGGGAGGTAAAGCGACAAGTGTAGCATTTCTTGCTGTTGCAAGGGAAAGTACCAGGGGAGGGGTGGTTTGGGTGGGAAGGGACTAATTGACCAGGGAGTTACAGAGGGAGCAGTCTCTGTGCAAAGCCGAAAGGGGAGGAGATGGGAAGATGTGGCCAGTGGTGGGTTCCCGTTGGAGGTGATGAAAATGTCAGAGGATTATCTGTTGTATTATCTTTAGCCATTATAAAAGATGTGTATTTCAAAACTTTTCTCCTACTAGGATTACCTAGAATAACTCTGAGAAATGCATATTTGAATGGAAAATATCACGTTATCTGTTTATATCTGTTACTACTCATGATTACAATTCGGTAGTTCGAGGACAATTTCCAATATTTCATTTATTTTTTACATACAGACAGGGCCGGCCTTAAGCCGATTGGGCCAATTGCTCCCAATTGGGCCCCACGAGTAAGGGGGCCCCGCGCCAGAGTAATCTACTCTTGGCTCGGGTAGATCTACCCCGGGTGGAGGGGGGAGAGAGGGATGGAGAGAGAGTAGAGGGGTGGAGGAGGAAGAAAGGGATAGACGGGGAGGGGGGTGTGAGGGGGAATGGAGAAGGGGGAGCGGGGGAGGTGGGTCGTTCACTCACAGCAGTGCTCCCGCCCCTCCAGTCGCCGTGCTCCACCCGACTCCACCCCTCTCTCTCCCCGGGTAGACGCGGTGAACAATACAGGGAGGGCCGAGCCGAGGGTGTGAGCAACGTTTACAAACATCGGCCTCAGCTCACACCCATCCGCCCGGACCCCAGCATCCGCTCCCGCCACCGGCCCTCTCCCTCCCTTTTCTTATTCCCTTCTTCCCTCCCTCCCTTCTCTCTTTCCCTCCCACCTTCCTCTCTCTTTTCCATTCTCTGATTCGCACCATCCCTTCTTTCTCTCCTTCCCTCCCTCCTTTCTTTACTTCCCTCCCTCCCTTCTGTCCTTCCTCCCTCCCTCCCTTCTCTCCCTCCCTCTCTCCCTTCTCTCCCTCCCTCCCTCCCTCCCTCCCTCTCTTCTCTCCTTCCCTCCCACACACACATAACGCACAGACAACTAACACACTCACATTATGCACAGACAACTAACACACACAAGTTAGGATGGGGTAGAAGCCCAAAGGGTAGGATGGGGGTGAAGCCCAACATTTAATGCCTGGACTGCTTTTTCATCAATGGTTATTGGTTTTCCAGGATCTATTTAATTAAATAACTTTTTTTTCATTTCACAGTCACTAAAACAAGTGGTATTGTAACTGTATACTTTTCAGAGGTGATCTACACATTTTGTTTGTTACTTTTTAGGCTTGCATCTATGCAATTTTATATTAAAATGTAACTTAGATCTGTTTGGTCCATTAAGTCGCATGCACTTTTTAAGCGCACATTTTGATTACTTTCCATTCTACCATACAGTCTATAATAGACTTTAATTATATGAATCTACAGACCTTGGCTGGGAACCTGGGGCTCACCAAAATTGTTCCCAATTGGGCCCCGCAACTCCTAAGGCTGGCCTTGCATACAGAATGTAAAAAGATAAGGAATTTGGTCAGACGCACCTTGAGCACAAGGGGCGGAACAGTGGTGCAGCGGTAGAGTTGTTGCCTTAGAGCGCTTGCAGCGCCGGAGACCCAGGTTCGATCCCGACTACAGGTGCTGTCTGTACGAAATTTGTAGGTTCTCCCCATGAGTTGCGTGGGTTTTGTCTGTGTTTGTCTGTTTGTTCATTTGTTCCGGTGAAGGCGCTGTGCACACGGCAGCCAGACAACAGTCGCTTGTCTTTTTCCTTTTGTTTTCACTTTATTACTGTTGGCAGACCCATTTCCGTCCGGCCATGAATAAAGTTGTATCTATTGTAAGATTTTGTGACTTCATATACAACTACTTCTGTTCATGATCATCATTCCTCTGGATCATAACCTACCACATATTGGACAGAGACGTTGACACATTCAAGCAGCTTCAAACCTATAAAAGCTAAAGTAATAAATCTGCAAAGAGATGTATGAAACAACCATATATATGGGTTTCTATCTGCCGCGTGAAGGATGGGAAATTGAGCTTTATGAGGAACCACGAAGACCTTGAGAATTTAATACGGTATATCGCTCCTGGAATTTTTGAAATGCCCTCTCCACAGAAAGCCTATCAGCAGCTCACATTACATAATGAAAATAATCAAAGTGTATTTTTAAATATTAATTATTTCATTAAAAAACTAAAATTAGTGTAAATAATTTAATAGGTATTAGGATCATGATGATTTTGGGATGCATGATCTTATGCACTGAATGTAACTTAAGTCACATTCAATGCTTATCAAATCAGAATCAATAATTCATTATCTTTCTAAAATATTTCTAAACTAATTGAGTATAAGCCTCCTTCGCTTCAGAATGCAGTTATGTGTGTGTGTGTGTCAGTATTTGTATATGTATTTTTTCTCCCCCCGAGTGACATCAAAGAATCACATGCTTGTCTTCTGACAATATGAACGTGTGCATTTTTTCTGAATTCTGTTATACAGAATTTTTTTTTTCCAACCTGTACTCTCCTTTCTCTCAATTATTAATCTAATTCTTTGGATTATTGTCCACATGGAATAGCCAAACATCACAACTGCAGTTATTTGATCATTGCTGACCTCGTGACTCCTTTGGGCACACTTCGGGTCAAGGGCGGCACGGTGGCACTGCATAGAGTTGCTGACTTACACTGCCAGAGGCCCGGGTTTTGATCCTGACTGCAGGTGCTTGTTTGTGTTCTTCCCGTGATTTTAGTGGATTTTCTCCACGATCTCTGGCTTCCTCCCACAGTCCAAAGGGGTACAGGTTTGTAGGCTAATTGGCTTGGTATATATATAATTGTAAATTGTCCCTGGTGCACGTAGGATAATGTAAGTGTGCAGGGATCACTGTTCAGCGTGGACTCGGTGGGCCAAAGGGCCTGTTTCTGCGCTGTATCTCAAAACTAAAATAAACTAAAAAGTTGAAGGTGTTCTTCAAATGCACGTCATTTTGTGGAAATACTTCTCCATTGCAAGTTGATTCTATTTTTTAAGACCTTGGGTGTAAAGATGGCACATTGGCCAAATGATTCTCAAATATGGAACTGAACAAACTGAAGAGATCAACCTGTGCTGCCCACTTCAACAATGTCGCCATCCCTGGTAAATAGCTTATTTCAAATTGATAGCGAGCAATGAAGAGAAGAAACAGGAGCTGGACTATACCATCACCACCCCACAAATACCCCCCCACCCCCTCCTTTCCTCTAATTCCGCTCTACCTTTCAGTAAGATTACCAGTCATTATAGTTTCAGACTTTGATGCCTCAGGTTCTTTGAGGGATGTTTTCCCAAGTATCTTACTGGCCGATCTGCTTGAAATAATTGATTGTGCGCTTTGATCTGGTTGGATAATATGTTTTACATCAAACCTTTCCCCTTTAAAGTTTGCTTGGTTGCAGCCTCATGTGCCCCGGACAAATGGTCTTTTAATCCAGTGCCAACCTTCTCATTTCCTCTCGAGATGGAACATATCAGCAGGAATGTATTCCTTATCTCACTATCTGGAGAATATCTGCCAAGATTTTTTTTAAATTGTATATAATAGGTACTACAAGCTTGTACATTCCATTGCAGACCACAACATTTATTGCAAAGGAAGTATCTCTGCTTATGAAGTGGTTACATTAATCAAGTTTACACAGAAATGTCACAAGCAAAGCAAAATTCAACATTCATAGTGCATGTCTATTGAAACTTACAAAGAAATTCACAAAGTACACCATTCTCTGCAATTTGACAATGAGTGACTCATAATCCACCATGTTCAGTTTAGAGTTTAGATATAGTGTGGAAACAGACCCTTTGACCCACCAAGCCCATGCCCACCATCAACCACCCTGTATGTCCTACTCATGGGGCAATTTACAGAAGCCAATTAACCTATGTCTTTGGAATGTAGGAGAAAACCTGAGCACACAGAGGAAACCCACGCGGTCACGGGGAACATACAAACTCCGCACAGACAGCACCCGTAGTCAGGATCAAATCCTGGTCTCATGTGTTGTGAGGCAGAAAGCTCTGCAGCTGCACCACCGTGCCACGCTTGCTGTTGTGAATGTGTAGTTTGTGTTGCTGACTCCATTTTTATGGAAATGAGTAACAGAAATTTGATAACCTAGTTAAGAGGATAAGAACCAAGTAATTATTCTATAAAAATCCAGCTATTGAGGCTTTCCCTGTGCTGGGGACCCATGACAATTTTCTTTTGCTGGTGTAGACATTGATGGTGCCGAAGTAGAGACGGTTAAAAGCTTCAAATTCCAAGGAGTAAATATCACCAACAACTTGTCCTGGACCACCCATGTTGAAGCAATGGCCAAGAAAACACACCAATGCTTCTACTTCCTTTAGGAAGTTCAACATGTCCCCAGCAACTCTTGCCAACATCTACAGATGCACCCTAGAAAACATTTTATCGGGATGCATCACAGCATGGTTTGGGAACAGCCATGGTTTGGACACAGGCATTCCTTCAACCTTCCTTCCGTTGACTCCATTTATACCTCGTGCTGCCTTGGCAAGGCCACCGGCACAATCAAGGATGTCGTACCCCGGCCACTCCCTCTTCTCCCCTCGCCGATCAGGCAAGGGGTATAGAAGTGTGAAAATGCACACTTCCAGATTCAGGGACCATTTCTTCCCAGCTGTTATCAGGCAACTGAACCAACCTAACAACAACTAGAGAGTAGTCCCGAGCTACTATCTGCCTCATTGTTATTCCCTTTATCATGTATCTGTACACTGTGGATGGCTTTATTGTAATCATGTATTGCCTTTCCGCTGACTAGCATGCAACAAAAGCTTTTCACTGTACCTCAGTACATGTGATAATAAACTAAACCGAGGCATAATAGTGTATTCACTACTACAAATGTATAAGAACTTTCCTAGATTCTACTTCTTTCGTTACGATACGGTAAGATACCATAGACTTTATTTATCCCAGGAGGGAATTTGATCTGCCGACAGTCAAAAAACACAAAATACATGAAACATGAAATTAAAGTGACAAGTGGAAAGGGGATGAGCAAAGATATGGGGATGGGGGGCAGCCTACCCCATAACAGAAAAGGGAGGAGTAGCTTCAGCAACAGACTGGTTCCACCAAGATGCAGTACAGAATGCCACAGGAGATCTTTCTTCCCTGTGGCTATCAAACTGGACAACTCCTCCCCCTTCTGGAGCAGGTGGATGATGGTGTCCTCAACCCCCATCTTTGTTTGGTAAGCGAGCTGCAGGGCGCCATGTAGGGTTTAACCAGGGGTTGCAGGCGAGTGAGCTCCAGCCTATCCAGGGACTTCATGATGTGTGGAATCAACGACACTGGTCTGTAGTCAGTGGAGGAGCTGGGGCACATCCTCTTTGGTCCAGGCACCAGGCAGGATGTCTTCCACATCACAGGAACCCTCTCCAGGCTCAGAGTGAAGATATGCTGAGGTACTCGACAGAACTGGCTGGTACACGCCTTGAGTACCCTAGGGCTGACACCATTGGGACCCATGGCTTTGCCTTGTCTGCTCAGCTGCTTCCACACCTGCTCTGCCTTGATGGTCAGGCTCACAAGGTCAGTGTTCCCATTCTGCCTGGGGTGGTGGCGACAGCAGGTACACTACTGGCATTTAAGAGGCTTTCAGATTCCGATAGAAACATGGATATGCAGGGAATTAAGGGAAATGGATCAAGTGCAATCAGATGAGATTAATTTAACTTGGCTTTAATTTTGGCACAAACATTGTGAGCCGAAGGGCCCATTCCTGGGCTGTACTTTTCTGTATTCTATTTTCTATATTTTCCCACCAACTTCCCGGTAACCTATTCTTCCCACAATCCTTTCAATGCCCCTGGCTTCTATCACTCACCTAAACACTAAACTGCAGTAGCCAACTAATCTGCCCACCTGCAAATATTTAGGATGTGGGAGAAAATCAGAGCATTTGGAGGAAACACACATGGTCACTGTTAGAACATTCGAGCTCTCACAGACAGCAGCGGAGGTCTGGATTGAACATGGGTCATTGGAGCTGTGAGGTTATAGCCCAGTTAGCTATGCCGCTGCCAGTCTATAGTGGGAGCTCTTAAAGCGACAGTTCCTGATAGCTGTAATGTTATTAGAGCGAAGTTCCTTTCTTGTGTCAACAATGCAGATGTTCTGAGGGGCAGATGTGCCCTTTAGTGGCAGATGGCTAACGCTGATGGGCTTCACTGTTCTCAAACAGCTAACAGCAAACTCTGATCAGGGATTGTAATCATCAGGGACCTCACAACAGCAAAGGAGAGCCTACCAGGGAGACCGACAATATTCCCAAGAGTTCACTGTCAGCTTCATCAAAACAATCTTTCAATGGTACAAAGCTTCTTCCCACATGAAGGACATGTTATTGGGTTTGAAACCTGTACAGGTTGTGAAGGTATATTGGCTTGTAAGAATTTTTCAAGAGTGAGATAGAGATCAGCTGTGATTGAATGGCGGAGTAGACTCGATGGGCCGAATGGCCTACTTCTACTCCTTTGACTTGTGAACCTGTGTGAATGTTATTATGAGTTTGTTGCACTGCACACAATCCAGATTGCTTGTGTAACAGCAGCAAACCAAAAATTAGTTATAATTGCAATTTGCAAATGTTCTTTTTTCGAATTAAGCCATAAAATAAATGTTGAGGGTGAATAATGAGAAAACATACTTTCTACTCAGTCCAACAGAACTTGTATAACAGTTTTGTTATATGGTCTCACCCCAAGGACGGAAGTTCCTTTACTGATCCTGTAATTTAATTGAAAGCCTTGAGAGTGTCGCAGTTAATAGAGGCCCTGCCATGTAGCACCAGTGATTCAGGTGCTGTCTGTGTGGAGATTACACTGTGACTGTGTGGATTTGGTGGGTCAAAGGGCATGTGACAATGCCGTAACTATCTGTATGACTATATAATTAAAGTATCCAATATTTCTGTAGCATAAGACAAGGCAATGGAACTCTGGGAATGAATTACATTTGCTTGTGGTGCCCATTATATATAATGGAAATTTTCAGATGGGCAAGCAAAACTTTGACTGCTCTGTTCAAAGCCAGATGATTAGTATTATGATTAGGGCATTTTACATTTCTTTCAGAATGGATTGATTTTGCTTAGAATTATTTCTGTGCTGAAAACATTTAAACCCAGTTGTACAGGTGCACAACCTTTTATCCGAAAACCTTGGGACCAGACACTTTTCGTAATTCGGAATTTTTCGGCTTTCGGAATGGAAGATTTTTAGCGTAGATTTTAACGGCTGGCTCAGTGGTAGAGTGCTCGGCTCATATCCGCAAGGTCGCGAGTTTGCGCCTCGATCCCGGCAGTTACTCGATCGCGAGTTTGAGGCTTCAATGTAGTTTTTTCTTGCAGAATAGGAGAGAATAGGGAGGGTTAGGCTGGGATCATTCTCTGCGAGATGATCTTAGTGCGGGAGAGAAGTGTAGGAGAGGTGTACTGACTGTGTGGGCAGAACTTTGGAAGTGCTTGCCCACCATTCTCAAAAGCCGCTGTGTCTCCCTGTCCCTGGGATAGCAGGGGGCGATCAAACAGCACAATACCCCCCTCCCCCTCCAACTCCAGAGGAACCAGCTCCCCGATGGTCCGCTACGGCGACAAGTGGCAGTTCGCCCACAGCCCGAGCTGCGCCACCCCAAGAACAAGACGTACCTTGCACACCATCAGCTTCTGCCCCTACGGGGAGCGTGTTCCTCTGGAGTTGGAGCGGGGCTGGGCTGGAGTCGCTGATCTGGGATCTCCGTGCTTGCAGTGGGCCTGGGGGTCGGTGTCCCGATGAGGGGGTGCAGCTCGGGCTGTGGGCGAACTGCCATTTGTCGCTGTAGCGGCCCATCGGGGAGCGGCTTCTTGTGGTCCTGACGTCTCCGGCCAGTTTGCAGTTTTCCTCTGGAGTTGGAACGGGGCTGGGCTGCTGCTGGCTGTGGGTCTCTGGGATCTTCGTGCTTGCAGTAGGCCTGGGGGTCGGTGTCCCGTTGGTCCTGACGTCTCCGGTGACTGGCACTGACCTGCTGGCATCGCCGACGTGAAGACAGTGCAAAGCCCCCGCGCCGGTGCAATGGGCGGGGAGCTGGAGAGGGGAGGGAAGGGGTCACACACATGGCCGGGAAGCAGAGGGGTGTAGGTGGGGTGAAACTGAAGGGAGCGACAATCTGCTGCTGCCTGCCCGCTGAGTTAAAAAGTTCCCACGCAAGACTCATGATACACTGTGTATCGTGAGTCTACCGTGGGAACTTTTTAACTCAGCGGGCAGGCAGCAGCAGATTGTCAATTATTAACCCTCCCTGGCAATATACCCTCACCTTCTATTTTATGAATGGGGATTTAGTTCCCCTTTCTTCGAGGACCGACCGGAGGTTCCGCTGTCACCTCTGCAGGCCGCCCTCGGTGAACGTCTTCAAGGACCTTTCTTCAAGGACCGAAAAAATGTCCGCTATTCGGAGCTTTTCGTTATTTGGAATTTCGGATAAAAGGTTGTGCACCTGTATACATATATAATCTTCTGGTTTGGGTGAAGAGTATTCTTCCAGTATGTAAGATATTACCAGGCCATATCTGATGACATTTTTAATATCTGGTTACATCTTCAGATACATCTCAATATTCACCTATTATTTTCAAATATGCTACCATTTAGAGCAGATAGATGTGCAGGGCAAATCATTTACACAGAGCGTGGTGGGTGCCAGGAACGCGCTGCTGAAGGTAATGGTGGAGATAGCTGCGATAGTGGCATTAAGAGGTTCTTAGACAGACACACAGATTGGCAGGGAATGGAGCATATGGATCATGTGCAGGCAGATGAGATTAGTTTAGCCTGACATTCATTATCACCACAGACATAGAAACATAGAAAATAGGTGCAGGAGTAGGCCATTCGGCCCTTCGAGCCTGCACCGCCATTCAATATGATCATGGCTGATCATCCAACTCAGTATCCACAACCCTTTCCACAAGGGCCACATCTAACTCCTTCTTAAATATAGCCAATGAACTGGCCTCAACTACCTTCTGTGGCAGAGAATTCCAGAGATTCACCACTCTTTGTGTGAAAAATGTTTTTCTCATCTCGGTCCTAAAAGACTTCCCCCTTATCCTTAAACTGTGACCCCTTGTTCTGGACATGGTGGGCTGAATAGCCTGTTCCTGTGCTCAATGTTCTATATCCAGCTGGGTATCTCCAGAGATTCAAAATCAAACATTTTAGAAAATAGCATCAAGTTTATGTGTACTATAAGAGGAGTATCATCACAAAAGTACACTCAAGGCATTATCGTGAGCTTAACATACATTCCTTGCTGCTTGATTTGAGTCCTCCATGCAACAATGCATGCATGGCATCACAATGGCATGCAACACACATCTGGTTGCTCCTGAAATTATTTATGCAAAGGAAGTGCAGCAAAATAAAGCACTAGATTGAACCCTGGGATGGTTGGTTTCCTGTATGAGCAGAGATTAAGCAGAGAGGTTATTTATACTCTTGAGTTTAAATTAATGTATTTGATCTAAAATTTCTATGGGATTTGCATAAATGCAAAGCTGGAGGATGCACTGTATGTGAGAGCTAAAGTGTCCAAATAAAGTGCAGAGAGGTTTAACTACAATGTTACCAGGTCTTGAGGGCCTGAGCTACAGGGAAGGGCTAGCAGACGGATGGGACATGATCATATAGCGGTGTATAAGATCATGACGAAAATCTTTACATAATTAAAACTCTGATCTTTTGCTCTTCCGGTTTGCGCGTTCTTTCTATTTGCGTAAAAACGGTACGGGATAGCGCTACGGTTTTTTGTCAGCTCGCTCACCGTTCTCCTGTGCTGCGAATGCACCAAATTTTGATCCGATCGGTAGTATGTTGTAAAACTTAGCGAGGTTTAAAAATGGTAAAAACTGCACTGCGCAGATTGATCTCCCCTCCTGCCAGTCAGCGCCGCGCGGATTGCTCGCTTCTTCTGTCATTCACCGGGACGGTCCGCCCCTTCCTGTACCATCGCATCTTTACTGGAGCTGGGGATGGCCGGTGGAGGTCTCCAACCGAACACAATTTTCGGAGGGACTGGAAGCGGCCCGGCGCGATGTCGGAGATGTCGCCGATGTCGCCAAACGGAAAGCGGAGAGTCTGATCCCGGCAGAGGAGAGCGTCCAGCGCCCGCTGTGTGTCCCAAACTCACCGCCATCGCAACGCCCCGCAGCTCCAGCCCTTTCCCTTCTGGTCCCCCTCGCTTGCTCCTGCCCCCCTCCCCCGTGATACCCCCTCTCCCCCCCCCCATAGCTCTTACCCCGTCTTTTCTCCGAGCTGTCCCCCGCCCACACGCCGGCGTGGCTGTAACTGCTGGTGCGTACGGGCGAGCTGAGGATTTACGGCGTTGGCTGATGCTCCTCCGGGGCACGCAGGAAGGGAGAGGAGCGGCAACCTTGAGATCTTGGGGAGGGAGAGTGGGGAAGGAGAGGGGATAGAGGGAGAGAGGGGTTATGGAGGGAGGGAGTGACTGACGGTAGGGGAAAGGAGAGGTTTGGGAGGGATTGGGGAGGGTAGGAGGAGAGTGAAAAGAGGGAGGAGATGGAGTGGGGGAGGAGGGGGAATAGAGGTAGAGAGGGGGTGGGGGAGGTATGCAGTGGGGAATAGAGGGAGTGGAGGGCAGTGGGGGAGGTGAGGAGCGATAGTGGGGGGGAAAGGGGGAGGTGAGAGTAGGGAAGGTGGGGGATAGAGAGATAGGAGGGGGGTAGGGAGGGGAGAGGAGTTATGGAAGGAGGGGAGGGAGTGACTGAGGGTAGGGGAAAGTATTAACTCAGCAGTCCAGGCCTGGATATCTTTGGAGGATATGGACAGGCAATATTTCATGCTGTGACGCTTTCTTAATATTCTGTTACCAGGTCCTTAATGTATCCCAGCTATTTTGTTTCAACTGGTAACAGGATACAAAGTTTATGGTTCCATTTTTATGGTCTTCTCTCCTGTCTGTAGAATATATGACTGTGTTTTCCTTTTAACAATTGAATGTCAGTTTGACAATTTTTCATAAATTATTGCTGTCAGCTGGGAGTTGACTGCATGTAATAAAGGATGCTGTGTCAGTAACTCTCCCTCCTGTTATTTAGCCTGCAGGCACTAAACTATCGAAACCTAGCACTGTATTTGTTCTGTTCCAATAGAAGGAGACCATCTAAAAATAATAGAAATTTTGAAAAATCAAATCCAAAACATCTACATCATTGTAAGCACATGTTTTTTTAAACCCTTTAGATGTAGGACAATACGTCTCAGCAATTTGTTTGTGTTCAATCCTGTTTCCCTTTCCAATATGTGTAATGAAGGAACTGTAGATGCTAGTTTAAACCGAAGACAGAACACAAAAAGCAGGAGTAACTCTACAGTCTGAAGAAGGGTCTGGACCTGAAACGTTACCCATTCCTTCTCTCCAGAGATGCTGCCTGTCCCTCTGAGTTACTCCAGCATTTTGTGTCTGTCTTCCCTTTACCAAGGCTAATTTCTTAACTTCCTCCTTCCACTGGACCCTTGGTTCCCATTAAACACAGAATGTTTACATGTCTTCTAGTTTGAAACCAGATGCAAACTATTTGTTAACATCTCCAGCATTTTCTTAGTTTCCATTGTACATGCCTCAGTCTCTCTATTAAAGGGACTCATGTTTACATTCTCTTTTATTTGTAATATTTGTTGTTAATTTTATTCCTTCAAGGGGTGTGTACTTAACGTTATCTATAAATTGTTGCTTAAAAGATATTTTGATACAAAATGAATGTTAGACTTGTTTAACAGGTGATGAGGAAAACAGAGTTAACATTTCATGTCAATGATCTATTGTCACAACTGAAATAAAAACTGTTTTTAATATCTGATCCGCAGCAGCTGTTTTTGTTTTGTTTTTAGCTTTTTTAAGCCATTTTCCAACCTCTCTTGGTTTCATGCATATGTAATTTGTTCCTGTTCTGGTTTGAAATACAAGATTCTTACTTAACTAAATCATTCTCCAACAATAAAATCACAAACTCGATACAGTCACCATTATTCTATTTGTCAAATGTCCTGTTTCTTTATGGTCCGCTCTTTATTTTAAACCATATCCCTCTCTACAGATTCAAGAATCAGCTTTTTTCCCATTGTTATCAGAATCTTAGATGGTTCTCTTCTATGCTAAGGATGGAATCCCAAAATACCCAATCAACCACTTTATGGGCCTTGTGTTTGTTTATTTTTAACCGCATTTTCTAAGCTGTTTCCTTTCTCTTTTCCCCTCAATTACTTTTATCTGTTGTACTCGTGTATGGTATGATTGTATTCATGATATGATTCCCCTGGAAGACATGCAAACCAAAGTTTTGCACTGTATTTCAGTTGATGTAACAATAATAACTCAATACCAATACCAATAAAACCTTAAATTATCTCACCCTGCTTTTGAAATTACTCTCCAAGGGCTTCTGCCACCTCTTTATTGGTTTGTTGCTCTATTAGTTCAAATAATTTTTGTTTGAATCAATAGATCAAAGGCAAATGTATTAGAAAATACTATTACCTCTACAATTGATTTCATCTGCTGTTCTTGGCACCAGATGAGTGTCCATGCAGGCTCCAGCAGTATAATACATACAAGAATGAATCTTTTGTGCTGTCAGAAGGACCATGGTGAATAGTTAATTTGTAGCTACACAGGATGTTGATCCAAAAATTGCAAAATTCAATCTTTAAATTATTTTCACTAATTAAATAAAGATTACAAAGTCCCTCTTTGAATTATGTGCAGGCACACAAAAATGTATGGCAATTTATGTCTTGTCTTACCACAAAAATTATACTTATATGGTGTGTTTCTCCCCAGATTTGTTTGCAATGGCAGATATTGTAGGACTAATATTCCGACACATGACCTTGTGATGGCTTTTGGTAAATTCTGTCAAATGTTTTCAATATTTCACTTCCCACCAGATTACAAAGTCTGATTGCAGTGAGAGTTAATCGTCTTTTGGGTATTATGAAAGATCCTATTATTTGAGGTACAACAATTTAAAACTTGAGGATTTCATCTCACCAATGTACAATGTATTTAGTCACAAAGAGATGGAAGTGCTGCTGTTATATTTTCTGATATAACAATAAATCAGTCTATAAGTGAACAAGAAGGGTCTCGGCCCGAAACGTCGCCTATTCCTTTTCTCCATAGATGCTGCCCCACCCGCTGAATTTCTCCAGCATTTTTTGTCTACTTGCAGTAATAAGAGTTAACTTTAAACATGCAGACAAAGTATTGCCTGTCCCTGTTCAAATAGTTTTGGCCCTTTTGTCTGACATTCTCATTTCTGTGCACCAGTGTCACCTCTTGTCTTCCCCAGTCCTTGTTCTACAAATCTTTAAATATTTCCCTTGAATTTTCTACACCACAGTTGACCTCAAAGTTGAAAGAATACTTGCTGAAGTGAGAACTGTTAATATGATTGAGCATGACATACACTAATACACAAATAATTGTAAATGGTCAGCAGTACATGATTGTTAAATGTACAGGCAGCTGTAGGCATGTAAATGCAAATTTAGTTGATTATAATTCCATTGCTAAAATATTATTTCTATTGCAACATTGTTTAAAAGCATCAAAACTATGCAATCCACATTTCCATCTTCCTTCACAGACGTTTAAGAATCAAGCTTGTTTTTATTTAAACACCGGTAATGATTTTTTTTTTGTTTAGAAATGGATTGTGTTTTCTTTACTGTTTCTGATTAGTATATCTCTTTTCTGCCTGCAAGTTTTTTTTAAACCAATCTTCATAAAAATATCCAAGAGTTTTTATGCTGTTAAATTATAGAACACATCTTTTATTATATATGTAGATAGACACAAAATGCTGGAGTAACTCAACGGGTGAGGCAGCATCTCTGGAGAAAAGGAATGGGTGACATTTCAGGTCGAGACCCTTCTTCAGACTGATGTCAGGGGAGTGGTTGGGACAAAGATAGAATGTCCGCTCTGAGGACTTGTTCTTACTAACTGTACCTAAAGTCCGTACTGAACTGGGGAAAAGGGCATTTAGTTATGCTGCTTCCTTCGCATGGAACCAGCTGCAGAATGAACTGAAACTTAAGGAGCTGGTTTCTATAAACAGATTTAAATCCCTTCTTAATGATGTTGAAGCGGGCTCTTCTGTCTGTACATGCTTTGTTTGATGATGTTCTGACTGTGACTCTATTTATATGTTCTCTGTTGTTTTTTTTAAATTATTGTCTGTAACTGTGGAACTGTGCTGCTGCCTGGCTTGGCCAGGACTCTCTTGTAAAAGCGATTTTTAATCTCAATGAGACTTCTCCTGGTTAAATAAAGGTTAAATTAAAAAAAGGTAGAGACAGTAAGACTAGTGGGAGAACTGGGAAGGGGGTGGAGAACACATATTTTAATATAACAATACATGTTATGTAATATATAATACATATATTATATATAATATATAACAACACATTATATATATTGCATTGTTTTAATTGGTATATGTAAAGATTTTTTTTTCAATTCAGACTATTATACAGTTTCTTCTAAGGCCAGAGAATCTCAAAAATGCTTTAAGTAAGCACTTTTGAAATGTAGTGACTGTTGTAAGGTAGGATGAGATGAAAAGCAGCATCAGATATGTTACAGTGCTCGGGAAAACAAAAGGTTTATTTTAACTTTGGAGAGATTTTTTGGCACAATTGTTATTGGACTCAGCTCCTCCAACAGTTTAGAAGGAAAATGATATTGTGTGGTGCTCATACTGAATAGCACAGAAAAGGCCTAGATTTTATAACTGGGTTTTGTTCACTCAAATAGCTAGAATGTTGTGTGGTGATGTGTTTGGGATTGTGGTGATTGGTGGGTGGAGGACCAAATAGTGATTCTATTATCGTTGGCTATGACATTTCCAATCATGTGAGACAAGTGGGAATAAAAAACGACAAGTGAGTTGCAATCCAATAACTTCAAGAGTGTTTATTTGTCACATACACTGGATATGAACGGGATCTTCATCTGGAGTTGTGCAAATAACAGAAGGATAGCAGAAACAAGATATGAAAAGTTGCCAATAGTTAAAACTAATTCCACTTGAGCCACTTAAAATCATGAATAGATTTTGAGTAACTCAGCACCCAGTTTGCAACCTTACTCAACTGTAAATGATTTGGAAATTAAGTTCATCCAAATTTTATAGTTTCTGATCTTCCCGTGATTTATGAACTTCATTCTGGATTCCTATTTAAATTTTTTTTAGTTTCGTTTATTATTGTCACATGTACCGGAGTACAGTGAAAAGCTTTTGTTTGCGTGCCGCCCAGTCAAAGAAAGGTCAATACATGATTACAATCAAGCTGTCCACAGTAGAGGACAACGGGCACCACATTTGTCCTCTACAAAGTCTGATTAAAGAGATTTCAGAGATCTCCAATGAGGAAGTTGCGAGGTTACAACTGCACACTAGCTGATAAAGTTGCCACCAAGAATAGAATTTTCGATCTCGGTGTACAAAAATAGAATTTCCATTCATTTTCAACTGTTAGGCCATCCCTATAACTTTCACAATGCAGAAACCCCATTGGTGGTTGACAGAGTTTTATAGATTACTAGAGCAAGTTCTGTTCCCCCAACGCGCGTTTGCTGGGGGGGGGGGGGGGGGGGGGGGTGCTGCGGCTTCTCACTCACACTAACCACACACCCCACACACACGGGGGGGAGGGGGTAGAGGGAGTGAATGTGGGGTGAGGGGGAGAGGGGGGGCAGAGGGGGAGAGAGAGGAGGGGAGATGGGGAGAGGGAAGGGGAGGGGAGAGTGGGAGGGGGGAGGTGGAGAGAGAGATTAGAGGTGGAGAGAGAGAGGGGAGAGAGGGGAGGGGAGGCGGAGGGGGGAGTGGGGGAGAAGGGAGGTGGTGGGGGGGAAGGGAGAGGGGGTTGGAGGGGAGAGGGGGGATGGAGGAGGGGAGAAGGGGGTGGAGGAGGGGAGTGGGGAGGGGGGCAGGGAGGGGGGCAGAGGGTGGGAGGGGGAGGGAGGGGGAGGGAGAGGAGAGGGGGAGGGTGGCAGGCGGAGGGGGGCAGAAGAGGGGAGGGGGCAGGGGTGGGTGAGGGGGACAGGAGGAGTGAGAGGAGGGGGAGATGGGGAAGGGGAGGAGGGGGGGAGGGAGGGGAGAGGGTGAGAGGGTCCCGTCCATTCAACGCACAGTTGTGTGGGGGGGAGGAGGTTGCGGCATGACACACACACAATAACCCCCCCCCCACACACACACACACTAACCCCCCCCCCACACACACACACACACACACTAACCCCCCCCACACACACACTAACCCCCCCCACACACACACACACAAACCCACACACACACTAACCCCCCCAAACACACACACTAACCCCCCCCACACACACACATACTAACCCCCCCCACACACACATACTAACCACACCCCCCCACACACACACACACACTAACCCCCCCCCCCCCACACACACACACTAACCACCCCCCCCCCCCACACACACACACACACTAACCACTCCCCGCCCCACCACACAAACACTAACCACCCCCCTTGATATTATATTAATATTATTAATTGGCTCCTTTTTCCCCATCCCCACCCTATCTCGAGGGGCAAAGAGAGTGGGGGCAGAGAAAGAGAGAGTCAGAGAGGGGGGGAGGGAGATGAGAGGAGAGAGACGGGAGGCAGATGAGGGGAGAGAGTGGGGGTGGAGGGAGGGGGGGAGGTGGGACGGGGAGAGGGGGTGGGGGGAGAGAGGGGGAGGTGGGGAGGGGAGGGAGAGGAGAGCGGGGAGGGGAGGGGCGGATAGAGAGGGAGGATGGTAGAGAGGGAGGATAGTAGAGAGGGAGGATGATACTGAGGGAGTATGGTAGAGGGGTAGGGGTAGGGAGGGGGGTAGTGGTAGGGCAACTTGCTCCATTTGATCTTATTTGATTGTGCACGCCAGACCTCGTGAAGGTTGCAATCTCCCACACCTGTCCCATTATGATGTCATATCATATGTAAATGAGATCTATTGTGATTGGACATCTGTGAGATGGCACTGTGACTCATGCAGCAGTTTGATTTTAATTTTTTTTAAATGTTTTTTACTAAAAAAAAGCGGGAAAATTAATAACCAATTTTTCTAAACAAAATGTGGAGGAGGAAAAATTCTACAGTAATATTTTAAAATTTCTCCGTTAGGGCAAAGGATGGAGGAGTAAATCCACAAACGGCTTAAACGAACGTTCGCGAAATAGAATCCGATCCAAACCAACAAACCAACGAGAGTTTTAATAGTTTCTAGACCAAGTGCAGACCCATTGGGTCTGTTCCCCCAAGGTGTGGTTGCAGGGGAGAGGGGGTAGGCAGGGGGGGGCAGCTTGCGGAGTCGCACACACTAACTACCCCCCGCACAGACGCTAACTACCCTCCTTGATATTATATTAATATTATTACTTTGCTCTTTTTACCCCATAACCGCCCTATCCACTGACGCATAGCCCCCAACTCGCAGGCGTATCTAGAGAGGGAGGGGAGTGTAGAGGGTGAGGGCAGAGCGAGAATGGGGAGAGACAGAGACAGAAGGGCAAGAGACAGAGGGGAGCAAGAGATGGGAGGAGAGAGAGGGTGGAAAGGGGGAAAGGGGGTGGGAAGGGAGCGGGAGGTGGATGGAAGGGGGTAGGGAAGGGGGTGGAGGGAAGAGGGTAGGGGAGGGGTGGAGGGGAGGGTGTGGAAGAGGGAAGGGGGTTTAGGGGAGGGAGGGTGGGGGAGGGCAGGGGTTTGGGGGAGTGTAAGGGGGGAGAGAGAGAGATGGAGGGGAGGAAGAGACAGGGGAGACAGAGAGAGGACAGAGAGAGAGATGGAGAGGGAGAGAGAGAGCGGGGAGAGAGAGAGAGAGAGAGAGAGAGAGAGAGAGAGAGAGAGAGAGAGAGAGAGGGGAGGGAGAGAGGGGGTAAGGAGAGAGAGGAGAGGGGGACAGAAAGGGGAGAGAGAGAGAGGAGAGGGGCGGGTCGACAGCCCGAGCGAGGCACTGAGCGATCTGAGGATTGTGAAAAGCAGCGGGGGAACCAGCCTATCGTGGCTTACACCAGCGTGACAGAGCCGGGCCGGGCCAGGCGAGAGGCGCCGGTGATCCGAGATCTGCAGAAGAAAGATCCTATAGCAGAATGGAGCTGTCGACTATTTGTTCTGCAGAACTTTCTCGATCTTTCTGTGCCTTTAATCCACAGCGGCGGGGGGGGGGGGGGGGGGGGCAGGAGCCAGGTGGGCCTTGATTGGTGGGCATGTGGGCACCGTGACGTAGCAGCTAGCAAGCGGCGATTATATTTTAAAAAGTGAGTTTTGTGAACAATTTTACTCAAAATTTGGGGAAATAATTGACCGAATTTAGAGAGGAGTGCATTTATGAAATCGTAAGTTAAATCCCTACCGAAATTGTAAAAATCTCCGCGTTTTTGTGTCTGGTTTTCGAGGAGATATGTTTCAAATGCAAAATGCTGTACACCCACACACACACAGAGTTTTAATAGATACTAGACCAATGGCAGACCCGTTGGGTCTGCTCCCCCAATGCAGCCGTTCCCTACCCGTAGCCCCCACTGCAAATAGATTAGTTTCAGTTTAGAGATGCAGCGCGGAAACAAACCCTTTGGCCCACCTAGTCGGCGCCAACCAGGGATCCCAGCATAACATTATCCTACACACACTAAGGACAATTTTTACATTCATACCAAGCTAATTAACTTACTAATCTGTATGTCTTTGGAGTGAGTGAGGAAAACGAAGCAGCCGGAGAAAACCTACGTGGTCACGGGGAGAACTTACAAGCTCCGTACAGACAGCACCAATAGTCGAGTGTAACTAATAATTAAAATATTTGAGTCCCATATGTTTATAACCCAGACCTGAGAGTCTTAATATCAAGAAATGTGATATTTACAATCTCTTATGGAATTGAAATTCCCACGAGAATAACTGAATAGATTGGATTATAAGGAAATTGATTGTAGAGGAGTATCAAATTGGTGAACCATTTACTATCAATTGATTTGTATAAAAATTGTTCATATTGACATTTTCCACGAATTTGCTGGAATTTTGTGAAGATAAACTTCAAATAGTAAACATGGCCTGCCAACACAGGTACCTTGCCTGCAATTTCTTAAGATCTTTGAGGCACTTCAACATTTTTGGGTGTTCAGGAAGATTTAAAGTTCCTCCACCAGTGACTTGCTTGAATATATTGTATAGTTCTTGTTTCCATCAAATTGGTTAGTTCCATGGTGTATGGAAGCTTTGTTGCTCCGATTGAATGCCACAGTTGGGGCATAACAGTATAACAGTTGGTTTTATGGGATGAGGACAAGAGCTGAGCTAGGGTCCTTCACAAGATCAGTATCTAGCACCCCCTACTAGAACATAGAAATTACAGCTGTGTTTATACATAGTACCCCCATTTCAGGGCACCATAATGTTTGGGACGCGTGGCTTCACATGTGTTTGTAATTGCCGAGGTGTTTTTAAATGCCTCCTTAATGCAGGTATAAGAGAGCTCTCAGCACCTATTCTTTCCTCCAGTCTTTCCATCAACTTTGGAAACTTTGATTGCTGTTTATCAGCATGAGGACCAAAGTTATGCCAATGAAAGTCAAATGAGCCATTATGAGACTGAGAAACAAGAATAAAACTGTTAGAGACATCAGCCAAACCTTAGGCTTACTAAATCAACTGTGTGGAACATCATTAAGAAGAAAGAGAGCACTGGTGAGCTTACTAATCGCAAAGGGACTGACAGGCCAAGGAAGACCTCCGCAGCTGATGACAGAAGAATTCTCTCCATACTAAAGAAAAAAACTCCCAAACATCTGTCTGACAGATCAGAAACACTCTTCAGGAGTCAGGTGTGGATTTGTCAATGACCAATGTCCGCAGAAGGCAATAGACAATAGATAATAGGTGTAGGAGTAGGCCATTCGGCCCTTCGAACCAGCACCGCCATTCACTGTGATCATGGCTGATCATCCACAATCAGTACCCCATTCCTGCCTTCGCCCCATACCCCTTGACTCCGCTATCTTTAAGAGCTCTATCTAACTCTTTCTTGAAAGCATCTGGAGAATTGGCCTCCGCTGCCTTCTGAGGCAGAGAATTCTGCAAATTCACAACTCTCTGGGTGAAAAAGTTTTTCCTCAACTCTGTTCTAAATGGCTTACCCCTTATTCTTAAACTGTGGCCCCTGCTGCTGGAATTCATGAACAGAAATACAGAGGCTAAACTGCAAGATGCAAACCACTGGTTAGCCGCATAAATAGGATGGCCAGGCTACACTTTGCCAAGAAGTGCTTAAAAGAGCAACCACAATTCTGGAAAAAGCTCTTGTGGCCAGATGAGACAAAGATTAACATATCAGAGTGATGGCAAGAGCAAAGTATGGAGGAGAGTAGGAACTGCACAAGATCCAAAGTATACCACCTCATCTGTGAAACATGGTGGTGGGGGTGTTATGGCCTGAGCATGTATGGCTGCTGAAGGAACTGGCTCACTTATCTTCATTGATGTTACAACTGCTGATGGTAGTATCATAATGAATTCTGAAGTGTATAGACACATCCTATCTGCTCAAGCTCAAATAAATGCCTCAAAACTCCTTGGCTGGCGGTTCATTCTACAGCAAGACACTGATCTCAAACATACTGCTAAAGCAACAAAGGAGTTTCTCAAAGCAAAAAAATGGTCAATTCTTGAGTGGCCAAGTGAATCACCAGATCTGAACCCAATTGACCATGCCTTTTATATGCTGAAGAGAAAACTGACTGGGACTAGCCCCCAAAACAAGCATAAGCTAAAGATGGCTGCAATACAGGCCTGGCAGAGCATCACCAGAGAAGACACCCGGCAACTGGTGATGTCCATGAATCGCAGACTTCAAGCAGTCATTACATGCAAAGGATATGCAACAAAATACTAAACATGACTACTTTCATTTGCATGACATTGCTGTGTCCCAAACATTATGCTGCCCTGAAATGGGAGGACTATGTATAAACACTGCTGTAATTTCTACATGGTGAAACCAAAATGTATAAAAATGACCTTTATTAAAATCCGATAATGTGCACTTTAACCACATGTGATTTTTTTTTCTATTACAAATCTCAAATGGTGGCGTACAGAGGCAAATAAATAAATGATGGGTCTTTGTCCCAAACATTATGGAGGGCACTGTACATAATCTAATGTTGGACAGTTCCAGCCTGGGAAAAGGTTTCTGACTGTCTTCCCTATCTATGCCCCTCATAATTTTATATACTTCCGTCAAGTCTCCCCTCAGCCTCCAAGATTCCAGGGAAAACAATCCAAGTTTATCCAAACTCTCCTAGTAGATGAAACTCTCTAATCTAGGCTGCAATTGTTTTATAACATTTTAGGAAACCATCTTCCTTCTATGGAGATAGATGGTTATTCCTTTCCATTAAACAGTGGAAAAAATGTTTATCTGAGAGCATTCTTTCAAGATCTTTTGGGTGTATCTCTGCCATCTGGTCGCAAATTTAAGATAGTTTAATCACCGTGCAATAGTGTCGCTGACAACTGTTTCTCAGAGCTGAATAGAAAAGAACAGATTGTGTGATTGTCTGAAGCCCTGGGTGGTTTACAGTTTGGGAGGAAGTGATGAACATTGGTAGGCTACAACTTTGCAGCCAAGACCTCCAGCCAACTTGATTTTGGACCCCGTGACAGATTATAAACATAGAAAGTAGGTGCAGGAGTAGGTCATTCGGCCCGTTGATCCTGCGCCGCCATTCAATATGATTATGGCTGATCATCCAGAATCAGTACCCTGTTCCTGCTTTTTACCCATGTACTTTGATTCTGTTTGCCTTAAGAGCTCTATCTAACTCTCTCTTGAATACATCCAATTAATTAGCCTCCACTACCTCCTGTGGCAGAGAATACCACAGATTCACAACTCTATAGGTGAAAAGCTTTTTTCTCATCTCAGTTGTTTGATCAAGGAGCTTGAATAGAGCAAGTTTGCAGTAGAAGAAATTCTGTTTGACAGTCATGCTTTTATAGAAAATAAGTTGCCTCTCTTCTTTTCTCGGATACTGACAAAAATGGAAAATGTTCAGTGATAGAATTTCATCAATAAATTGATTAGAGCAAAACCCAAATCTCAAATTGCTGAGATTTCATGCAGATAATTTTGAAAAGAAGAAAGTTCACAGGATGGTATGTGATGTATTCTCGCAGTATACATAGAGTATTGGTTTTCTGTTGTGATAGTGGCATTGTTTATGCTGAGAAAGGAAAGGTTGCACTCTTGAATGCGGGAGACTTAAGGTCTACTTATGGAAGTAATACCATAGCCTAAATATTCAGTGAGACAACTAGAAACAAAAAAAGCCAGTCATAGCCTCCTCTTTCACATCCACTCATAATCTGCCCATACTTTTAACACCTAGAACACACATAAAGCAATAACTCCTCTGTAAGATGGCTCTGGTTGTTGAATCATGCCCCGACTCAAGTCACAACTGTTCGCCATGAGCAATGAAACAAGGAGAGAGGAATTTTGTTGGGGAAATCATTCACAAATGTCCAGCTGGATTTAAATTATTCTTGTGATGAAAAACCAGAAGTTTGTTTATTTATTTATTTATTTTTAATTTATTAGAAGCAAACGTACAAAAATAGAACCAACGGCATATTAAAATTATACAGTTGTTGTACAGCTTCAATTTTAACTTTTTAGCTTTGAATTAGAAGAAAAGAAAGGAGAAAAAGCAAGAAAGAGAAAGAGTGAGATGTGCAAAGATAGAACCCCTAGACTACCAAAGTAGTGTGGCCAAAGAATGAATAAAAGAAAGAAAGAAGAGAGGAATAGAAAAAAATAAAAGGACAAAGAGAAAAAAAGAAAGAAAAGTGGTGATATACCTGCCTCTCAACCCTCCCCACCCAACTCACCCAACCCATAGTTAGATTTAAATCCAAACTTGTGTTGCGCCATACTATCCTTGTAATAAATCAATGAAGGGTGTCCATCTTGGAAAAGTGATCAGGTTTTTCTGCTAAGACAAGTCTGATTTTTTCAAGGTGTAGTGTCTCGGACATGTTTATAATCCACATCTCAACTGATGTATGTTTACAAAATTTAAGTCTTTGTTTTTTCGCCGTTATCAGGCCATAATTAAAGAAACGTCTTAGAAATAGTGATAGCTCAGAACGGGATTCAGAAGTACCTAGTGATCAGTTCCATGTCGGGATCCAATTTTATTTTTAGTGTTTTTGAAAAAAATTCAAAAATTCCTCTCCAGAAATGATGTAACTTTATACAAGAGGCAAAGGAATGGGTTATAGTTGCTTCCTGAAGGAGACATTTATCACAAATAGGAGATACCAGAAAAAAACAGAAGTTGACAATTAGAGGTAAAGTTTCCTTTGTGGTGACATCTATTATGGTTTTGTAGTCCCGCTATTTACAGAACAGCATTTCTAATTACAGTAATTTTTGTGGCTAGACTATATATTGAGGACATAGGCCATATGTTTAAGGTGATGGGAAAAGATTTAATAGGAATCTAAGGGGTAACTTTTTCACACATAGGGTGTTGGGTGTAGGAACAAGCTGCCAGAGGAGGTAGTTGAGGCTGGGACTATCCCAACATTTAAGAAAAAGTTAGACTGGTAAATGGATAGGACAGGTTTGGAGAGATATGGATCAAACGTGGGCAGGTTGGACTAGTGAAGTTGGGACATGTTGGCCATTGTGGGCAAGTTGGGCCGAAGGGGCTCTTTTCACACTGACTGTGACTTTATTTTTAGTTTAGAGATACAGTGCAGAAACAGGCCCTTCGGCCCACCGAGTCCACGCCCACCAGCTATCCCCACACATTAACGCTATCCGACATACACTTGGGACAATTTACATTTATAGCAAGCCAATTAACCTACAAACCTACACGTCCTTGGAGTGTGGGAGGAAACCAAAGATATCGGCGAAAATCAACGAAGGTTATCGGGAGAACGTACAAACTCCGTACAGGCAAGCACCTGTAGTCAGGATCGAACTCGTGTCTCCGGCACTGAAAAGCAGCAGCTCTACTGCTGCGCCACCGTGCCGCACAGACTCCATGATATATGATAAAAGAGCAAGAACGACAGGTTACAATGAGATCTGTACCTGTTAAACCAGAAGGCAGGGTATGCAGGAAGGATTATGTGCTTGTAAATGGAGTGTTTATTAACAGAAGGGAATAGAAAGTAAAACTATA
Organism: Amblyraja radiata; assembly: GCF_010909765.2. NCBI lineage: Eukaryota > Metazoa > Chordata > Chondrichthyes > Rajiformes > Rajidae > Amblyraja > Amblyraja radiata. The sequence continues at coordinate 148,815,562 of NC_045956.1, forward strand.
TGAGGGTAGATCTACCAATGACTGTAAATATGCAACAGATGTGAGCATGTTCATTGAGGATCTATTTTAGAAATAGGTTGAATTAGGAAGCAGTTTTATCAATAGGTATTTTTATTATAGCATGTAATATGTTACTTATTGTTGTTGACATTCGTCTAATCGATTAATAAGCATTGAAGATATTAACATTAATTCTACAGCTCTCATGAATCTAAAACATTAAAAACATATTTACTGAACTGAATAATTTCATTTGAAAACATTTACTGATAGGAATATACTTCAAGATCTTAAATTGTTGAGAGGTTTATAAGGAGGCTGTAAACATATTCCCCCAATGGATATCTCAAAGCAAAAAAATAATTGGAAGAAGCAAGATGAAATTGAGAAGCCTTGTTAACATACAGATTAAAGTGTGTCTTGTAAACCAGTGGAGATATGGTGCACATTTGCAGCAGGAGTTATTTTTGGATTAATGAAATAAATTGCAGGAATATCCGGTTGGACAAAAGGTTGAAAGATTAGAATGATAATTATCGAAAAGGATGATCTAAATATTTCAAGTAACATAGAAGTCTATTTTGACAGAGGTTTGGGATACTATTTTGCCTTTTCTTTAACTGCAAAGAAAAAAAATGCAGTGGAAATTATGTTTAATGGATGGATGTTCTGAGTCTGGACATTTTCAGGGCAAGGTAGAGGGAGAAAAAAGGAGAGGCAGAAAAGCGCACTTTTCCAGTTTTATTCTGACTTCTCTATTCTCTATATTGCAGCATTCTTAGAGCAATAGGTTGAGTTAACAATGGCTAACAATTAGATTTTTTTTAAAGGAATAATTATATTTTGTGGAGTTGTTCTAGAATTCAGGACATAAACTACCCAATACTGGGGTAATGTAGGAAGCAGATTTGACAAATTTGAGCAGCAAAGATCCATTATGTGAAAATTATGGGGTTTTATGTGGTTACCTTAGACATTAAGTATTGGTACAATTAGTACAAAATTATTAGATTCCAATGGAGAAAGGATGCCCTTGAAAATCGCATCAACATCAGTTTCATGGGTACATATTTACAAGGTTGGTACAATTGCTATTACTTCTGGAATCCTACAATTTTCCATCAGATAAATACAATTAATAGAACAACAATTTTGTGCTCGGTACATAGGATTTGATATTATACACTCCTGATGAGTAATGATCCATGCTGCATCTGACTAGGCAGAAAATCTGGAGATAAATTACAAAGCCATAAAAGAAATACAAATAATAATTTATCATCATTGTCAAAGAATAATTATTCATAGGTCACAACGTATAAAAAATTGTACCGTGTTCCAATATTAAAGGAGACAGTCAGGATGTATGATAAATGCCTTCCAATCTAGCGTGTAACATCAGCAATACAACTGAAACATGCAATGGAACACATAGATCATATACTTTAAGCAATTTATTGATAATTATAATGGTAGCTTGTGCAGTTCTGTTTACTACATCATTTTTATGATTCTTAGGTTAAATTATGAGAAATTAATGGATTTAATTTTCAAAACTGCACATTTTCTGAACTAGCAGGCTGTCAAAGAAATTTACCAGTAAGCTACATTTCTGAAAAATTGACTTTTATATCATCCCGTGGCAAGATCAGAGTCTGGAATTAGGAATGGAAGCAAAAATACATTGTTATCAGTACAGCGAAGAGCTGGTATGACAGCAATGCGCATCTGCATGTCATAATGGATAAGGGGGAAATCCTTTAGGACCGAGATGAGAAGAAACTTTTTCACACAGAGAGTGGCGAATCTCTGGAACTCTCTGCCACAGAGGGTAGTTGAGGCCAGTTCATTGGCTATATTTGTAATATATTTTTTTATTAAAGGTAATCAATTACAATGCTTCAAACAACTTTATATCAAATTAATTCAATTTGCATTAAGTAAAACACTAGTAATACTTATCTACTGTTTTTTTAGAAATAATGATAGAGAAAGAATAGAGGAAGAATAAATCATTAAGAGAGTGATTAAATAATAATTTGATTATATATAGGAAAGAAAAGAGAAACGAAAAAAAAAAAAAAAAAAAAAAAAAACATTTTTAGTAACCACAATATGTATTATTAATAACACTACTACAAGTGATAGTATCAATAAAGACATATATGTAATTCCAATATAAAAATGAATTATTCTCACCAAATCCCGCAGGGTGCACGTCGAGCTGTGTTGCCAAGAACAGCTACTTCTCTAAATACTGTATATATGGAGACCATATCTGTTCAAAAGAATTATACTTGTCCAATAGGACAAATCTAATTCTTTCCAGATGTAACGTCTCCATCATCTCTGTTGCCCACATTTTGGTTGTGGGGGATAATGTTCCCTTCCAAAATTTCAATATGATTTTTTTTCCAATTATTAAACAGTAATCAAAGAAATTTCTTTGATTTACTGTAAGTGATAGATGTAAATCCGGAATTCCAAATATTATTAGCTTTGGGTTAGGGTCCAATTTAACTTTGATGACTTCAGAAATAACTTTAAAGATTTCTGTCCAGTAATAATTCAATTTAGGACATGTAACGAAACTATGTATTAAATTTGCCTCTGCTTTCTTGCACTTATCACAAATAGCGGAGAGATTCGGAAAAATACTATTTAATTTAGTTTTCGAATAATGTAACCTATATAATACTTTAAATTGTATCAGTATATGTCTGGCGTTTAATGAACACCGGTGTATTCGTTGTAGACTTTCTTCCCAGTTTTCTTTTGTTATAGCCAATCCCATTTCATTTTCCCATGCTTGACGATATACTTCCGTTATTGGATTCTCCTTATCCAAAATGATGTTATATATATAGGCTATTAATTTTTCTGTATTTGGATATAAATTAAACAGTTCATCTAACAATCCTGCTTCTTTATTTTTATAATCTTGTGTATTGGATTTAATATAATCTCTAATTTGTAAATACCTAAACAAATGTTGTGGAGACAATCCATAAATATCTTGTAACTCCTGGAATAAAAGAAATTTTCCTTTTCTATACAGATGTTCTATCCTTGTAATTCCTAAATCATCCCATTGTTTAAACCCCCCATCTAATATAGCAGGTTTAAACGATGGATTATTCATAATTGGTAATCTAAATGAGAGATTATCCAAGTGTAGAGTCTTAACTATTTGTTTCCAAATACGTCTATTATTATATATTATTAGGTTGTCTTTATAATATTTTTTTTGTACTTCCGTTGGTGCAAAAATTATCGAACCTACATTGAAAGGTAGACAGTCCTCCTTTTCTATATTTAACCATGTCGGTTCATGATCCATATTTACCCACCAGAAATTCATATTCTTAATCTGAACAGCCCAAAAATAATATAAAAAGTTTGGAAGTGCTAATCCTCCATTTATCTTAGCTTTACATAGATGTTTTTTATTTATTCTGTGATTTTTATAATCCCAAATAAAGCTATTGACAATATTATCAATTTTTTTAAAAAAAGTTTTCGGAAGAAAAAAAGGAATAGCCTGAAACAAATATAACAACTGCGGTAGAAATACCATCTTTATGGCACTTATTCTACCAATCATGGATATAGGCAGTGTTTTCCAATATAAAATATTTTTTCTAAGTTTATCTAATAGTTGAGGATAGTTGGATTTTATTAATGCGTTATGAGTTTTAGTTACGTTAATCCCTAAATATTTAAGTTTGTCTGTAACTACTTTTAATGGGTATTGTTGTAATGTATTAAGATTTATTCCTGTTATTGGCATAATCTCGCTTTTATCCCAATTAATCCTATACCCAGAAAATGCACCAAACTTAGTTATAATGTTTAGCAGGTTGGGAATACTAATTTCCGGTTTTGTAATATAAATCAAAACATCATCTGCATATAAAGAAATTTTATTAATTGTTGTATCAGTATTATAGCCATATATTTCAGGTTCAGATCTAATTTTTTCCGCCAATGGTTCTATCACCAATGCGAACAATAAGGGTGATAACGGACATCCCTGTCTGCATCCCCTAGAGAGTTTGAATTTGGCTGATAAAATTTGGTTAGTCAAAATTCTTGCCATAGGATTCGAGTATAAAATTCTTACCCATTTACAAAATCTATCCCCCAATTGAAACTTTTCCATTATATTAAATAAATACATCCATTCCACCTGATCAAACGCTTTTTCTGCATCTAGTGATATAACCGCTAGTTCCGTATCTCGTATTCTTTTTGAATATATAATATTAAACAAACGTCTGAGATTATGGGATGAGTAACGTTTTGGGATAAAACCTGTTTGATCATAATGTATTAATTTAGAGATCACTAAACTTAATCTCCTAGATAAGACCTTAGTTAATATTTTTTGGTCTGTATTTAAAAGGGCAATCGCTCTATATGATCCAGGATCTTCCAAATCCTTATCTACTTTAGGGATGAGTGTAATTGTGGATTCATTTAAAGATTCTGGTAATTTTCCTTGGTCATATGCATATCTATACATTATTTGTAATCTTGGGGAAATCAGATCTTGAAATTTTTTATAAAATTCTGCACTCAGGCCATCTGGGCCCGCTGCTTTTCCGTTCTTAAGCGAACTAATTGATTCTATAATATCTTTTACTGTTATTTCAGCATTTAACAATTCTCTACCTTCCTGATCTAAGCTATTGATTTGACATTCTTGTAAAAATATTTCCATACTATCTGTTTGTCCTGTTAGTTTTGACGAATAAAGATTTTTATAATATTGTAAAAATCTATCATTAATATCTTTTGGAGTAATTAATATATTTCCATACTCAGATCTAATTCCGTGTATCATCTTCTCATCTTCTAATTTTCTAAGCTGTCGTGCTAGTAATTTTTGTGGCTTATCTCCAAATTCAAAATACACTTGCTTAGTTTGTTGAAAAAGTTTAATCACTTGATTAGAATATATTTTATTTAATCTATATTTTACTGAGGGTAGTCGAGGCCAGTTCATTGGCTATATTTAAGAGGGAGTTAGATGTGGCCCTTGTGGCTAAAGGGATCAGGGGGTATGGAGAGAAGGCAGGTACGGGATACTGAGTTGGATGATCAGCCATGATCATATTGAATGGCGGTGCAGGCTCGAAGGGCCGAATGGCCTACTCCTGCACCTATTTTCTATGTATCTATGTATAATGGATTAAAGTGGAGCCTTATATGTTATTAGTAACAATTTCTCTTTTAATTGCACAAGCTGTAATTACAAAATCCCGATTGCCAGGTCAATATTAAGTCTAATTTATCTCCTGAATTGTAAGATACATCGAAACAGAAAATTGGTGCCCCCTTCCTGTTTTTTCCCACATCTCTTGATTCTGTTAGCCCCAAGAGCTAAATCTAACTATTTAAATCGTCCAGTGAATTGGCCTCCACTGCCTTCCATGGCAGAGAATTCCACAGATTCACAACTCTCTGGGTGAAAAGGTTTTTCCTCATCTCAGTCCTAAATGGCCTACCCCTTATTTTTAAACTGTGACCCTTGGTTCTGAACTCCCCTAACATGGGGAACATAATTCCTGCATCCAGCCTGTCCAATCCTTTAAGAGTTTTATATGTTTCTATAATACAAATGCCGGGGGTGACGGTGGCGGCAGATACAATAGTGGCATTGAAGAGCCCTTTAGATATGCATATGGACATGCAGGGAGTAGAGATTAGTTTAATTTGGCATCGTGTTCAGTATGGACATTGTAGGGCGAAGGGCCTGGTCAATATGCAGCGGTTTTAAGTGAGCTGACTTTATCTTGAAAAATTTCAGCTCATTCAAGGCTCTCCCACTCATGAAGACATCTTAACATTGATTTTATCATGTCCCCTTCGGATCTTGTATGTCTCTGTAAGATCATCTCCAATTCTTCTAAAAGAATGGTCCCAACTTGTTTTTTTTCCTCTTTAGAGGACAACCCTATCATCACAAGGATTAGCCCAGTAAATCTCCTGCCATCTGCCTCCAATGCTACAATATTCCTACACTTTTATTGGGTAATGGGAACGAAACAGCGTTCTGTACTCCAAGTATGGCCTTTCCAACACCCTATCTAATTATATCAAAATAATTATATTTCTAAACTACAGAATCTTTGCAATAAAGACGACCATGCAATTTGCCACCTTACTACATGGTCATAAAATCATAGCGCTATACAACACAGAAACAGACCCTTTGGCCCAATTGCTCCATGGCAACCATGTTGTTTTTGCACCACTTCCTCTGGCAGCTTGTGTCATATACCCACTACCCTCTGTGTGGAAAAACATGCCACTCGTGTCCCCTTTAAATCTTTCTCTTAACTAATGCCCTCCTTTTTCTTCGACCCTGGAAAAAATGCTACAACCATCCAACTTATCTTTGTCCTTGTGATTTTATAAACCCCTTTTATAAGGTCTTTCATATTTCAAATGATAAATCATCCACTTTGGAGCCAAATGTTGTAGAATAGAATATGTTCCATGCTAGAAATAAAGATTCAAAGAGATTTGGGAGTCCATCTACAAAGGTCACCTATAGCTTTGACAAGTACAGCTAGTGCAATGAACTGTCACAGCTTATACCTAAGTGCTGGAGGCTGGGCATAGCCTGGCAAGTGATAAGCAAGTGGCAAGGAGCCTGAAGAAGAGTCTCAACTCGAAAACGTCAACAATTCCTTCTCTCCAGAAATGCTGCCTGTCCCGCTGAGTTACTCCAGCATTTTGGCCAGTTATCTCAGCAAGTGATAGGTGTATACAGGTGATGGAGGGCTGATTGGCAGATGGGTGGAATAAGTGACAAAGGGGAGAGGTGAAAAGGAGATAAAAGCATGTCAGATAAGCAAAGAAAAGGAGTGAAATGTAAAGCTGGATCGAGACATCAGGGTGGAAGTGGACAAGAGGGAGATGGAAAGAGGGGGGAATGAAATGTAAATATGAGACTCGGGGATGGGAGATGAGTGTATGGAGGAGGGGAAAGGAGCAAGGTGAACGGTGGGAGATAGTCAGAGTAATGTGTATGTACTGGTTGGGGGCGGGAGGTGGCGGGTAAAGAGGAGTCCGATTTGGGAGAGATTTCTGCCAGCAAAAATTGCGAGTGAAGGTTGTACATGAACTCCCACATGTTCGAGGTGATGTTGGTCAATGAAAATTAAAAAAAATACAATGCTGGAGATCTGAAACAAAAACAGAACAAGCTGGAAAACCTTTGAAGGTCAGGCTATGTGGCTTTCTATATGGGCTTTTTACGTAACATGCAGACGTAACTCTTTAAAAATTATGTTACTTAATATCATAGTTAAAAGTTAATGCTACCCACATTTCTGTTGAATTTTCATTCTTTTTAATGAAGAATTAACACAATTTCCACAAATTTTTAGTAGTAACACATTCAATAACTGCCAACAAATTGAATATCTTAATAGGCTAGAATATTGATTGTAGTGATCGTAATGTTTCAATATGATAATTGGATGGCCAAAGAAAACTGAGGACATTATCATTCCACAAAATAGGACCAATTACAATATACAACTTGTCATGTCGTATATCTACATAATTTAATTAACGTTACTAAAATGATGATTACTATCATAATTATAATAATTTACAGCCACACACTTGCCATAACCATCATCCCAGGCCTTTTCTCCCTAATAACTGGACTTAACTTTTGCCATTCAATTTCAAATCATGAAATCTTTGTTTGGAGCCTTATGTTATAAATTAGGATATATTCCAGGCTAGAAGTAAAAATTCAAAGCGATTTGGGGCCCATCTACAAAGATCACCTAATGCTTTGACAGGTAAACCAAAGGCCTATTGAAATGTCAGAGCTTATACCTAGAGCCAGAAGGTGAGAGGACATGAGCTAAGCCACAGCCTGGGGTTGATACATATGGATCAATGTGAACATTTCTGTGAAACCACCCTTCCCTCTCCCCTTGGAGCGATATACTGTCCTTGCATGGACTGCAGTGCGGAATTCAGCAAAAATAATTTTGGTCTTCTAAGGGTTAATTAAAAAGGAAAGGTCACACAAACTAGAATTTTATTCCCTGCATTTAGAAGGTTTGGAAAGATTTGCACTCTGGTTTATATGGCCATAAACCTATATGTATTCAGACACTGATGCAGGTTACATGCACCAGAGTATAATGAAATTCCTTGTTCACATAAAGCTCAAACTAAACAGTGAAAATAAAAACAAAAATATTTCTTTGAACTTTCAGTAAGAAATGCAACTTCCCAATATATTGTGTTAGAATGCAATTCCTAAGTATTAGTATTTTAAAAAACTAGGTTTTAAATAAGTATTCTTATCTAACGTTACACCAATATCTTGGTTGATACAGTCACAGATACTCTTGCATGAATCATACCCTTTATTTGCCAACAAATGATTTGTCACTCGTGATTAAAATAACAGATCTAAAATAACATTCCTGCACCATGTAACTTTTATTTAGCAAAGCGCAGTTATATTAAGACTTGTGCTAAATTGGCACATTTGCTAAATGAGTGTTTTAGATATTTTCTTTGGAAAACCATTGGAAACATTTCATAGCAGAGATCAAAAAAGATCTGCAAATATGTAATTAAATAAAGCTGGATGACATATTTAGAATATTTAGAAATAATTGACAGATTAACACTGTTTTAAGTTTTAACTAAAGGTAACCACATCAAACATTAACCCATTTTTGTTGATTTGTATTAAGTACTGTCAATAATTTGTTCATAAGTGATAGGAACAGAATTAGGCTATTCGGCCCATCAAGTCTACTCTACCATTTAATCATAGCTGATCTATCTCTCCTTCTTAACCCCATTCTCTTGTCTTGTCCCCATAACCCCTGACACCTATACAAATGTATCCTCATTCATAGATCAATGTCCATGTATTATTCTTTTGTGTGGAATTAACTATATTATTTAAATAAACATTATCATTGGTTTAAGTTATCAGTTCGGTTTAAAAAAAATTTATGTGTCTTCTAAGCATTTGGAACACGCAAACTGGCTTCCATCCACCAGATTTGACCTTGCTGCTGAAGTATCAGTGATAACCTGTTGGGGGAGCAGTTAAAGTTGCGCAAGTTAAAATAAGGCTAGGCATGCGACTTCCACGACTTTTTCTGCCAATGTACATCAACTCAGTAAGGTGACTCCAGCAGTTTAAAAGATTGCAGCATGTTGGACGATGCTTTTCAAAACTCTGATCCGTATTGAAACCATTTCCTTAAAGAACCCACATAATCATGATGGATATTTTTTAACATAGGACACAAAATTCTGACCTGCAAAATCTATTCACCAAATGCTGAAACACTTTTACTGTAACTGGAATATGGTATTGTATTTTGTATAGTATGTCATAGAGTGTAAAAAAAACAGGTCCTTCGACCCAACTTGCCCACACCGGCCAATATGTCCCAGTAGCCCCACCTGCCAGCATTTGGTCCATATCCCTCCAAACCTATCCTATCCACGTACCTGTCCAACTGCTTCTTAAATGTTGGAATAGTCCCTGCCTCAACTACCTCCTCTGCAGCTTGTTCCATACATCCACTACTCTTTGTGTGAAAATGTTACACCTCAAATTCCTATTAAATCTTTTCCTCTTCACCTTAAACCTATGTCGTCTGGTCCTCGATTCACCTATTCTGGGCAAGAGACTCTGTGGACCTACCCAATCTATTCCTCTCATGATCTTATAGACCTTTATAAGATCACCCCTCATCCTCCTGCGCTCCAAGGTATAGAGTCGTAGCCTACTCAACCTCTGCCTATAGCTCAGACCCTCTAGTCCTGGCAACACCCTCGTAAATCTTTTCTGTAGCCATTTCCATCTTAACATCTTTCTTATAACACGGTGCCCAGAATGGAATACAATACACTAAATGTGGCCTCACCGACATCTTATACAACTGCAGCATGGCCTCCTAACTTCTATACTCAATGGCTGATGAAGGTCAATGTGCCAAAAGCCTTTTTGACCACCCGATATACCTGCGACTCCACCTTCAGGGAACTATGCACCTGCACTACTAGATCCCTCTGCACTACAACACTCCCCAGAGCCCTGCCATTCACTGTGTATGTCCTGCCCATGTTAGACATTCCAAAATGTAACTCCTCACATTTTTCTGCATTAAATTCCATCAACCATTCCTCAGTCCACTTGGCCAATCGATCAAGATCCTGCTGCAATTGATCCAACCATCTTCACTATCTACAAAATCACCCACTATCTGCAAACTTGCTAATCTTGCCGTGTATGTTCTCATCCAAATCATTGATATCAATGACAAACAGTAATGGATTCAGCATCGAACCCTGAGGCACATCATTAGTCACAGGCTTCCAGTCCGAGAAGCATACTTCCACCATCACTGCATCCTTCCATGAAGCCAATTTTCTAACCATGGTACTAGACATTTGTGTTATGACTTCTGAAAATGTAAACAAAATGAAATAATTCCCCGTGTCTTGAGTTCTCAACTTAAGACAACATATCTAGATGTTGAAAGGCTAATTCAGTGGACCAAGCACAGGCTCGGCGATCGTTTCGCTGAACTCCACTCAGTCCGCTTAGGCCTACGTGATCGCCCAGTTGCCCAACACTTTAACTCCCTCTCCCATTCCTATACTGACCTTTCTGTCCTGGGTCGTCTCCACTTTCTGAGCGAGGCCCAATACAAATTGGAGGAACAGCACCAAATATTTCACTTGGGCAGCTAACAACCCAGTGGTATGAACATTAATTTCTCTAACTTCAAGTAGCCCTTGGTTTCCCTCTCTCTCTCCGTTCCTCCTCCAGCTCTCCAACTAGTTTCAACATCTATCTGATTAATTAGACTGATATTTTACTGATTTCCCCTCAGCAAAAAATGTACCATTCTAATTTCCTTGATCAACATCTGCTTTGATCTGTTGTTTTCACACCTTACCCTACCATATCTCTCGTCTCCCCCTCCCCTGACTCTCAGTCTGAAGAAGGGTCTCAACCTGAAACGTCACTCAGTCCTTTCTAGAGATGCTACCTGTCCCGTTGAATTACTCCAGCATTTTGTGTCTAATTCAAAGGATGTCTCTGTCCCAAGGAAATAAACAACCTGCATTTCATCATCTCAGGAAATGTTAAGTCATTAAAATACCAGTTATACTATCATAATATGTGACCATTTTAAGAAATGTTTAGTTTAACCAGCCTGTCTTGCTGGCAACATTACAAATGCAGGTTGTGGAAGATGAATTTGCTATAGGATGGTGATCATAAGGACTGTCGTGTTCATGGAATATTTTATAATGTGCAATCAGGTGGAGGCACCCTAAAATATTTCAGTCTTCCAAAGTACATTTGAAGTTTTAGTTTTAGTTTGGTATATTGTCACAGTTTAGTATATAGTATATAGTACAGTGAAAAGCTTTTGTTGCGTGCTATGCAGTCAGCAGAAAGACACCATTACAATCGACCCATTTACAGTGTATAGATACATGATAAGAAAATAACATTTAGTGCAAGGTAAAGCCAGCTAAGTCCGATCAAGGATAGTCCGAGGGTTACCAAAGAGAGAGTGGCCAGGGTGCGGCTCGTCCTTGTTTATGCTGCTGGCCTTGCCGAGGCTAGGTATATCTTTTATCTATTTTAATCAACTGAGAATTGGGTTGATATCTAAAACGATCCTCGTTGCCTTTGTTTGTGTCCTGGTACAATACAGTTCCTGAGAATAATTGAACCTATCGATTGCAATTAGTGTTTACATTTTGACTGCTTTTTAATTGATGTACAGAAGAGTAGAAATTTATTTGGAAAATAATATTCCCTGGCTGTGAATTACTTTGTACTTGGGAGCATTTGGTGTGTTCACACTGAGTGCTGTACAAGAATGATGAATGCTATTGAATTCTGAGTGGATACGTTGCTTTATTCACTGAATTACATTTCTACCTTTGGGATGACTTTTTCATTGATTTGTGGTGGACTTATTAGGGAATACGTCTTCTGTCCACCATTATCACCCACACCCATGCCCCCAGCCCCCACCCACAAATCTGTTTAATAAGCTACTAGTGCAACCCAAAATTTTATAGTGTTGTGAATTTTGGTTTGCCAAAAGCAGAAATGATTTTTAAATATTTCATTGTAATTGAAATCTCGCACCACTCTATTTTTCTCAAAAGAAAAAATCAGCTCTGGACCCAAAAATGCAATTTTGTTGTTAACAGCAGCTGCAGACATAATGTATTGGCAGTCATTTCAACATTAGATCACAAGAAATATGATGAACCATCCAGTCCTTCTGCCATTTATCAAGATCTTGACTGATCTCCCACCCCAGTTCTATTTTACAATTCTATCTCCTCATCCATTTAGTTGTTTATTAAAGCACCAAAAACTGTCTGGTGAAAGAATGATTGAGCTTTTACAGGCATCTTCCAAAGGTTCACCACCCCTTAGAGTGAAGAGATTTCTCTTCATTTTAGTCCCAAATGGCCTACTCCTTATCCTCAAACAGGTTTCAAACTGTCTCTCGATCTGAGACTCCTCATTCAGATCATAAATCATTGTGGTCAAAGGATAAGCCAAGTTTCCAATACTCTATAGTAATACGAGATGATATTTAATATTTAACTTAGTTAGAATTCAAAATGAAAATATTACAATGTGAGCACATCGACTCCCAAGTACAGTACAAAGAATTTCCCATGAAGGTGTTCATGAAGTTTGTGCTCTATCATAAATGAATTAAAGTGTGATTAACATGTAAATATTATTTCCAATGAATACTTCCAATTATTCTCTGTAACTAACCAAAATTCAAATATGTTGCTCAGCATGTTCTTTCTTCAAAATAGGTTGGAGACTTATTAGAAAGAATGCTGCATTTAACAGTTGTCACAGTCCCCACGAATGCTGCATTTAATGTTGCAATGTTGATTTAAAATTAAGTCGACAATTAACGTGACTTATACTTCACATATTAGCTGTGTGCAAAATTTAAACTGACGTCAGGAGATTTTTGTTTTTAATAAGTATAGCATTAGTCACACGTGTCTGCTAAAATGAGATCATCATAGACTGAACAGTTTTTAAGCATCTGATGACCCTTGTAGTTTAATGACTCAGCCTAGACTTAATTATCTACTATCCTGGTTCAGGCAATATGTAGCTAAGATGCACAGACCACAGATTTATTTGGATTGGTCCCCAGACTATACTGCACTCTATCAGATAATGGAAGAGTAAGGTATTATAATTATTTCTCTCCCCCCCCCCCCCTTCTTCACCTCATCATAAACATGGGATAGGGGGGCAGAGGCCAAGGTTTTCCTGCCAATAGCTATCCAAGTAACTGCTGGTGGAAAGAGCTCATGACAGGAGGGCAGGGACAATGAGTTTCAATTCAATTCTGCCTCCTCCACACCTTCGGTTGAATGTTTCTGGAATGTGTGGAACTACTAAGCAAAAAACATCATTTTCCAAAGAGGACAGAAAACCAAAGAAGAAAAATACTTATGCAGCCTACAAATTTTGAATTTTTATTCTAACCTTTTAAGTAAAACAATCAGGTGCATGGACACAACTCGGTCATGTTTTCTCTTTTTTTCCCTGCGGTTAAAAGCACAAAATAACTGAAAGTCACGAGGACGAGAGAGTTAGCTTTGATATTATATTTTCGCCCATCTTTAATTTAGTACAGGGCATTAGTTGAATAACGTGCTCCAGTTTAATGGATTGTCTGGGTAATTTGCAATGAAAGGTCTAGGCTATGGGAATAGAATCCTAATGGCCCTGTCAGACGTTGATGAGTAGAGCATGGGAGGCCATGCTCTTAGAGCACTGCTAAAAGAAAATAAACCTTGTTTGCTTTTAAAATAGGATACACTTGAAACCTGGCTTGAAAGAATGTGAAAGTGAAACCAATGTCCACGGGTGGTTTAGTCAGGAAGCAGTGAGAGACCAATGGGAAATATTGCATCAGACGGAGCCTATTGTGCAAAATGGAGTAAAAATACTTTTTTTAAAAAGCACCGGTTATCAGATAAAATTTTCTGTGAGACATATTACTATTTTAATCTTGAGAGTCTCTGCAAGCAATTGTTATTACCTCTTCTTTATCTTTCTTAAATATTGATGAATGCAGAAATTGCAATCAATTGGACTAAGAAGATGGAAATTAAAATGTTTATATTTCTTTACCACCTCTGATTGCTCTTGTTAATGTTTGTGCGCAGAATTTGATTCTGCATCACCAGACTAGTTGTGCAAGATATTTCATACCAATTTTATGCTCATCAACCTAATGCGAGAAAGGGCAGGAAAAGGGAAGATCCCAAATATTATAATCAAACTCTGCTATGTTAATACATTTTCCCTCAATTAAATAAACGATCAGGATTTTATGGGTGTCGTTGTATGAAATGGATATCTGATTTAAAACCTTTAATGTATGAATAATCATGGGTATAGTTAGGAGAGCTACTCAGAAGTGACACTGGTGTCAGTAGTGAATAAGAATAAGGAAAAAATACATAATGCAAAGATTATCATTGTGATATAATTATACTAATACAAGAAAAACAAAATAAAAGGTGATGCACAATAATAAAAATGCTTCCTTTGCTGTAAACTCAATTTCAGAAATGATATCGTTCAGCATTACAAAGCAGGAAAAAAGCCCGACTGTATTCAATTGCATCATCTTTATCTCAATTACATTTATCCATTTTGCTCTGCGTCCTTTCTTAATAAATAGCTATCATCTTGATTTTGAAGATTTTAATTATCTTAACCATAGAAATATTTTTAGGCAAGGCAGTTACTGATATACCGTGCTCTTTGTATGAGAAGTGATTTCACTCCACTTGGTCTGGCTCAAATTATATGAATCTGCCCCTTGTACTGGATCTGTCTGACAGGGGAAATAATTTCACTGTATAAACCCGAGTGCAGGACATTTTAAAGATCTCGGTCACCTCACCCTTCAACCTTCTAAACTCAGGGGAATGAAAAGTAAGTTTACCAATCTGCCGCAATTTAGCTCTTTAACCCCAAGAATTAGTATTGTATTTTATCACCCACTTTATATCTTTAAAGTTTACTGACCAAAATGAATAAAAATTAGTGATACAGTTGAAATCTAATTTCTTAACATTGCATAATAAACTGTATTTCGTTGTTGAAATATAAGATAAGGGACTCAGAAAGAAAAGGAACGTTTTAATGGATTTTGCATTAAATCTTAACAAAACGATTTTGACAGTATGGAAAGGAAGAATTCAGCTACAATAATGGGCAATAGCTAACCGAAGGAAGACACAAAATGCTGGAGTAACTCAGTGGGACAGGCAGCATCTCTGGAGAGATGGCATTGGTGCTACTTCCTGCACCCGTGCAGAACTCATGGACATCATTAACTTCACCACCAATTTCCATCCTGCACCCAAATTTACTTGGACCATCTCCGAAATCTCCCTTCCATTTATTGATCTCGCCTTCTCTACCGACTGACATCGGTTATAAACCCCCTTCTCTCCCGTGATGCTGCCTGTCCACTGAATTACTCTAGCATTTTGTGTCTATCTTCGGTGTAAACCAGTATCTGCACAGATCACCAAAGGATACAGGAAATTGATAAATGAGCCTGAAGTGAAATGAAGATAATTTTTTGTTTTGTTTTGGGATGCTTTGCTTGAAATGGAAATGGAAAAAACATTTCAGGGATGAATTAAAAAAGGAGAACAATTAAAGGAGAACAATTCCCGGGATGACGGAACTGTCATATGTTGATAGAATGGAGCGACTGGGCTTGTATACTCTGGAATTTAGAAGGATGAGGGTATCTTATCGAAACATATAAGATTTTTAAGGGCTTTTCACACAGAGGGTTGTGAGTCTGTGGAATTCTCTACCTCAGAAGGCAATGGAGGCCAATTCTCTGTATGCTTTCAAGAGAGAGTTGGATAGAGCTCTTAAGGATAGCAGAGTCAGGGGATATGGGGAAAAGGCAGTAACGGGGTATTGATTGTGGATGATCTGCCATGATCACAATGAATGGTGGTGCTGGCTTGAAGGGCTGAATGGCCTACTCCTGCACCTATTGTCTGTTGTCCATAACAATTATATGCTATCGACAGCAGAATAAAGGGCCTGTCCCACGAGCATGCGACTCCATGCGGCAAGCGCGACCTAAGCGACTCTATGCGGCAAGCGTGACCTAACGTGGTCGCTTGAGCCGTACGGCCTCGCGGGGCCGGTACCAATTCGATCGCCGGAGCCATATGGAGTTGTGCGGAGATGGTCCCGACATCGCGCGGGGCTCCGAAAAACTGACCGTGTTCAAAAATTCCACGCAGCAACGGCCTGCCGGCCCGCAGCTGCCTCGACGCCGTACAGCACGCGCAAACTTCCTGCGGACTTCGCTCGAACTTCATGTCACTCACTCGACCTCCGCACGACCCCCGCTTCTGGTTAGGTCGCGCTTGCCGCATGGAGTCGCTTAGGTCATGCTTGCCACATGGCGTTGCATGCTCGTGGGACAGGCCCTTAAGGGAGTAGAACTATTTGTATACTACTTTACAAGGGTGGGCATAGGCTCAAGGGTTGAATGGCCTCCTTCTGCGCTGCTTTATTCTATTTTTCCATGAACGTAGATTTCTGTAAAATCTCACATACCCATTCTAAGAATTTGTACTTACCAGATACCCGAGGATTGGTGCCAGGTGCATCATTTCAAGAAAAGGTGCAATGCATTCAAACCCAAAAGTGAACCCAATTAAATCCAAATCCCAATTGGACTCAAAATTCATCTAAAACTATCCAGTTGTTCAGGGTTAGGAAGTCTGAGGCAAAAATTACAATGCTGAATGGGGCAATAAAATGAGAAATAAAAACAATATATCGAATAAAATTTAATGGTTAAATTATTTAATATCTTTCATCTGTTTCAAATTGCCCGTGCAAAACCATCTGAAAATATGCTTCAATTTCTATTTTTGAAGTTTACAAACAAAATTAAAAGGCCCATTTTCAATTAGTTAGATGGCAGCTATTAGACAAAATAATGGGATTCATTTGTAGACTTCAGCATGGCTCCAGCTATAAACTGCGTTCCATGTGCCAGAGAAATAAATGATTGCAATGTTTTTGATGGAACATTTAATGAGAGGGGAAGTAGGAGCAAAAGGAGGCTAGGAAACAAACAATTGTGCATGTTGTTTCCCCTGGGTTTGCCGTCTTGGCATAATCTTCTGTCGGAAGGCCAACCTCATAGAGCAGAAGAGTTGATTTTAGAGCTTCAGATCCACACTTATGCAACAGCAACCAAAACAATTAAACTGAGACCATGAATAATAATTATTTATTTCATCGTAACTTTGCTGATGCAAATAGTTTACAGATGCATATTTAAACAGTAATATTTTAAAGTGCAAGAACGAACATCTAACAAATCCGTAAAATTTATTGTCTTTTTCAATGATTACCTTGAATTAAGGAGATTTTATTAGTTGCAAATCCATTAAAACTTATCATGTAAGCTCTATACTTTAAGCTCACGGGACAACGGTTCCTTTACCAAACTAATAATGTAGAGAATCACATTGAAGAGTTTCTATCTTTGTGGGAAAAAAAGGCAAATCTTTTTTAAATGATCACCAGAACAGAAAATTCTGATATTAAACAAGTTGATATATGTAGTTTAGTTTGGTTTGAGTTTAGTTTAGTTTAATTTACCAGTTTAATGGAAACAGGCCCTTCAGCCCACTGAGTTCACACTGACCATCGAGCAACCGGTCACACTAGTTCACTGTTATCTCATAGAATTGAAAACTAGGGGACAATTTACAGAGGCCAATTAACCTACAAACATGCACATCATTTATAGTTCATATAATAATTTTGAAAACAAATCTAATCATTTGCACCGTTATCATGAACACATTCATTTTTGACAACTTTTCTTTATTCATTATTTCCCAGATTATTAAGTGATTGGCCCCATACTATGAAACAGAACAACCAAGACGGTTTGTGCCAATAAGTTTCCTGCATAGATTATTTCCTGGCACCATAACATGTACGAGAACAAAATACTCTAAAATTAACTTGCTGAAGAAAACAACAATTTGTATGAATATAATATGTTTAACATAATGAATACACACTAGATAGCTCAGTCAGAAAGTCAGAAATAAACCAGCATGAACCAAAGAAGATGTAAGGTTGGGTAAACAACATTTCTTTCAATTAATTATGTTCTTGCCGGGACTTTTGGTTAATGGCTAATGGAAAAGAAAATTGGAATCGGGTGAATTTTGGGGGAATATAGAAAATGCAGGAGAGAATTTAAGAAAATAGCTAGGAGGACAAAAGGTGGTGGTCAAATGTCCATGGCAAGTAAGATTAATGAGAATCCCGGGAAAGAATGGGTACATTTGGGAACCAAAAGGGTTCTCGAGGGTATTCACTAAGGAGAAGGATAAAGAAGATAGTGTAGCGGAGCCGAACAGGTGGAGCAAAGTAATTTTTATTTTCAATAAAAACGAAACAAAACTCGTGAAGTATGCGTGGCTGACTGAACTAACAATAATAGCTGCAGTTACTGGGAGGAGCGCTGACTAACTAACACACCCCAAAAAGTCCGCGAATGAACCCCCAGCGGTCTAGTGACCGAACCGACCAATGATGAGGGTTCTGACCACCCCACCCCACCACTAGGTGCTGCTACAGGACCCCCCCCAAAACCCGAGGTAAAGAAACGAGCGGGCATCCAAATGAGGTGGCCAGACCGAGTGGAGACAGAAGGACTGGTGCCACAGGCCGAACAGGCGAAACACGGCGAACAGGCGGAATAGGGCTAATAGGCAGAACAGTCACAATAGGTGGAACGGGCACAAAAGGTGCAACCGGTGAAAGTGGCACGGCCAGCGGAAGACCTCTACGCAGGGGTTGAGCCACCACCACCGGGCTGTCGACATCCTTCCAGATGGGCGGGCTTGAGGCAGGCCACAGAAATGATCTCCTCACGACCCCCGACATCCAACACCAGGCCGCAACACCCGTAAAGGCCCCTCATAAGGCCGCTGAAGCGGAGTTCGATGTGAGTCCCGGCGAACAAAAACAAAATTGCAGTCCTTAAGCGCCGGCAGAACATGAGTAGGAACAACCCCATGGCGAGAGGTCGGGACAGGAGCCAACACAGACGAGGTGGGCTCCTGTGACCCCCGAGCCACAGAAAGGAAATCCACTGGCACCCGTCAAAATCTGCCTTGGACCCCGTTCAGATCCCCAGCAACACCCAAGGCAACTGGTCCACCCAACCCAGGCCCGTGAGCCGCGCCTATATGGCTGAGTCCAACGTGGAACCGCTCGACCAACTTGTTGGCCAGAGGATGGTACGCAGTGGTATGATGCAGCTGCGCGCCATACAGCTGACTCCATGGCCGATCACAAGGCAGAGATGAACTGGGCACCACGGTCGGTGGAGATGTCAGCAGGCACACCAAAACGCGCCACCCAGTGGGCCGCGGGGGCTCGAGCACAAGTCGCGATGGAGATGTCGGACAGCGGAACAGCTTCAGGCCACCTCGTGAAACGGTCCACAATCGTGAGCAGGTGAGTGGCACCATGAGACGGTGGCAGAGGACCCACCGGGTCACATGAATGTGGTCAAACCGGTGAGGAGGGACCACGAAATCCTGAAGTGGCGCAGGTACATGCCGCTGGACCTTGGATGTCTGGCAGGGAATGCAGGCCCGAGCCCAGGCCGCAACCTGCTTGTAAAGTCCATGCCAGACGAACTTGGCCACCACCAATGCAGAAGTCGCCCGGATCGAAGGATGGGCCAGCCCGTGAATAGAGTCAAACACACGCCACTGCCAACCCACAGAGACGATAGGCCGTGGCTGCTCAGTTGGAGACATCGCACAGGACCGTCACACCCGCAGGACCGAACGGAACATCGGCCAACACCAATCCCAACACGGCAGTCCGATAGCATTGCATCTCGTCTCCATCGCACTGTGCAGCAGCCAGCCCAGAATAGTCCAAAACATGGGGACACGGCCCGTACAGCATGGACTGCAGGGCGAGACAAAGCATCTGCCACCTGATTCAGTTTGCCCGCCATGTGCCGAACATCGGTGGTGAAGTCAGAAACAAACGGCAGGTGCCGCTGCTGACGAGCAGACCAGGGCTTGGACACCTTCGCAAATGCAAATGTGAGCGGCTTGTGGTCAGTTAACACCGTAAATGTCCTGCCCTCCAGGAAATACCGGAAATGAAGAGCGCCGAATAAAGAGCCAGAAGCTCTCGGTCGAATGCATTGTAGTTCCATTCAGGAGGGTGCAGGCGCCAGCTCAAATAGGCAAGCGGCTGCCAGCGACCGTCGATAAACTGCTCCAGGATCCCTCCGACAGCAGTATCTGAAGCGTCAATGGTGAGGGCGGCTGGGGCAGTATGGCATTGGCCAGCGCCTCCTTGGCACCATCGAAAGCGGCCTCAGTCTCGGCGTCCCACATGAGATCCTGCGGCTTACCGGCCAGGCACTGGAACAAAGGCCGCATGATCTGAGCCGCCGCTGGTACAAAACAATGGTAAAAATTCACCATCCCCACAAACTCCTGTAGCCCCCTGATGGTGAGCGGCCGAGGAAACTGCCAAATCACCTCCACCTTGCCGGGAAGAGGCGTAGCGCCCTGTGGGGTAACATGGTGTCCAAGGAAGGAAATAGAGCTGAGACCAAACTGGCACTTGGCAGCATTAATGACCAGGCTGTGATCCCGGAGCCGCTGGACCAGCATGCGGAGGTGCTCAACCAGAATGTCATCAAACTAAACAAAAACAAAGTCCAAGCCACGAGCAACCATGTCCATCAGGCGCTGAAAAGCCTGCACAGCATTTTTACGTCCGAAAGGATCCGCAGCCACTCAAACAGGCCGAACGGAGTAACGATGGAGGTCTTGGGCACATCATCGGGGTGGACGAGAATCTGATGGTAGCCGCGCACCAGATCTACCTTGGAGAAAACGGTAGCACCATCCAAGTGGGCTGTGAAGTCTTGGATGTGCGGGACTGGGTAGAGATCAGCAGTCTTGACGGTATTCAGGCGGTGATAATCGCCATATGGCCGCCACCTGCCGGACCACTTGGGAACCATATGAATTGGGGAAGCCCCAGGGCTGTTGGTGCGCAGCACGATCCCCATGTCCCCCATCCTCTGGAACTCCTCTCTAGCTAAACGTAACTTGTCGGGCAGGAGCCTGCACGCCCGTGCGTGCAGCGGAGGACCAGCAGTGAGGATGTGATGCACAACTCCGTGTTTAGGGGTGGTGGAGTGAAAACGCGGAGTCAAGATCTCCGGGAACTCTGCCAGGATCAGAGCATATGCCCCACCCATGTCCGACACAGATCCGAACTGCAGATCGGGGGAAACAACGGGCCGCAAGGCTGGGGGGAACCCGGAGGAACGAGGCGCTGGCCCCTAACGTCCACCATGAGGGAAAAGGCCCGAAAAATTTGGCGCCTAGCAACGGCTGAGAACCGTCCTCAATCATGAAGTGTGAGAGTCGAGTAATGGCGAGAGTTGAGGATGAGGGAAAGAGTCCGAGTCCCATAGGTGCGGATGGGGCTGCCGTTGACGGCGGTCAGGGCGGGGCCACGCTTACCAGCACGGGTATTGAGGCCACATGGCGTTAGGATGCTCAGCTCAGCTCCAGTGTCCACGAGGAAACGAAGCCCGGAATGGCGATCACTGACATAGAGGCGATGTTTCTGGCCAACTGCGATAGCCTCTACTGACCTCAAATTACTGGGCCTCGATGTGCGCTAACCACACCTGAGGCTGTACCGCCCACAAAACGGACAGTTTTAGTGCAACCGCGTTCTGCTGGGCGGGTGGGGTGTCGAGGTTCTCCGCAGCGTTCATAATGAAAAGAAATCCGAAAAACGTTCGGATCAGCGGGGTCACCACTGTAGCGAAGCCAGACAGGTGGAGCAAAGTAATTTTTATTTTCAATAAAAACGAAACAAAACTCGTGAAGTACGAATGTCTGACTGAACTAACAATAATAGCTCCAGTTACTTGGAGGAGCTATTATTAGCTAACACACCCCAAACATCCCGCGAGCGAACCCCCGCGATCACGTGACCGAACCGACGAATGATGAGGGTTCTGACGTCCCCACCACTAGGTGCCGCTACAATAGTGAATTTAGGGAGGGAAATATCTATAGCTGGAGCATGTTGGTATTAAGAAGTTTTGATGATAGGTGTTACGGAAAACATATGGGTTGATCAATCCCCATGGCCAGATAATATCTGGAATGGCCAGCATGGTGTTGTGTGGGGTAAATCCTGTCTCATCAATATGATTGATTTTTTTGAGGTAACTGAGGAGATGGATAAATATAGTTTATATAGGTGTTTGACAAAGTCCTGCATGTCCAGAAAATTAAGACATAAGCACTCAAAGCAAGCTGGCTAACTGGATCGAAAATTGGCTGGTTGATAGAAAGCAGAAGTTGCAAATACAAGGGCGTTCTTCTGGAAGAGATTGGTGATTGAAGTCTGCGACCAATGGTGCACAGTAGGAATTGGTGTTGGGACTCTTGTTGTTTATGATAAATATTGATGACTTGGATGTGAATATAGGAGGTATGATTAATAAGTTTACATATGACGTGAAAACTTGTGGTGTCTTGATTGTCTAGGTTGTCCAAAGCTATAAAAAAGATCAGATGGAAAATTGTGTGAAACTTCAGCAGGTAGAATTTAATTCTGATACAGATGAGGTGATGCTTTTTATAAATGTAATGGGGGATAGGACATGTACAAGATATAGGTATATTGATGAATAGGAGGCTCTTGTGGAACATGTCCATTGTTTACTAAAAGTAGCTACATGTGATATAGAACTAGGTTTGCCAACTGTCCCGTATTAGCCGGGACATCCCGTATTTTGGGCAAAATTGGTTTGTCCCGTACGGGACGGCCCTTACCCGTATTTGACTGCTACGATTCAGGTCGAGGGGACTGTTGGGTCGGTGCGCCGCGTCCGGCCCCATCTCGCCCGTCCCGACGTCGTGCAGCCCATGGAATGCAGCAGCAGCGCCTCGCCCGTGGCCACGTCAGTCGGCTGCCCGGCCAGCTGTCCGACCTTCGAACCTTCGCTTACCGCCGACACCACCACCCCTCCACATGGCCGATCATCAGTTCATGAGTCGCGCGGGCCAAAACTCTTCAGCTGGCCCGCCGGCTGTGCTTTGTGTGCAGTCCAGCATCCGGGCCAACTCGTCATTCACCCAGCCACGGCCAAGTCAGTCAACGAATTGCCGTCGGGAATTTGTCCCGTATTCTGACCTTTCGTCCCTTATTTGGGAGTGAGAAAGTTGGCAACCATATATAGAACAGTGCAGAATGTTTATGACATGCTTTCTTTCATAGGTAGGCGAGGCTATGCTTTCTTTCATAGGTAGGCGAGGCATAGAAAATAAAAGTTAAGACTTTAAACATCAACTGTACAATACTGTACATCAACTGTACAATACACTTTTTAAACCTCATTGGAGTATTTGTGTTTAATTCTATTCATCAAGATAGAGGAAATATGTGGTTGCACTGGAAAGATTGCCAATATATTCATCATCATGCTGCTTGAATAGTTATCATGTGAAATTGGATTGGCCACACTTGTATTCCTGGAGTGAAGAAGAGAGAACGGTGTGATGACAGAGAAAATAAAATTATGTGGCATCGATGAGAAAATAGTAAGGATCTTTTTTTTCCCTTTAATATGGGTGTCAAAAACAAGAGGGTACATGCTTAATGTTATGGGGAAGAATTTTAGAAGGGATTTGACGTGAAGGTTTTTTAAATAGACAGTGGTTGATAGCTGGAGCAATCAATTCATTTTGGAGCCATTTAAACACATACTTGAATGAGCAAGGCATAGAAGGGTGACACAGCGATAGTTGCTGCCTTACAGTGCCAGAGACACTGGTTTAATCCTGAGTACAGGTGCTGTCTGTACAGAGTCTGTACGTTCTCCTCGGTTTTCTCTGGATGCTTTGGTTTCCTCTCTCACTCCAAAGTCGAACAGGTTTGTTTGTAGATGGGGAAACAAGTTGGCATGGAAATGAGGGGCTGAACGGTCCAATTTTGTACCCTAGAGCTCTATGACTCCATGACTCTGAAAACTGACTGACTAAGGGGAAATATCCAGACTTTAGAAATGAGAATACTGAAGCATACTGGTGAAGAACATGAATTACTGGATGCTCAAGAGACCAGAAGTGTAGGAACAATATAGATAAGAAATTTAAGTAGGTTGTGGGGAGGATGAAATTTATCACGAAGGACCAATACACAATGTGGAGTCTGAGTTAGGATAATGTGGAAATATTTTGGATTTGCTCATGTTCTTACAATGGATTGAAGATGCAAAGGCAGTCAAGCATGTGGTGAAATAACTGAGTGTAGAAGTAATAAAGTATAACCACAGTGGTTAGAGGTTCAGCTTCATGCAGATAGGACTTCAAGGCCTGATTTGCATATTGACATAGATCTTCTTAATGTTTAACCAGGGGATATGTTGTCTTGCTCAAGACTAAATGTCTGCAGAGCAGTCTGGTAACACAGTGGAGGAATGACAAAAGATATTGTTGAGACAATAGACAATAGGTGCAGGAGTAAGCCATTCGACCATTCGAGCCAGCACCGCCATTCAATGTGATCATGGCTGATCATCCCCAATCAGTACCCCGTTCCTGCCTTCTCCTCATATCCGCTGAGTCGGCTATCTTTAAGAGCCCTATCTAGCTCTCTCTTGAAAGTATCCAAAGCACCGGCCTCCATCGCCCTCTGAGGCAGAGTATTCCACAGACTCGCCACTCTCTGTGAGAAAAAGTGTTTCCTCGTCTAGTTCTAAATGGCTTCCCCCTTATTCTTAAACTGTGGCCCCTGGTTCTGACAAAATGTTGTCAGTAAATACATAGATTTTATTTTTGGATAAAGGCAAAGAGAAACAGCTGTAAAGAAGAAATTAGAGACAGCACTGTGACAGCGACACGAGATGTAATTTATGATTTTTATTACATTTTAGCCTTCGAATGCTGAACACAACCTTATGCAATAGTTTGCAATATCTATGCTCCATAAGCTTATTTGCATCAATGTAGCAACTTGTTGAGGTCTAAACATATTGACATCTGGATGGTTTGGGTGTAAGTATTGTTTTTTACCGTTCCCTCCTGACTATCTTAATGGAAAAAAATGTCAGTTTTTCCAAATGTTGGAGAATCGTAAAGATGATTTTAAACATGAGTGAGTGAAGCTGGTAGTGTTCTTCTGTAGAATGCAAAATGGAGTCTGCTTGTGTCATTTTGTCTTGGTATAAATTTTAACTTTAGACTAAGTAAGGAGGCCAAAGCTTTTTTTCTTAAGTGGCAGGTACACCCTGAAGATATGCAGACCAAACAGGCAATTTATAGTGATAATTTTTTAACATGCACAGGAGGGAAGGGAACCATTCATCTCTGAGTCCCACAATTATAATATAGGCATATCCTATGACATTGAGAGGTATCTCATTTTAAGATTGTAACATATGGGAATAGATTCATACAGCGCAGAAACAGGACCATCGGCCCAACATGCCCCATTTACACTAGACCCACCTGCCTGCATTTGGCCCGTATCTCTCTAAACCTGTCCTATTCATGTACCTATCTAAATGCTCCTTAAACAAAATAAAGAAACAAAAATCTTTAAAGATAGAAAAATAATGTGGATCAGGAAAAGAAGCTCCCTTTCCTTCTTTAAAAAAACCCTCCCGATGCAGCTAAGTCAGAAAAGCATCACATTTGTTTCATCCAATGGCTTTGGGTTGATCACATCTCCATTGTTGACCACAGTAGGATCTCTTTTCACACAGAGATTCACCACTCTCTGTGTGAAAAATGTTTTTCTCATCTCGGTCCTAAAGGATTTCCCCTTTATCCTTAAACTGCGACCCCTTGTCCTGGACTTCCCCAACATTGGGAACAATCTTCCTGCATCTAACCTGTCCAACCCCTTAAGAATTTTGTAAGTTTCTATAAGATCCCCCCTCAATCTTCTAAATTCTAGCGAGTACAAGCCGAGTCTATCCAGTCTTTCTTCATATGAAAGTCCTGACATCCCAGGTATCAATCTGGTGAACCTTCTCTGTACTCCCTCTATGGCAAGAATGTCCTTCCTCTGATTTGGAGACCAAAACTGTACACAATACTCCAGGTGTGGTCTCACCAAGACCCTGTACAACTGCAGTAGAACCTCCCTGCTCCTATACTCAAATCCTTTTGCTATGAATGCTAACATACCATTCCCTTTCTTCACTGCCTGCTGCACCTGCATGCCTATAGGCTGGTGAACCTCACATCAGTGGTAGGGAAGCCATTGGAAAGGATTCTTGGGGATATGGTTGGCTGGCAGATGGAAGAGAATGTTCTAATTAGAGTTAATCAGAATAGCTTTGTCTGCAGCAGTCCAAGTCTTTGCAAACATGATCGAGTTTTTAAAAGAAGTGATGAAAGCATTTGATGAGAGTAGGACTGTGGATGTTGTAAACATGGACTTTAGTAAGGCATTTGCCAATGTCCATCTTAGAAGGCTGATCCAGAAGATTAAGATGCATGGGATCCACAATGACATGGATTCAGAACTGGCTACCCCCTGAAGACTTGCAGGCAACTCAAAAATTGGTGGAGTTATGGACAGTGAATTATATTATCCCAGAATGTGGCAGGATATTGATTAGTTATAGATATTTGCAGAAAAATTATAGATGCAGTTTAATCTGGGCAATTTGGGAGATTAAATGCAAGGGGCAAATATATGATTAATGGCAGGACACTAATGGCCGTTTTTGTTGTTTTCATTGTCGTTATTATTTATCTGATACGTTGGAGCTCCACTCGGGCAGTGGGCCTGAAATTTCATTGTATGTATTTACAATTACATTAAAGTGTATTATTATTATTATTATTATTATTATTATTATTATTATTATTATTATTATTATTATTATTATTATTATATAGAGGGATATCAAGGTCCAAGTCCACAGCGCCTGTAAGTAGCAAACTAAGGAAATGGTGTGACAACAAATGTATATGGTATCTTTCTCCCAATCTGTCCAAGTCCTTCTGCAGAGACCCAGCTTTCTCTAGAGGTTACACTTTTCTTTATGCTTTCTCCACACTGCTTTCTCTGCCCCATCCACCTATTCACCTAGAAGTAAAAAATAGCATCTGGTATTTTGATGGGCTCCAGCATTATGTAACCTGGATGCCGTTTACTTTGTAGGCACGCTGAGTTCTATGTTTCAGCATGGCTTGTCAGGGAAGAAAATGAGTTGTTAAGTTAAATTCTAGAACACCTTTATAATTTACATGTATGAAAAACATGCAGATGAATTTTCAGGAATGGTAACAATAAATCCTCAAACCAATCTTTGACCAATTTCCCTCCGGGGAAAAATAAATTTCCACCGTATCATAAACTGTTCCTCCTCACTAATCAACGATCAATATAACTGCTTATTCACCATACTTTGTCCTGACAAAAATGCAGGTGGTTGTCTTGCCAACCCATTTATACTTTTCACTTCATACTTGCTGCTTGTAATGTTAGGCAAATCTGCCTCTCTTTGGATATAAAGAATTCTGACTGACTCTTTGCCCCCACTTTTTGTTTAATATAGGTACCTTGGGATTTCTCCGTACTGTTATGAACAAGTTGTAAATTCTTACCATTTAGAGACTCAAAATCAATAATTTGTATCTACTTACATTCATAAGAATTTTTTCATACTAAACCTGGTCAAAAACAACCAAACACATGGCACATAAAATGGACCCGAGTTTTTTTTTCTTTGAATAACAATGCCTTTTTCAATGCTGCAACCGCAATGTGTTTTCCATTAGAGAATATTAATAAGAATTATATTTACTGCTCTATAGTGGGTTTAAACATCTGGAAGTTATCAGTTGCAAAGGAGGCATGTTATAAGCCAGAACAGATATATCATATCACTTTTGTCTTTTTGTCTTTTTTTCTTGGAATACTATATAATCAATATAAATATCTCCTTGCTTTTAAGTGCAGCATAGTGAGTCTTTCCCAGGATAAGGGAACGCAATGATAACAAAGCTTTTTCTTACTCACTGTGGGCAGAATTGGAGTCTCTTTCGCACAATGCTGAGGAAATGTCAGCTGTGTTTTATTGTAATTGAAATCTGGGGGTAACAGCATCAATCTTGAAAAATACCCTAACTGCAACTTACGATGTAATCAATGCAAAGATATATAGTGTTACAGCACTGTTTCACCAGTGTTCATTTTTTTTGGTAATTTCTTTTCACTTAATTGACAAGGATATGCTTTTTAGATATTTGTGATTTATTTTTAAATATTTTCGCATGTTGCATCCTCCAATATTGCTACATTGCTCATTACTCTTGAGGGCATCAACTCCTGATTTCAATCCATTTCTTCGGGTATCAACAGCTCCCAATTCATCAACCATTTTAAAGCTGTAAGCTTTGACAGGCTTTTTCAACTGTACGAGAGGCACAGCTGGAGCTAAAAATACCCTCAGTGGTCATTCGCATCACATGCAATTTCTGGTGTAGCACAACGAATAGACTTCAGAAGCAGGTTGATTTTCATTCACCCCATAACTCTAAGATCTCAGGACACAAAGATTAGATGTGGTATTTCCAGCTTGGTAGGTGATTTTGAATAGCATGTAATTGAACCTAGGATCTTTCTGGTCATTGACATTTTGGTTATGTGTAGCTACCATCATAGAATCATTGTCAGAGAGTCATAAGTACGGAAACAGACCATTCGCTCCAAATCCAAATATGAATTATTTTCCCTCTTTAAATTTCACATGTGAAGGCTTCATAGCGGAGAAAGCTAAAACAGACATGAAATGTACAAACTTAGGGTGTATTCTCCCAACTTTACAAAGTTTCAGAGTGATCGAATGGAGGGGTGGCATGGTGGCGCAGCAGTAGAGTTGCTGTCTTACAGTGCCATAGACCCAGGTTCGATCCTGACTATGGGTGTTGCCTGTACTGAGTTTGTATATTCTCCCTGTGGCCGCATGTGTTTTCTCCGGGTGCTCCGGTTTGCTCCCACAATCCAAAAATGTACATGTTTGTAGATTAATTGGCTTTGGTAAAAATTATAAATTTTCCCCAGTGTGTAGGATAGTGTTAGTGTATGAGGATTTATGGTTGGCATGGACTCAGTGGATCGAAGGGCCTGTTTCCATGCTGTATCTCTAAACTAAATTAAACTAATGGAGTTAAAATAATAAAGGATCTAATAGAGCGAAAAACATACAAACTATATTCCTTGTGGGGAGATCTAGAACTAAGTCACAAATAAAATTGAAGCGATGAAACTACTACCTTTCGAAAATGACAAGGAAACCTAAACGGTCACACCTTCTTTACGAATAGGTTATTTGAAATTTTCACCAGTAGGATCAAGGAAATGTTTTGTTTTGAGTAGGTATGGGTCATAAACAAATGAATAGAATTGAGATACGGATGAACCATTGGCCATTTTTTTTTATTGACAGCAGAGGATTGATGCACTAAATGGTCTAATCCATCTATAATCCATGTTTATAAATGGTAGATGGATAACTTGCTCCATGGTCAACATTAAATCAACTTTTCTCTCTTAAAATGGGTAATGTGTTTCCGAAACAGGTTTTGATGGTATTAAATAGGAACTTGCTTCTGATGGTATTAGACTGGAACGTCAAGGGCTGATTAGCGATTGTTAGAATGGTTTTGTAAGTGGGAGATCATGACTTACAAATCGGATTGCATTTTTCGAAGGAATAACCAAGAAGGTTGATGAGGGCAAAGCTGTAGACGTTGTCTATATGGACTTCAGCAAGACATTTGATCAGGTTCGGCTAGGTTCTCTTCACTGAAAGGTTAGATCCAGGGAGAGCAAGCCAACAGAATAGAAAATTGGCTTCATGGAAGGAAGCATAAGGTTATGGTAGAAGGTTGTTTTTCGGACCAGAGGCCTTTGACAAGTAATGTGCTTCGCTGCTGGGTCCATTGCTGTTTGTGGTTTATAGAAACAATTTGAATGAGAATGTACAAGGCATAATTAGTAACTATGCAGATGGCACAAAAATGGGTGGTGTCAAAAATTACAGCAGGATCTTGATCAACTTGGCAAGTGGGCTGAGAAATTATTAATTAATTTAAAGCAAGTAAGTCTGAAGGATTGCATTTTTTGGAATACAAACCAGGGCAGGACCTTCTCATTGAATGACAAAGACCTGGGGAGTGTTGTAGAACAGACGTATTGTGTATTGTGTTCAGTTTTGGTCATAGGAATTCCTGCTATAGGAATTATGTCGTCAAGCTGAAAAAAGTACAGAGAACATTGGCAGGACTCAAGGGCCTGAGCAACAGGGCAGGCTAGGTCTTTATTGTCTGGAGTGCAGGGGGCTGAGGTGTGATCTTACAGAGGTATATATATTCATGAGGGGAATAGATAAGGTGAAAGCACCGTATTTTATGCCGAGAAGGGGAATCAAGAACCAGTCAACATCGGCTTGAGGTCAGAAGGGAACATTTAATAGGAACCTGAGGGGCAAAGGTCACACAAGGGTGGTGGGTATGGAACGAGCTGCCAGAGGAGGTAGTTGAGGAAGGTAGTTTAGTTTAAAGATACAGCTGGGAAACAGGC
The DNA here is from genome assembly GCF_010909765.2 of Amblyraja radiata. NCBI lineage: Eukaryota > Metazoa > Chordata > Chondrichthyes > Rajiformes > Rajidae > Amblyraja > Amblyraja radiata. The sequence continues at coordinate 148,846,358 of NC_045956.1, forward strand.
CCTTCGGCTCACCGGGTCCACGCTGACCAGCGATCTCCGCATATTAACACTATCCTACACACACTAGGGACAATTAAAAAAAAAACATTTACCAAGCCAATTAACCTACATACCTGTACATCTTTGGAGTGTGGGAGGAAACCAAAGATCTCGGAGAAAACCGGCGCAGGTCACGGGGAGAATGTACAAACTCCGTACAGACAGCACCCGTAGTCGGGATTGAACCTGGGTCTCTGGGGCTGCATTCGCTTTAAGGCAGCAACTCTATCGCTGCGCCACCAACAGTCACAACATTTACAAGACATTTGGAAAGATAATGGTTAGGAAATGTTTAGAGTGATATGGGCCAAATGCAGGCAAGTGCGACTAGTGTAGATGGAGCAACTTAGTTAAGTTGGGCGATAGGGCTCGTTTCCATGCTGTATAACTCTACGACTCTATGTGCTGTTAGAATAATATTAATTCAGCTAAGAAACCAACTGACATCAAGCTCAGACTGCTGTGGTGAAATTAGTAATCATTCAGTTGCAAATGCTTTGAACAAAATTAGCTTTGACATCTTAGTTCCTATTGGGAACAAAGCCATAGTGCATCACTGATAATAATTAAAAATCTGACTGTAAATATATTGAAGCCTGGGGGAGGGAGGGGGTTGCATCTGACTTGGAAAACTGGAGCAATTTTTATGGTGGAAAAAGGATCTTAAGACAAAGTAGAGGGAAAACTGACGTTGGAACTGGACATTTTTGGGCACTACAAGATCATTTAAAATTTCAAACTAGCATTCATTTGGAATTTCAAAACTTAGCCCAGATCCCTTCACAGGTTTTTGTGTTTTTATGACTATTGGCACATCAATTTCCCGCCTGGGATGAATAAAGTTCTATTGTATTGTATCGTATCATATCATAGCTACATCCATGTTCAGTGGTGTGAAGGAACCCAAACTGGCACTGTTCAAATTGGTACACAACTACTTACAGAATAGTTAAGGATTACTTCTTCTGAGTGTTGGAACAAATGTACACATTTTCACACGATATCCCCCCCCCTTCCCCCCACCCTAACTTCCCTGTGCTCTACCTGAATGTGCACCCATTTTCTCCCCACCCCTTCCCCTGCCATCAGATTCCTTCCTCTGGCTTCACAATTTGCGCTTCTATCTTTATCACACATCTTTTGTCTTTCCATCTCTGGTATTTGTCCCACCATCAGCCTATCAAAAAAAAACCCATCACCTGTATCTACCTGTAGCTCATCAGGGTATGTGCTGCCCTTGCTCCTTTCTATTCTTATTCCCCCATCCCCACCACAATCAATCTGAAGAAGGGTCCAGACCTGAAATATCACCTATCCATCTTCTCCAGAGTTGGTGCCTGACCTGTTGAGTTACTCCAGCACTTAGTGTCTTACATCTTCATACTCTGGATAGTATTTTGTACTGAACCATCTGCATTTCCTTGTTTGTCCATGTTTACACATTTTGCTTGCTTGGCCACATTAGTTCACCATTTTTGCAGTACTCTGGATGCAGATTTGCTGGTGCTAAAATATGTTCTTGTTGAAGGCCTGTGCAAAGATCAATTGGATAATTGCCTTTGAAGCCTTCCTCTTGGAATCGAGCATGATTGGGAGAATAAACACAGTGGAATAAGCTGGAAGAAGAGTGAGGATGTGAAGAAGTAAGAGGAGGAATTGGAGGGGCAGTTATTTTCTTTAGCGGTAGTCATATTTAGGAAGAATGTTCTGTAGTATCCTGGGCGAAGCTGTGATATCTTGGCAGCCATTATATGCCGGTGCCTTGTGCCATTGCAATTGCTGTCTGAACATGCATGGTATGAAACTGATACTGGAGGATGGCATGGTAAGCTTTCACTGCAGCACGTGTGAGGTTTTTAACAGAACTAAAGCTGTGAGGAACTCAGCGGGTGAGGCAGCATCTATGGAGCAAAGGAAATAGGCAACGTTTCGGGTCGAGACCCTTCTTCAGAAGAAGATGCATTAAAGGGTATTCGCTCCAGGGAGAGGTTGGACACACTTGGATTGTTTTCTCTGTAATGCCTGACAAAATATATAACATTATGAGAGGCAGCGACAATATAGACATTCAGAACCTTGTTCCCAGTTTGGAAAAAAACAAATACTAGAGGGCATAGCTTTAAAGTGAGAGGGGGAAAAGCTTAAAGGAGATGTACAAGGCTTTTTCTGTTTACGCTGAGGGTGGTGGGTGCCAAGGAACATGCTTCCAGAGTTGGTGGTTTAAGCAGATATTGTCATTTAAGCAGAAGTGTCATTTAAAAGTCTTTAGGGTCGACATATGGATATGTAGGGAATGGAGGAATGCACAGGTGATAAACTGGGCATTATGTACGGCATGGACCTCGTGGGCTGAAGGGCCTGTTTTTGTGCTGTATTGTTCTATGTTATCAGATCCAATAGGATGTAGAATATCTCTCTTCCTACTTACATCTACACCAAACAAACTCTGGTCTGCAATTTCTTCTATGGTTAGCCATTCTGTTCAAGTTAGTTTTCATGTAGATTGATTCCCACCAAGTACTCATGCACAATGTACCTTCCTTTTATGAGGTATAGGCTACCTTTTAGTGAGGGGTGGTATTTAATCCCCTGCTAATACTTGCAGTTTATGACTATTTACATAGGATTATTATATTTCTTCCCGCTCTGCATTCACACTTGTTGCCTATCACGTTAGCACCATGCAAGTGGAAATCATAGATCCATAGACAATAGGTGCAGGAGTAGGCCATCCAGCCCTTCGAGCCAGCACCACCATTCAATATGATCATGGTTAATTATCCAAAATCTGCTTTCTCCCTCTATCCCTTGATTCTGTTTGCCCTCAGAGCTATATCTAACTCACTCTTGAAAACATCCAGTGAATTGGCCTCCGCAGATGCACAACTGTGTGGGTGAAAAAGTGTTTCCTAATCTCAGTCTTAAATGGCCTACCCCTTATTCTTAATCTGTGACCCCTGGTTCTGAACATTGGGAACATTTTTACTGCATCTAGCCTGTCCAATCCCTTAAGAATTTTATATGATTCTATAAGATGCCCTCTCATCCTGCCAAATTCCAGTGACTATAAGCCCATTCTTTGGAGATATTCTTGGACAAGCATGTGCCTCATTGTCTCCAATCATTTACAATCATTGATAGATCAGTGGAGACAACGCAAAGTTGCTATTATGCTATCAATCAACTCAAATGTTGTAGATTTATTTTTCGTTGCAATCTTCCTGCACATTTTCAAGCCATAACAATGTTTACCCCCTTGGTGGAAACAAAGAACTGCAATGCTGATTTATACCAATGATAGACACAAAGTACTGGAGTAATTCAACAGGTCAGGCCGCGTTTTTGGAGAAAGATGATGGTGAAGATCCTGTCTGACCCGCTGAGTTACTCCAGCACTTTGTGTCTATCTTAACCCAATTGGTGTTTTATTTGATTTGAAGTCAGCAAGAGCCAAGGTTGCTAGATTAATAGAGTGAATTAAGGACTATCCCGCTCAATGTCAACTGAAACTATGATTGTGAGGAAATGATGCACTAGAAATGGAAATAATAATCAAGGATGTTGATCACACCACATAATGGGACAATTTATGAGAGCACTAATCTGTAAAACCACTTCAACCCTGCCAGATTGTTTCACATGAGAAAATTATTTTTCACAATAGGTAGATGTGATTATTTCAGTGTTTGTTCTGAATAATAAGCATGAATATAAAAGGACCTTAGTTATTAAAACCAGCCTTCTGTCTGTAAGATGTGTTGGTATTATGCATATGAATTGAAATAAATTAAAATCAAAACATATTTTAATAATTGTATTCCTCATAAGCTCCTTGATGTTTGTTGTTCACCATATGGGCCAATGTAAATAATAACAGTTCAGAGCTGATAATATGTTCCGCTCAGTTGCCAGCATTCACAAAGTTGGGTAAACCTTATTTTTTATACTATCGAGTTTCTAACTTGTCATTCAAGGCCCACTTTGTGTTTTAACCGTTTACTTTCAGCCAGTGCTCTCAATAGCAATTGAGATCAGGGCTCTGAATCAGCTAAGTTTTATATTTAGGGCCATTGCATCAGATTAAAGCATGTGCAGGAGACAGCAGATGTCGCTTCTATGGTTTTCATCTTTTTTTCAAAAGTGATTTTCTCTCTAGGTGGCTACATTTAACATTCCCTTTGGCAGTTAGCAGCCTCAATGCTGTAATTTAATGCTTCACAGACTGGGCAACACATGAAACAAATTTTTGTTTTGAAGAGAGTTCTTCACCTCACTTTTCATAATAATGCATGACTAATTATATCATTGCACACCTACCTCATCTGTTTACAGCATCATTACCATTTTGCTTTCCTGACTACTTGCAACTTGAAACAAAACAAACTATTGTATCCTGTCACAATAATTTCAATCTGTTCTTTTTCTAGTACATAATCATTTGAACTATTTGATAGAGGATGCTTGTATGGAAAAGCACATTATTTTGATGGATGTACCAGAGGGATTCTCACTGCATTTAACATGTACACAACTGTTTTAGGAATCCTACACTGTGAGCTTGAATGAAAAAGATTAAATTCTCTTATTTGATGAACACGTTAAAAATGGGTTTAATTACATCTTCATACTCTGGAAAGTATTTTGTACTGACACATGAATTGAACAGCAGATGAGCAGATGTAAACCATTATTGATTAATGCAATACTCATTTTTCCCCATATGAAAGTAACATTTCTAAGCTGATCATTATATGCAAACTGCAGGATTTTAGCAAAAAAGAAATTACATAGAAACTAGTCTTGCTTGTTTATTCAAATAAATTGAAATATATTCTATAAGTGGTACTCGTATTAAAGTATTCCTTGTAGTTATGTTTAAGATTATGCTGCCAATGGTGAACAGAAATCCTTTCCTGCCTCTGATTTTCATGAATGTAATATTAGGACAGTCTCTAATTGTTCCAAATGTTCCAAGAGCTTGAGAGCAGTCTATTGGACAGGAATCTACCCATGAGATTCCTCGCCATTTTCTCCAGGAGAATATAAGCATTTCTCCAAAGGGAAGCAGTGTCCATTTACAATATGTTGGATGATATTTTGCAAAATAAATCTTTATTCTTTTAGTATATGACATGGATAAAAAGGAGATATCTAAAATACAGAGTAATAGGACCACTAAATATTTCTGTGTGCAACTTGTTTGGGATATTAGGCAAATCAACAAGCAAACAGAAGTGTCATGTAAGTGAACCACTTTTCTGATTGGAATCAAAATGTTTACAGTGCAAGTGTTACTATGTTTTGTATTTGAGCAGTGGGAAAATAATTGTGTTATTTTTAGAATCTTTAGAATCTTGCTCATCCTCAAGAAAATTGTGTGTTTTTTAAAATCTTTCTGCTTGCAGCACTTCCCCGGTTTGGGATAAGAACAGAACTAAGAGGTCAATCATTAGATTGAAAGAGAACATGTTAACTTTCTGAATTCTATAAAGCAATGCTGAAAATCATAGCCTGCCTTTATCCCCAAAAACCCAATCTGATCCACATTTTCCAGTAGTTCATTCAATCTTTTTTTCATTTTTGTGATGTAATCAGATAATCCATTATTTGAAAGATTGTAGATGCTGGATCAAATACAATTTTCTGGATCTAGAAGGGTACATTTTTATGTATGTGAAGTTACTACAACATAGAAGGTTATTCAGCCCATGGTGGCTCACAGGAATGCAATCCCATCAATACCACTTCACTTTGTCTTATTTTCTTGGTAGCCCTGCAATTTATTTTCTCCCTCATACCCATCCACTGTCCTTTAATTCTTCTCGCTGTTCTCCTATATTTAAGCGTAATTAACAGTAGCTGATTAATCCAGCATTTCTTTGAGAGTTAGAAGAGACCAGGGCACTAATCCGTAACACACATGGTATCTGGGTGTGGTCTATGGGCAGCATCCAAGGTCAGGACTGAGCCTGCCTCGTGAGTGCTGTGGTATTAACAGCTGCACCACTATATGCAATTTCTATCATGGGATGATGAAATAAAGACAAATCAGAGCAGGTGATGTACCGATCAGGCATAGACTAATTTGATGCAGAATATACTCTGGGCTGGAATAGGTTATTCCTATTCCCGGTTCTTTAAGCTAATATACCATCTTGCAGTAGTACTTTATATTGCTGTTTGATAAGAAATTCTAAGATTCTGAACATGTTTCTGGCGCTAACTTGTAGCGTTCACTGTTCAGAATCTTAGAATTTCTTATCAAACAGCAATGTGAAAGCACTACTCAATCCTTGCATTATTTTACTTATGTATGATTGTGCTTATGTGTACTGGGATGTAAGCATTTCGCTGTTTCTAGTTGCACGTGACAATGAAGTAATTACTACTGCTACTACTGATGATTAAGTATAGAAGTGTGAAAACACACATCTCCAGATTCAAGGACAGTTTCTTCCCAGCTGTTATCAGGCAACTGAACCATCCTACCAATAACTTGAAAGCAGTCCTGAACTACTTTCTACCTCATTAGAGACTCTTGGGCTATCTTTGATTGCACTTTACTGGCGTTATCTTGCACTAAACATCATTCACGTTATTCCCTTTAACATATATCTGTACACTCTGTTCGATTGTAAACATGTTCTCTTTGCGCTGACTGGTTAGCACGCAACAAAGGCTTTTCACTGCACCTCGGTACATGTGACAGTAAATGAAACTAAATTTAATACACCAGAGGCTGGAAGGGAAATTGATAATTTCAACTATATTCCTGTTCATCTTAAGCTCAGCGGTGGAACTCACAGAGTGGGGAATTCAACACATTAAAACTGAAGTTTAAAATGAAGCAGATGAGCTCTCGTGTGTCTAAGGAGGTCAACTACTTATTTCTTAAATAGTGTTAAAATTACCTGCAATTGTCACCGTAGATTTGGATGATGTTGTGGTCAAGCTGCACATACTTCATTGTTAGAGCTATTGTGAACGCAGTTCAATCTATGATGGAAACAGATATATTTTCCTCATTACTAAAGTGATTAAAGATGGTTGAGAATACTTCCCAAAGGAATTCCTGCAGATGTTTGAATGCTGTGATGAGTAGCGTTCAATAACCAAAACCATCATCTTTACTGTTAAGAATGAGTTTTGCAGGATTCGCTCAGTTGAATGCTGCTATGATGACAGTTGAATAATTATTATCATCTTTTCTCTGTTAGCTTTTGCATTCGTATCAAGGTTCCGCAGAAGTCTGTGCCTGACAAGCTTTTGATTTTTATCCTTGTATGTTCTTTACTTTATTCTCTGTGATTCTCTTGATGTGCCCTTATCTGTCTCTATGTACATCCCTTCCTCACGGTCTGGTCTTTCCCTCACAAACAGCACCCCCGGTCCCAGTCACACATCAAAGACTGATGTCATCGGATTTGGCACAGTTTTTTTGAATTTCATCCCAATCTGGATTTCAAACAAGTTAATCACAGAATGATTCCAAAATAAACTGCTAACACTTGTGTAACGATAATCCAAGTTTGGCTACTTTCATTAAAAAAAAAAATTTTGATTGAATTTTATTATCCCTGCATTCAAAACCAATAAGAAGAAGAAAAATAAAAGGTTAAGATTAATCCCAACAAGGGACATTGGGTGTGCTGTCTCTTCAGGCAATTGACTGCAAATTTCTACCTGTCAAGTTGTCTCATTTGAAGTGGAACCTCGGAGGTTTCTGTTAGTGCTCAGCATCATGAAGGATGACAGATTGGATTGTTGGTTTGACTCGGGCTCCTGGGGTCTGTACAGGCAAGTCCTTAAGAGGAGGATGTGTTCATTGAAAGAGTGACGCTCACGTTCACAATGCTGCTCTGTAGATTAAGAGTCCCAGGAGCTGTCTTTTAGACTGATGTTAATGATTTCACTTGTTTTCTTAACAGATGGCGAATCTTGTTGCTTCTGCCTACTGTGTGGTGCTGGCGATTCTGCTGGTGCGTACTCGAAGCCACAGCGGGCCGGGTAAGTTGGAAAACAAATAATTTCCATTCGCCTTCCATTCACCATGTTCCATTAACCTTACCCACCTCAGGCAGAAAAAAAAACAAATTCCAAGAATTCAAAACTGGATCTCTGAAACATCCATTTTTTCCCTACAAAATAACATGTTCGT